>NC_143560.1:19620312-19932500 GCF_054136105.1 Typopeltis vanoorti | reverse complement strand
AGTAACTCATTTGCAGATCCAAAAATTCAAAACCTTACATTTAGCAACGTCAATCCCCATTCATCTAACCATGCTTCCAGCTTATTCAGATCCTCCTGAAGAGTCACTACATCAGCACTCTATTTAATAACCTTCCCTAGGTTCACGTCATCCACAAACAGCTGAATAACTCCCTGAATTCCAGTGACAATATCACTGATATAAAGGTTAAGAGAAATGGTCGAAGCACAGACCCCAGTGGTGACTTTCCTTTTCCCTGATATTGCTCCTCACGCAACTCTTTGATATCTGTCAGACAACCAATTGCCAGTGCACTCTACCAGCTTAATATCCAAACCCATACGTTGCAGCATAAACATGAATTTATCATGTGGTACCCTATTGAAATGTTTGCGAAATCTAAAAAAAAAATAAATAAATAGCGTGTGCATTTCTTTACACACTAGTTCCTCATAGTTTATCATAAAAATTAACCTAAATTACTTAAATAAGAGTTCCTCCTTAAGAAATCTGTTCTGACCTTCACAGATACTGTTATTATTCTCATCTGCCCAGGTTTGTATACGAGCGATTACCTTAACAACCATAGAAATAAATAATACAAACTACTGTATAGCATGATTCTGTGTAGCTCAGTGGATGTGGTGTTTGCACAGTGGCGCTTGACCGCACGAAGGATGACGTCTTGGTTTCGAATCTAGTCGGCGACTAGAGGAAATTTTTCTAAACCTTTTTTCGACTATTTCCAGAATTACTCGATCTTTGGCACGGGCAAGCGGGTTTTCTCTCCCGTAAACTCAAGAAAATCGGCCGTAGAACCCACATTATTTCAGACATTAAATACGAGGGACCACGAGATAGCAGCACTTGTTGAGCCGTCTCTCTCTTCACTGCGTGCTGCTTAATTAGTGATAGCCTTGGACCAGCTATCTCTGATTGGCTGCCAGTGGAGACGAACTGCCCACTCAGTCTCCAAAAGTTAGATAGGGCTAAACGGCCTTGCCTACTCTATATACGGGAATAAACAGGCGTAGCTGATTTTTTTTTTTGACTACTCTATTCTATAGCTTGATGCCGCTATTTCCTAACCACCCTTATGCTGTGACACTATCTTACTCTCCTCAGGGACCTTTTTAATTGCAAGGCTTTCATTAAACATCCAAGTCAGTGGAGCTGTTAATTCTTTAGCACATTCCAGCGCACTTAATATCGTTAAGTACTCTGGAATATGCTAGACTACTTAGTATTGTAAATACATCCATTCTCTCTATCCCTTTGGGAATAAGACTGACTTCTCTAGAATGAAATATTCTAATAAAGTACTCATTAACCAGCTCTACAGTATCAATTTCTTTGATCATTCGACAACCTGTTCGATCCAGTATTTATTTCTTAAAATTTCATTATATTGATCTCATACAGCGATAGTAGGGTATTTTTCTACAAGAAACTACAAGAAGCACATTAAATTTGCAGACATAAAATACTGTTGAGTGTTGATAGGCGGTAGATGTGTTGTGCTGATTGTCGTTGTATAGTTGGAGGATTAAGTAGAATAGTCGGTGAATTGCGTGCCAAGTAACGCGCCCTCCCACGATGAGTCCAAGGACTCCTTTGCGGTGTACTGCAATAATAATAATGATTCTGACAAGGTTTTGCGATTGTTTTCTGAGTTGTCACAGGTCATATGCCATTCAGCAAGGTTTCAGAACCAATCAGAATTCAGAAATGCACTAATGTAGTTATTAGTGACACCTTCAAGGAGTCATTGGACACATCGTAGGAGTGCATGCTGCACAACAACTCACCTTCTCCGCGACTTAATCCTGCTGCTACATACCACGACAATACCATCAATGTGCTTATTTGCGGAGACAAAGAGTTTATTTTTAGGTTTTTTTTATGATATTGAAAATGTTCAACATTTATTTATAATCTCAGAGAAAAAATCGGCATTTTTCCATAAAAGCAATTGAAACATATTAAGTGCTTAGAAGTTTAAAATGGCATTAATAATAATAATTAATTAATTATATATATATATATATATATATATATATATATATATATACAGTATATATTTTTTTTTTTTTTTTTCTTGTGAAATGGTTTTGTGCAATGCATGAAATTTTTCTTCTCAGATTGATAAACATGTACTAATGTAGAATTAGTTAACATGGCTTCAAACGCTTGTAGTTACACATAGTCACTGAATTTGAAACTTTTATTTAATACTGCGTTGGACTTCCTTTAACCCAAAGTGCAGCACATGTGCCGTTTGCATAGATCCCACAAGGTGTTGGATTGCATTTACGTCTAAACATACCTGGCGTTCACCAGACAGTCCTTTAACCGGCCCAGATTTAACAGAAGAGGACGTTGCTCGCGGATCTGTTTTTTCTGACATGTCCTATACATTCTCAGTAGGGTTCAGATTTGGGCTTTGTGGAGACCAGTGAAGATGGTGGAAGTCGCTGTCATGCTCGCTGACCCACTGCTGAACAATTCTTGCGCGATGGACAGTAGCATTGTCGTCCATGAAACAACCGTCACCTGAATAAAAAGTCAGCATTGTAGGATTTACTTAGATCTGCAACAATGTTCAGATATTCTTTGGAGGATATCCAATCTTCCAGCAATATCAGGGGACCCGTTCCGCACCAAGCCAAACTCTCTACCTACGTCGATACAGAACATGGTGTCTTTTTCCTGGTCTTCCAGTATCAGGTCCGGTTCTTTGCAGAAATCTGGTTTCTTTATAGCCATGTGACTGCCATTACCGATCCTCTTCAATTCTATGCACATAGTTCGGTGAGATATTTGTCTGGAACAGCTTTCATTAAATGCTTCATTCAATTGCTGCAACAGGAAGTTCTGTTTGTCTGTACTAGTCTTCTCAGACGACGGCGATCTCGTTCTTGACAGACTGTCTCAGGACCACAGTTAGCCTCTTAGACAAGCAATTTGGGTTATTTCTCCACTGATTGATTAAACACCCGGGATATCTCGCCTTTTGAGAAATCAGTCAGCTATGCTGTTTTCAAAATCGTGGCTCCAGCCAGACGGGCACCTACAATAAGCCCTTTATCGTACTCCGAATGATCCTTTGTTTTTCTCATTGTGATCAACTGTACTGGCCAGCAGCATTCTTAAATAGTTGCCTAGAACACGTGTTTGACGCGCGTGACCAGGTATTTTGCATATACACTGCGTATGTGACATTTACGTATATCTGCATAAAGATTTCTAAGTCATTGACCGGTATTTGTCAAGCATTAGCAAAAAGCTTGTAAATTGACTTGATCCAGGTATACACACGTGAGTACGACATATTAACGATTATGGCAGAATAAAACCAGGCCAGCGTCTGATGAGTGAGATATTTACATAACTGGTCAGGCAGTACAGAATGTTTTTAGTCCTGATGATGGTTGTTTGTGAGAACGGAAAGATTAATTTATCGTCTTGAGAAAGCCACTCTTCTTTAGCCAGACGATTGGTAACACTCTTACGTGGTTTGCTTTGCGATAAAATAACGAAGCATATATTTACGTTTTATTAAAATAATGTTATTAACATCTTTCTGTTATTAAAATAAATATTGTTAATAACTTATTAATTTCTTTGTTATGTTTAAAATAAATCTGATTAACAAGTCATTCCTTAATTTTATATGAAGACTCCTTGGCTTCTTTTCTGCCTTCATTTTTAACATTTTAGTTTTTCTAACTCTCAGTATATGAAGATCGTGAAGAATCAAGAACTAGGCTAATTTAATAGGGTTGTAAGATTTTGTTTATGTCTTGACAAATGTAAAATAATAAAATAAAATAGTACAGTCAATAAATAAATAACAATGAAAATATTTATTTTCATTGGTATTTATTTATTGACTGTACACTGCACATCAAAATGCCATTTAGAAAAAAAAAAGTCTTTCTAACCTGTCCCTTCTAATGATAATGGCAAATTGTCAAAATACAACTACTCTGATGTCTTGTCTTTATTTAACGTTTAATATTTTGCATTGTGAGATATTTTAATATTAGGACAGTGACTGTCAAATTCGAAATTGTCTCGACAGTATCTGAATTTCTGGTCACTGAGACCTATTGGTGAAGACGCTTCATACAGTTTATGTGTATGGAAGTTTTATTCCATTCTTAGTAGAGTGGGTCATGCTTCCTCATTGCCACCGAAAGCCGGGTTATTTGAATCCCACTATGATATGGATGTTTGTCAGTCTTTGAGAGGTAGATTTTCACATCCCAGGCTTATTTCAAACTCTGAACTCTTAAAAAAATTCTATCATTCTTATAGCCGGACTTTCAGAACTGATATATTCAAATACAACGTTGAATATATCAGTTTACAGTATTGATCACTGACGAATATAATGGAGATATTCCAACACATAACATTTAAATATGTTCTATTTCTTACATATGAATTTAAAATTGGTTAATATCTTGCTGATTGAAACAAGTTTAGAATAGTTTCATTTTTAAGGTGTATTGGAACAGTTTCTTACATTGAGTTGAGTTGATGAAATGTGTTGTTCGAGTGCGAAGATTTCGTTGATTTAAAGAAATTGGTTTTATTTAACTATTTTAATATTAAATGATAAAACATTTAAAATGAGCGTTTTTTTTTTTTATTGTGTACAAAACAAAGTCTGAAGTGTAACGTTTGCAGTGAAATTCATCTGGTAAAATGCGCCACAATTTTAGTCAGTTGATAAGTCACATTCATTTATTTATTTTAATCATGTGGAAAGTTTCTGGAATAATCTCTGTCATTTATTCCAGAAATTTTCAGCATGAATAACTATAACTACGGAAATCTCAATATGGAAGTACGTCTTTATTTATTTATTCTAAGAACTGTATTCTAATCTGTTCAGTTACTTCGCAGTCAGCTATCTATAACTCTTTTGCATTATACATTTAAATAAACAACTAACAGTAATTGTATACCTTGGTCAAACTTTATTAAAAAAAACTCTTCTCTCTCTCCCCCCCCCCCCTTTCTCTTCTCATCTTTTGCACATTTGAGAAGGATTCGCACTGTGGTCTGTTATCAGAGGCGAGCTGAAACAGAAGGAATGACAATAACAAATCCAAACAGGTTCCGAAGAGTGTTATCGGTTTTTTGAATCTTGTTTGCCTTGTTACAAAATTTGGGTCAGGAACAGTCGGGAGAGAGAGTTGTTTTCCCGTCTGACGTATGCATATTTAGTATCCATTGCCCATCTTAATATCGGAATTGCCATTTATTATACTCTAGTACACTTTTTTTTTTTTTTAAAATCTTTTCTGGGAAACACTTGTGTAAACAGTTTTAATGGATATTACTTTTAAAAAGAGTGTGATTAATTGGACTTGATTCTGTAATGAATAATTAATCGCATTATTATTTTCCAGTCGTTTCTTTGCCAGAAGATGGTATAGTTAGGGGGATAGAATGTGAGGGGTATAGTGTGTTCAGGAAAGACAGAGAGAAAAGAATGAGTAATGAGAAAAGAATTGATGATAGCTGATAAATTGCAGCCAAAGAGAATAGAAGTTCAATTTCAGGATAGTGAAAATAGCATTTGAGGCTATCTGGTGTGAGTTGACGTCAGCAGAGCAATTACAGTTGGGTGCTGCTATAGACCAGGCGATGGAATAGATGATGGTGACAGTATGCATAGGCAAATAGACTCAATGAGTGGAGGACAGGTAATTATTATGGGGGATTTCAACTATGGTAACATTGATTGCAGGGAGGAGAGGACAAATGGGATGGAGGAAGGAAATGAATTTTATGCAGTTACTAAGGGATAACTACCTGAGACAGCATGTAATGGAATATACTAAGGGTTCGAAAATGCTTGACCTACTAATTGCATCTGAGAAATTGACTATTATGAATATGACCATATTGCCACCAATTGGTGAGAGTGATCATAAGTTCTTGACCTGGGAAGTGGCTAAATGTGTGGAATTTTCAATTAAGACAGAGTATTACTGGAATTACCGGGCTGCTAAGTATGACAAGCTTAGGAGATTGCTTGGATCAGTGCCATGGCATGGTAAACTGCAAGGGCTGGATGTTGATAGTGCATGGGAAGTGGTTAAGGAGCGTTTGAGGGAGGTAATGGCTGACGCATGCCTAGAGTCCGGAGAGTAAATCAAGTGGGAGTTAAATGGATGAATAACACTATTAAGCTTCATCTGCTAAAAAAGAAACACTTGGATGAAATTTAAGGAGAAAGGTGACTTGCAGGCACACGAACCGTACAAAGCACAGGCCAGAAGGGTAACTAGTGTGGTAAGAAAAGCTAAAGCAGATTATGAAAGTAAATTAGCAATGCAAGCTAAAGTGAATCCCAAACAGTTCTTTCGATATGCTGCAAGTAAAAGAAAAAATGTATACAGCAAAATGATTCTAAGGAATGCCGATGGCATGGAGGTAATTGAATGAGATGAAATAGTAGAATTACTAAGCAAACACTTTGCAAGAGTTTATCACCCAGGCTGTGATGTTGCAGGAATGAGAGAACGAATGGCTGATACAGGAATTGAAGTGAACGAAATGGAGGTAAATAGTATATTACAGAACCTTAATGTAAATACATCTGTGGGATTGGATGGTATACCAGCTCGAGTCTTACGTGAAGCGGCAAAGTAATTGTTAGTTCCCTTGGCCATATTGTTTAATTTAGGTCTCAGCTCTGGGTTAGTCCCGAGGGGGTGGAAAGGGGGGGGATAATTCCATTGCATAAAGGAGGTTCCAAGACTGCTGTTGCAAATTACCGCCCGATCAGCATATCAGGAATCGTTGTCAAAGATTTGGAGATATTAGTCAAGAGCAAAATACAGGAATAGATAGATGAAAATGGGATACTGTATGGCGGACAGCATGGTTTGGTGAAGGGTAGATCATGCCTCAGTAACTTGCTCACGTTTTTTAATACAGTGACGGCTGAACTGGATAAGGGTAATGGATTTACAGTGATACTGCTGGACTTTGCTAAGGCCTTTGACACATGGAATTCTAATCAGTAAACTGCAGCACATGGGGATGGATATAGGGTTGGTGAAATGGGTAGGAGGATGGTTGATGGAGAGATATCAGAGAGTAGTTTATTCAGTAGTGGAGACCAAAAGAAGGCATTCGGATCACAGTGTAAGCCTAAAATAAAGGATAAAAGAAGGCCTGTTACTAGTGGTGTGCTGAGGGGTTCTGTTCTTGGACCACTGCTATTTAATTTGTTCATTAATGATATGGGAAAGGATATGAGAGGAACTGCTCATTTATTTGCTGATGATGCAAAGTTGGGTAGAACAGTAGTGAATGCACATGATGTCAAAATTTTGCAGGATGATTTGGATAGATTGGCAGTCTGGGCTAATGAGAATGGATGTCAGTGTAATGTAGCAAAGTGTAAGGTTATGCATTTTGGGGTGAAAAAATTAGCAGCAGTATATTACATTGGTGGAACTGTACTCCAGGAGGTTGACAAAGCCAGAGATTTGAGTGTGTTGGTAGATAGGGAGTTGAAGTTTAGTTTAGGGGGAACATAGCAAAAGTGGCTAAATCAGCTCATCAGATCACTTGGTTACTGAAGAATACTTTGACGAGCAGAGTTAAGCAAGTTATTGTTCCTCTTTATTGAGCCTTGATAAGATCCCCATATTGACCTGGGCCTCTGGGTTTCTTCTTGATGGGGAAGAGGTAGAGGGGATCTAGAGGCGAGTGACCAAGATGATAGTTGGTCTATGGGATGAACATTACGAGAACAGGCTGAAGATCTGTGGGTTACAGAAATTGGTTGATAGGTGGAAAAGGGGTGATATGATTGAGACATTCAAATTACTGAAGTGTTTTTACAAGATTAATTCAGAGGAAAATTTTCAGAACAAGTCTGTGATGGGAGAACTAAGGGCCATCCATGGAAACTGAGCAAGAGTGTAGTTAGGAAGGGTGTTAGAACTAGGTTTTTTTTACTTGGAGAGTGGTGAATGAATGGAATAAGCTGCCAGAGTTTGCTGTGGGTGCCATGACGGTAAATGAGTTCAAAGGAAAGTATGATAGATACTGTGCAAATGCCGAATAGTTTTTCTTGATATGAAGTGTAGGGCCTCCCTCGATGAGTCTAAGGACTCTTTGGAGTTGCCCGTAATAATAATAATAATAATAATAATAATAATAATAATAATAATAATAATAATAAAATTAAAAAAAATCAGCTAACGCCTTTTTATTCCCGTGAACTTCCATACGAAACACATTTCGAATAACATTTGTTATTATATATTTGTTTGTTTTTTATCGACCGCTCACTATTTTATTCTTAATTTGCATATGGAAGGTGTTTTCTGATCTTCATAATTTCAGTCTAAATATTACATAAATGTTATTTCTTATATATGTACTTGACATTTTAGGATGATTTTCGCAAAAAGCGCAAGTAAAAGGGGAAATAAAAAGTATATGTGGGAATTACACAGGAATTTTCCTACTGTGTGTTCCAGGTAAGATATATGCTAACATATTTGTTATGCTAACATGTAGAAGAACAAGCTGGGTTCATTTGAAATATGGATTGTGAGCATCAGATTTCCACTTTACACAGCAAATAGTTGTGAATGTTTATAAGGATTTGTAATGAAGTTTTGTAAATCTGGAAAAACGTTTTTCAAAATGCAGTTATTTAGGGTAAATAAAACCTTATACAGAGCAGTACACAGTCTCTATTTAGGTTATAAATCAGTATTAGAATTGAAGGAAATGAAGACAGTTGGATGTAAAATGAGGTGTAAGACAATGATGCATACTTTCATTCCTCTTATTCGTCATATACGGTGTTAGAAAGAAGTCAGTGGACACCAAAGTGTGAGGAACAAACAGCCATGGCGCCCACTTTAATAAGATGTATTGTGAGTACTTTTGGCTGCGATGACTATAGCAGTGTTAGGTCTTATTTTCCACAAGCGTACGGTAGCGATCAGTGGGAATTGTGGACTATTCTTCCTGTAGGCATATAATGAGATCCTGGAGGGGGCAAACGTCCCTTGACCTCACCCGAGACACCAGTTCATCCCATAGATATACAGTAGGTTTGAGATCAGGGCTTTGTGGAGGCCAGTCCGGTGTGGTGACATTCATGTCCACAGACCATGTAGTTACAGCAGCTGAAAGAGACAACGGTTATGTCTTTCAGAGTTCAATGTTTGGGCACCACAAACAGAGGTCCGAGGCCAAACTAGGAAAAACGAAAAACAGCTTTCCAAGTTTAGTCCCACTCGACACGCCTTTTTGTACCACTGAAGACGACGCTGCATATTGGTTCGGGTAATGTGGTGTTGCATATTGCTGTTCTACCATGGAAACCCATGTTGGGAGTCTCGGTTCTGAATGTTTTAGTGCAGATTCTTGTTCCAGTCGATGCCCGGAACTCCGCATTCAACGTGCCGGCTGACGTATGGTGGTTTTTACATTTATTGCGTAGCACACTATGGTCACGTGTTGTGTGGTGGGTCGTCCACTGTGGGTAGCACTTGCAGTTGACTTCCTGCGCTTCCATCTCAGTATGGCATTACTGATTATTGACCTGGGATGGCCCAATTTGTCAACAGCTTGTCGAACAGATAGGCCTACAATATGCCATCTATGATCAAGCCTCTTTCAAAAACTGTCAGTTCCCTTCTCTCAGCCATTTTTCACCCGATATTGAAGGAATATGACGCTCCCAAGCACTGACTTGGGAGCGTCATATTCCTTCAATTTATGCCGATTACAAAGACAGGACTCGTTACTTGGCACTATGCAACTTGCCCACGGGGATGTCCTTTGACTTCTTTCCAAGGCATGTGTATGGATTATGAAATAAATAAAGAGATTTGCACTGGATTTATTTAGGAGGATAACATCATCTTCGTAAAATAAAGAGCTAATTTTGATGTTACAATTGGAGATATTTAAACTTAGCTCTTTATTTTATTGATGATGTTATCCTCCTAAATAAATCCAGTGCAAATCTCTAGGATTCTTTAATTAGATTGTTGTAACAAATTTGACATGAAAATCAGCAATAAAAAAAGACCACAACTATAAAAATAGGCAGGAACCTTGAAAACTTGAACTATATTCTCATTGGAGAACCTACAAAACAAATAAACTATTTCAATTGTTTTTAGTGAAGAAGGCAAATTAAATTTGAAAATAGACAACAGAATAAGCCAAGCTGGTATGCTGGAGACTCGGTTAATTAAATGTATACGAAATAAGAGAGAAATTAGACAAAATACAGAACTAAAAGTACAGAAGACAATGTGTAAACCAGTTTTAACTTACTGATCTGAAAGTTAAGTTAGAAACGAAACAGTTGATCTTTAGTCAAAGAAGACTAGAGATCACCGATATGAGAGTTTTGAGAACACTTCGAAAAAAATATTTTAGGAAGTAACTTTACATTGTTAATATACAAGCATCGATGAGCAGAGATAATCAAAGGTGGTGCGATCACTTAAAACAGGAGACAGGAAAGAGATTAGCAAAGCAGTTGTGATACCTAGTTGAAAGTAAAAAGACCCAGATGGAGATCAAAATATAGGCGGATTGATGCAATCAGAAGTACCCTAGAAGACAGAAATGCGAGATCCGGGTACTGAAGAACAGAGTAATTTGGAGGAAAATTGATATGAACTTTCGTAATGTAATACTGCACTCATAGAATCCTGTCTACACTTCTTGGGGTATATACTAGGAATTTGATGATGATGAGTCGTGTTTTTATTAATGAGTATTAAATTGGTCGAGTTGCTTCATTTGGAACTTTTAATGGTAAAATTAAGCAAACGACAACCAGGTCTCCAATACATATGCCAAAAACGGTTCTAGGTTTAATTAATTATCGTTATGATAATGAATAATTTCAGTGAAACACTTGAATGAGTTCTGCGATCTTTTTTGTATTTGAAGGATTATTTACTGACTTCTGGAAGTGGGGGGGGGGGAGAAACAATTAATTAATAATATTTGTTTCATTCCGTTAATTTTGATATAACAGTGTAGAAAACAGCTGTTGCAATTAAATTGAATGTACCCAAATGCACTTTCATACCAGAATATCAGAATAATAAATATAAATAAATAAGAATCGTAATACAGTTCATCGAGGAAACGTTATCGTCTTTTCGGGAGTATTTAGAGGGAAGAAACATATAAGCACATTTCGTAATTAATAAAAGAATACAATTGACGAGCAGAAAATTTGCTTCCGTAATTTTTACAAGCCATTTGATTGAAAACCGATTACAGGTACAGTAGCGAACAAATTAATCCAAACAAGTCGAATTTTCGTCAAATTTTTTGGTTTTGGTTTTTTTTTTTTTTTTTTTTTTGTTTTCGTTCGCAATAACTTTGATTTTGTTTTAGTTTCGGTTTACTATTTTCAGTTCAGTGCTGGTTGTTTGAACTGTCTCTGCGAAGTTTATTAATAGTGTTGTGCGTTTTTAATAGTGTAAATAAGTTGACATTCGAAGTGTTTTATTCATTTTGTGTAGCTATAAAATGAATACATTTCCAAGAAAGCGTTCCAAAATATGTACTCTTTCTCAGCACACATCCATGAAAAAGAAATTGCCAGTAAGTGTGGTGTTGGTTTGAGTACTATTGTTAATGCGATTTTAAGGAGGTTTAGGAAGACAGGTACATTTTCTCCTGACAGAAAATGAAAATCTTGGCGAAAAAGGAAAAGTGCACTTACTCATGATCGTTTTCTAGTTAGGAAAAGCAAAATGAATCCAAGATTGCCTGTTGTAGACTTAAATAGTGGAATTAATCTTTCTGACATGACATTCCGTCAAAGATTGTTAGATAGCAGGGAGGACTGCCCATAGACCAAAAAGTAAGAAAGTGTACAAAGATTGGTTATCGAGAACTGTAAGGTCATATTCTCAGATGAGAGCCATTTCAAAGAGAGCGAGTACCCTATGTTCCAGTAGCAGCCGGTGAAAATTTTAAGCGGGGTGCTGCATATACAAAAAATAAATAAATAAATAGATAAATAAAAAAAAATCCTAATCAGTAACCAATTTATTAATAAATAAATTTACATATTAAAAATTGCTTTATTAAAAATATTTCACCACCCTCACCCCGAACACACACCAATAATAAAAGTTTCATATCTCACAGAAATAATGCGCGCATGCATACAATTTATCTGTAGCGACACTACTCAAAGGATAAATATTGAATTATTTGTATACACGCTCTATATTGATTGCACAAGTGTCGTATTCATTTGTTACGTGCAATGACAAGTGCAAACGAATATCGGCGTCTAGCTGCAATTGGCCGAACGCGATAATTCCTACACCGCGTTAGATCGCAGCTCATTTGTTTCGTGTAACGATAATTGAAAAAATATAATTCTTTTCATATTTTCAACAGTGACACTCGTCATAATTCAGTCTTGTTATTTTAACAAAATAAAATAAGATTTACAAAAAATAGTTCACCCTCACCACAAATACGCACCAATACTAAAGGTTTCGTATCTCACAGAAAGAACGCGCGCAAGCATACAATTTATCTGTAGGGGCACTGCTCAAACGAGCAGTGTCGGATTCACTTGTTACGTGCAATGACGAGCGCAAACGAATATCGGCGAGTTGAGCTGCAATTGACCGAACGTGATAATTCCGACGCTGCGTTAGATTGCAGTGCATTTGTTTCGTAATCTAAAGCGTTAATCGAACAATTCCAATTATTAACTATTCAATGAATGTCGAAACATAAGCTGTAACCTTGAACATGTTGTATTGCATTTATATAATGTTATAAGCATTGTTATTATTTATAAACGCAAACAAAATTTAATTTTTTCCTTGGGGGTGTTGCAGCGTCGCAGTGCTTATGTACAAGCCGCCACTGCTATGTTCACAAATCAGCGGCTGAGGACTTCTCCCACCCACCCACCTACGTACAACAAGCTCCTAAACACCCAGCTAAAGAGATGTTCTAGGATTGTTTAACACATGACGGTTCAGTATCACTTGTGGCTGTTGACAGTATGATGACCAGTGCATAAAAATATTGGAGAAAAGATCCGGAAAGACAAAGAACTCATCTTCCAACAGCATTTCGTTCCATGCCACTTTTCAAAAATAAGTGAAAGAGTTCCTCAAAAATTACAACATCCAATTGCTTCGGTAGCCAGGTAATTCCCCTGACTTAACCAAATAGAAAATTTGTAGGCATGGTGAAAAAGAGGATAACTTAATACAAGCCATTATACTCGTACTTACACCAAGTTTGGTTGAATTTTGCCCAATACATTTTTCGCTACAGGGCTCTGAACACGTCCTCTTTAATTATGACCACCCTGTATACACAGCCATTCTTTTATTTTTAACTATACCTCTGACTGTCGCCAGTTGTGAAAGATCGTTTTCCATTTTAAAATTAATCAAGATTTGTTTAAGAAGTACAATGTCATAACAACGCCTTTCAGGTTTAGCGACTTTATCAATAGAACAAAATTGTGCAAGGAACCTTAACACTGAGAAAATTATTTAACATTAGTGAAGCAAAAGCGAGAAAAAAACATTTAGGTAACGATAATAAAATTTTAATTTTTGTATGTAGAAAACTTGTAACCTGGGGGCTCAGTTTTTGTTCCTGAACCAGGACCCACGTCCCGAGTTTCGCCATTGGTTTTGAGCTATTGTGCTATGTGTATTATACGTGTAATGTTTATATATTTTATAGCCCAGATGATCTTATTAAAATACATAGCAAAAAAAACAAGTATGAATTATATGTTAGTTAAGTCAGTTATCAAGTGCGATTGATATAAACGAGCTAGCATTAACAAAATTGCTAATGTTAATACTCTGAAGCTAAATTTGAACTGTAAGCTAGCTAGCTAGGAATGCTGATATTAATCCTAAAAGCTTTTATAGATGTATAAAAAGAAGTTGGAATTGATTGGATTTATTACAGAGAAAATGAAAACTATGAAAACACTAATAATCGTATTATGTTTGCTAACTCTATGCGTTCTTTAGCAACGCATAGAGAGTAAAAAAAGTTATTGCAGGATAACCCTCCCATTCCCAAATGATCCAGCCGACTTACCTGCTGTCGTAAAGCACATAAATATTCCTTGCGTCATGGAAGGGATTCGAATCTTTTAGTCTTTCCAGGGAAAGGTACACTCTTTATTTTTTTCTGAACGTGTGTGTAAAATGAGTAGGGCTGCTTAATGGAGACGAGTTAAACTTAACTAGCTCTCATAGGTAGATCATTCAGAATTAATTCCACGTTAACATAGAATTTGATAAAATTTGTGATTTTGTATATATTAATATTGGTCCGGTAGAAGCGGAAATACTGCTGAAATAGTAACTTTATTCAATGATATAATATAAGATAATGCAAATACCAGGGTGGTCTGAAAAGTTCTCGGCCTCGACCATAGATGGCAACACTATCGGCAAGATTTTGTTTTCTAAATTGGTACATCTGTCATAAGCATCCATGTGAAATTGTAAGTCATTATATCGAGTAGTTTGTTTTATAAAGTTGTCTGTATCCCTTGAAATGGATAAAATTGAGTATCGTGCGATTATAAAATAATTTGTAAAAGAAGGTTTAACGCCAAAAGAAATTCATTCAAAGTTCAAAAAAATTCATGGGCACTCTTCTCCTTCGTTTTCGACAATTAAGAAATGGGCTGCCGAGTTTAAACGTGGCTTTTGAGTAGCTCTTCTCCATTTCTCTCGGTCTGTTGTCTCCGTCATTCTTAAACCAGTCCATTCCACGATGTCATTAAACCACTCTTTGGTTGGCCTTCCACGTCTTCTCTTCCCTTCAACTTTCCTTTGTAATATAGTTCTTATCAGATGTCCTGGAAATCTGGTCTTTCTTTGCACAATGTTCTTAAGCAGTGTTCTTTCCATCCCAACTTTTCTTAAAACTTATTGATTTGATATTCTCTCTGTATAGCTAATCTTTCCTATCCTTCTATAACACCACATTTCCAATGCATTAATTCTTTCCATATCTCTCTCTTTCTGAGTGTCCATGACTCACTTCCATAACTTGCAATATTCCAGACTGTTGCTTTAACTATTCCAATTTTCACTCCTATTTTAATACTCTTATTTATATTTATTAAAATTCTCTTCATTTCCATAAATGCCGATTTAGCTTTACCTATTCTATTTCTAATATCCAACACTGAAGTTCCTTTCTCTGAAATCCAACTACCTAAATATTGAAATCTTTCCTCCACCTAAATATTGAAATCTTTCATCCACATCTTATCTTATCTTTGCATTATCTCCTATTTTTCTGCCCATTATCATTATCTTGGTCTTCTTTGTGTTAATCCTTAGTCGTACTCTTTACAGGAGTTTTCAATTCTTTGAACAATTTATTGTAATCCATTTTCGCTTTCTGCCATCACCACTACATCATCCGCATACTTTGTTATTGATGATTCTTCCATTTATTTTTATTCCTTCTACTGCATCCTCAAGTGCCTCTAAGTATCTGTTCACTATAAAGGTTAAATAATAATGGTGATAATTTACATCCTTGTCTAACTCCTCTCTCCACCGGGAATTCTCCTGTTTCCTCTTCATTTACACATACTGACGCTGTTTGTGTCCAATATATTCTCTTTAAGATTTCCAAATCATACGAGTCAATATCAATATTTTCTAGAATATCAAAAAGCCGTTTATGTTTCACTGTATCAAATGCCTTTTCAAGTGAATTCGCCATTACACACCAGAATCCAAACAGCAGTTAAGACACTGGACAGAAGCCGTTGTTCAGCCAAAGAAGACAAAGTCAGTTCCATCAGCAGGGAAGGTCATGGCATCGGTGTTTTGGGACATTTTATTTATTAATTATCTCGAAAAAGGTAAAACAATAACCCGGGGAATATTATTCCGATCTTTTAACCAGACTAGACGAAAAAATTCGTGAGAAAAGACCCGGTTTGCAGAAGAAAAAAATCATCTTTCATCAGGACAATGCATCTCCTGCCCACAAAGGTGTTTTGGCAATGGAAAAATTAAGGGATCTGCACTATGAATTGTTAGAACATCCACCCTATTCCCCAGATTTGGCTCCCTCTGACTTCTATCTCTTCCCAAAACTCAAACTTTTCCTCTCTGGTCAGCGTTTTTCTTCGAATCAAGAGGTGATTGATCTGTAGAGGGGTATTTTGCAGATCTTACCTAGAACCACTACAGGGATGGGATAATGGCTCTGGAATAAATGTATTAGTCTTAAGGGAGATTATGTTGAAAAATAAAAATAATTTTGAAATTAAAAACCTTTTTTTCATTGTTAGGCCAAGAACTTTTCAGACCTCCCCAGTACTATATATTAGTATAAATCATTTGGCAAGTGGTAAATGTAATAAGTAGAGATATCTCCATTAGGAATAGATATATATATATATTTGTATGTCATACGCTATTTGATCAAATATATCCGGACTGCTTTTCATTCCAACTCTCGCTCTAATATGAAAGATGTTAATATGGAGTTCGTTTACCCTTTGCTGTTATAACAGCTTTGAATCTTCTGGTAATCTTTCACTAAATTTTGGAACGTTGCTGCCGTAATTCCCTTCCATTTTTCCAGAAGAGCATTACTGAGAACGGTCACTGATGTCGGACAATTAGTCCTGACTGTGCAGTACAGTTAAGCTCTTCAACATCTCATCAAACTATTCCTGCAGATCTTGCTTTGTGGACGGGGGAATCGTCATGTTGATACAGGAAATGGCCTTCATCGAACTGTTGCCATAAAGTTGGAAGCAGAGAATTGTATACAATGCCATCAAAGGCCCAGCGCTAAGATTTCCACGTCTCTGCAAAAACTTGTGGAGTCCAGCTCGAGACCATGATGATTCATCCACCCAACTTCACAGTTGATACATACGTTCTGGCATCTGCCAAACCCAGACTCGTCCATCAGACTTTCAGATGTGAGGTGTGATTTGATCACTCTAGAAAATCGCCACTACTTGGACAGAGAAAATTCCAGAGAATTGCCACTACTGTACATTGGATAGAGTCCAATGGCGACGAGCATTACGCCACTCTACCCGATGTTTGGCGTTGTTCTTGCGATGTTACACTTGTATACAGGCCATGAAAACCCGTATTTTTCAGCTCTCGAAGAAGAGTTGTGATGCTGTGGTTGATTGCAGAGACATTTCCAACTCTGTAACGCCAATTTTTTCTCGCTATGCGCTTTAGCACTTCGTGATCCCGCTCTATGATTTTATATGGCTTACCAGGTCACGATTGTGCTGTTGTGGCTCCTAGACGTTTCTACTTGACAGTAACATCACTTACAGTTGATCGAGGCAGCTGCAGCCTGGCAGAAATTTCCCGAATTCAGTTGGTTGGTGTAAAGTTGGCATCCTATGATAGTGCCCACGTGGAAATTACTGAGCTTTTCAGTGCGGTCCATTTTACTGCTATCCATGCAACTTGCATCACCATGTGTGTTTCTTTTACGCGTATACACAGTATAGGCCATGTTTTTAATGTACAGTATATAGCCATATCATCTACTACGAAGGGGGTGTCGGGATGTTTTTCATCAGATAGTGTATAAAATTAATTCTCTTGCAATCTTTGATCCCCAAAATGGAGTTGGTGGAATTTTTTTGGAAACCGTTGGTTAGCCAGTTTCCTTTCTTAGCAACCAGCAAATGGGCTGTTGATGATTTTAAAGGCACCTGGACAAGATTATACGGTAGACAGTTTCTGCCACCTCGTATTTCCGAACCGACTTGTATATATCTGAAATCGAATGGTTTCATGGTTGATTTTTCAGAGATACGTGATTGAAACATTAGTCATGTTATATCGCATGAATGAAACGTTGATACCGGTTCATTTCGTGCGGGGAGTCACTTTGAAGGTGACTCCCCGCACGAAAATGCTTAATTCACAAAGTGCTTAAGCACGTAATCAGATTCGTTTGTCCAATCGTAAGCTAGTTATTCCTGCAGATTTGAATAATATCTGCAGGATGGATTTATTTAAAATTTATTGGCAGAACGATTTCATATTATCATATTTTTCCCACTGTTGGTTATAACTGAACCTTTTGTATTGGCATAACGGTTCGAAATGATAATAATGGTACTTTCTCAGCTTCATGGAATTCAATGAAATTTGATATGTAAGAATTACTTAACATTTTTCGTTTTATTTGGATCATTTTAATTGCAGAATTACGTCTGCAGGTATACATATGCAAACGACATTCAAGGTGTGGTTGTTTATTGAACCTGGAGCTTGATGGAATTCAGTTTTTATTTTTATTTTTATTTATTTTGCTTTTGGTAGTATTCATAAATCATAATTTTGTTTGCTAATTGTCTGTAACGGATGAAAATATGTAGACTAGCCTTCATCAACATGTTTATATCAGCAGTGAATAAATTTAAGCAGTTTAGAGAAATAATTAGATACGTGTTATGGGGTGGGATGGAGAGTTGAGTGATTAATATAAATTGAGATTTTAATTATATGAAATTCATTCCTTGTGATACAAGGAATGAATGTCATTTATACAGCAATCCCTCGATTAATGCGCCTCCGTTTAGTGCATTTTCGATTAGTGCGTCATTTTTTTTTTTTTCGATACCCAAATTCGATTAGTTCCCCTCTAAAATCCGATCACTGCGCCTATATACATTTTAAAAATTGTTGATTTATACATTTTTTATGGCTAACTGTTTTAAAAAACCACTCACCAGGATGAAATAATTTAGCTACCGATTTGAAATTTTGCAAAGCCATTTTTTAATGGCATACCAAACTATTTCCATGTACGCTATGTTCCAAATTTACCGTCAAAATTTATGTCGTCTGCTTTACAGAGCATTTTGCTGATCATATTTCGTGCAAGTGTTTTCCGTACCTTTTTATTTTAAATTATTTTCCTAATCTTTAATCATGAATAAAAGAATTAGTGAGTAAAAAAACAGAAGTATGAAAATGATTTGAAAAGTGATCTGATTGATAGAAAAACTTGAAATAATAAAGAAAAATAAGCAAGGCGAGTCCAGATAAAAGACAGGACAAGAACACAAAAATGGGTGAATCAACTGCTGAATACAAAGAGAAAGGTAAGGCTGCTTGAAGTTCATCATGCATACACTGAAAATCAATAGTATTATAATGATTGAATTAGAGAGACTTCTTTTTACATAGATCGAAGATTGTAACCAAAACCGGATCCCGCTAAACACTGGCCTTATTAAATGAAAAACGTTGTCTCTTTGTAACCTGGAAAGAAAGGGCTATCAATGATGGAAAAGAAGAAGAATTCTACGTTTGTGCTGGGTGATTTGAGCGTTTCAAAAAGAGAAATAGCCTACATAATGTTCTAATCACAGGAGAAGCTACAAGTGCAGATAAGGAGATATCCAGAGATTTTGAAGAAAATTGTGTAAGATCTATTGTGATCAACAAATATTTAATGTCGATGAAACCGGCCTTTTTTTTTTTTTTGGAAGCGAATGCCTTCCAAGACTTTTCTGGCTAAATCAGAGAAATCTCAGCCTGGTTATAAAGTCGCAAAATCGAATGAAATTACTGCTAGCAATATGCGAGCCGTTTGGAAGCACATTCTTCCAGATTGTGCAAATTATTTTAGAGGCTTTTCAAATGAATCTAAGTTAATTAAATCTCATTCTGAGAAGTTGAGTGATTCCGACCTGCTAAATTTAGATGCACAGCGGGAAGATCCCGAAGAATATGAAGAAAATTTAATCACTGACAAGCCCAAAGAGGTTTCACATAAACAATTTGAAAATAGTTTTCGTACAATCGAAGTTTTTAAACAGCAATGCTTGGAGACTGATCCTGGTGAAGAGAGAACCAGTAAAATTTGCAGAAGAGGCAATAGGGCCATACCGTCAGTTGTATGTAAAAAAAGAAACAATGCCCGCCAAACTACGTTATCTCAATTCTTTGTTAAGAAGCAGAATAATAAATTTATATTCTGAATATGTTTTATTGTCTTTCAGCTTCATGGTTTTCCTTTAACTAGGCCCCGAGACATACCCTAATTCTTTTATAAAAAAGAATTAGGTAAAAAGAAAAAAAAAGAAAAAGAAAAAGATACAAGCAATTTGATAAACTTGGTTTTAATCCTTTTTCCCAACTAAGCAAACAAGCAGGTAAGTAAAGTTTGTGCCTGAAGTATTTTCAGGTCTGAGGCAACTCGTGGTAAAGGTGTAAGCTGTGATCACTTTCCTTAGTATCTCCAATAATGCAAAGCACATCTCCTTGCGGACTTGTATGATGCTATGCCTCATTAAAGGTCGAACTCGGTCTGGGTAGTGGCCTTTCCCTTAATGCATAGCGTCATACATGTCCGCAAGGAGATGTACTTCGCATTATTGGAGATACTAAGGAAAGTGATCAGAGCTTACACCTTTACCACGAGTTGCCTCAGACTTGGAAATACTTCAGGCACAAACTTGACTTACCTGCTTGTTTGTTTACTTTGTTTACTTGGGAATAAGGGTTAAAACCAAGTTTATGAAATTGCTTGGTATGTTTAACGTATAGTATACCCAAGGTAAAAACCTTTCTCTCTCTCTCTCTCTCTCTCTCTCTCTCTATATATATATATATATATATATATGTGTCCGCGCGGTTAGCCGAGTGGCTATGCGCTTCGCAATCATATGCCTTGGAAAGGAGTCCAGTGTCCGTCAATGACGTGAGGAGCTTAGGATCTTTCTCAGACACAGTCAGTCTTGGGCGTGGACTGCAGGGTTTGTTTCCTCAGTTTATCTGGGTTTTTCATCCCTCAAGCATTCAAGGCCTTGAGAACTCAACGCCTCTACAGACATAGGATACACCAGGAGGCATAGGGCTAACCACCTTATCCTTGTGTATAGTTGCGGTTATATATCAGGGGAGAATATTCCAGGTGTGCTAGGTGCGCGGTGGTCATCCACCGATATTATATTTTTGCATTTATTCCAGTTAAAGATGCCCATAATTGTTTCCAGACTTCGCGTGATTCCCAAAGGTAAACACAATGTACTAATGCTTCACGAAGAGGACACTTTTCGACTCGTAAATATTGCATCATATTCGCGTTAATAACCCGGGTGTGCGTTAAAAATACATACACCTTTGATCCCCTTTGAAAAGATGTGCAGATGGCACAGCAAGTCATATTTTTAGCGTTATAGTAGTTTTAAACTGCTCAGAACGCGAGTTGGGTGAGCTCTGAAACAATAGCACCTAGAGGCTGTAATAGGTTATTGTATGAACGATTCGAATTGAACGTTGTCATTTGTCATGAGTTGCTGTTTTTGTTTTCCAAATTTTACACCTTCGAGTAATTCAAATATACCAACCAAATATAGCATTCTCCTTCATTATTGTTTACTAATATACAGTATTTTAAAACAAACACATTGTCCCCCTACCTCTGCACAGATTTGGTTACAATTAATTGTATTAGACCAATTAAGATGGCCTAATGCAATATATTAGATCGATGCGCCAAAATTTTGGAGCTTTCTTTGAATAAACGTTGATATTTAAAACGAACTCTGTGAATTAGACCTGTCTTTGGCAAAGATTCTATGATCGCTTTCGAATCCGTGTCGAGTAAGATCAGACTTATGAGATTTCTGGTAGCAGATGTAGCATGAGGAAAAGATCTCGCTTGAGCTGTCGATTTGTCCAAAATAGGAGAGACGTCTTGCGCAAGGTACCTTTGTAAACACAAGAAGAGGTAACAGCGAAAGTTTATCTTTGATGGATGATAAGAAGGCAGGCAGTTGGTAAAATAGAAACAACGTGGAAAGGATATAGTTTTTCAGGATTCTTATGGTTACGTTAGTTCTGAGATACCGGCAGTATAAGGAACTGAAATCCATGTTTATCATCGGCATTATGAGGCTTTTTTTTCTTCTTTTCTCTTCGCGAATTTGATACTGGGATGTACGTGTGTGTGTGTCTAAAGGAAAATTTACTCGGTTTGAGAACATATTAAAAATATTAAATGACTAAATACCGAGATTAACAAAAGCTTTTTTAATTGCACAACTAGTTTCGTCCTACATGGACTTCTTAAGGTGCTACAAAACATAAGAATTCCAGTAAGAAACTAGAGTAACTGGAACTGACGCAGCAAAAAACACTATAGAGGCTAAAGCCTAGCTAAGTTTATAAAGAACAATGTCCAGGCACATGCTTGCGTTCACGATCTCGCGCACGCCAATATTGAATGGCAGAGCTGTGGCAGTCTGATAATTTGTTGTTTAAATTACTATTGATATGAGCAGGATTTAGGATTATTTCTTTTGACTCCAAGATTTTTCTTTCTATCTCCATGCCCATGATACCCTCTGGGACTTTCAAGAACACCTAAATAATATACACCCTACCATTACGTTTACAGCTGAATTAGAAGATAAAGGGCTATCTTTCTTTCTTTCTTTCTTAGATGTAAAACTGTCCCGTTTAAATGATAAACTCAAAATCTCTATTTTTAAAAAACCGACCCATACAGACAGATATCTCCATGCTGTTCTCACCATTACCCTCCACAGAAATTCGGCATCATATCTACTCTTGGTCACCAGGCTCGCTCACTTCTTACGATGAATAGGATCATAGCAATGAACTTAATCATCTTCAAAGCACATTTCAGTTAAACGGCTATTCAAAGAAAATTATCAACAAACTCCTTTTCAATCCTCCCTCACGCCGTAATGAAGATACTACAGTTTCTAGAAACAGGTGCCGCCACTAGTTTCTACAGAAACTAGTGGCGGCGTTGTGTCAACTGTTTATTACATTTGTTTTATTAGAAGCCTAGTTATAGTGCCAAGAGTGACAGTGTGTTTTGACGAACGGTCGTTCGTCCCGATATTCATGCCGTACGCGACGAATTCTCGTTATCAATCGCTTCAAAACTTCGAGATAAAACTCACCATTGACCAGGCGGAGCGAATTCTTTGTGGATAATGCCCTTGGAATCGTAGAAACAAATCAGCATTGTCTTTACTTTTGACTTATCCAAGCGACTTTTTTTCGGATGCCCCGCTTCTGGTGGTCTCCACTCAGCATTCTGCCGCTTTGTTTCGGGCTCATACTCAAAACACCACATTTCGTAACCAGTAACGATCGTTTCAAGGAAGTTCGACTCCTTACGAGCGGTTTTAATGAGGTCCTTGCAGTGTTCAATTCGATACTTGTTTGGTCATCGGTTAACCATTTGCTGAACAAATCGCGAATTCAATTTACGAAGGCCCAAACTCTCGGTCAAAATGTTGTGCACAATTGATTTTGGAATCCACAATTCATCTTCAATCATTCTCACAGACGATTTCGGGTTTTCTTTGATGAAATCACGCACTTTTTGGATGTTAACTTCGCTCAGTCCAGTTTTTGGACGGCCCGGCTTTTCGTCGTCAAGCATCTCACGATCATTTTGAAATCGCTTAAACCACTCGTAAACTTGAGTATGGGATAAGCATTCATCACCGTATGCTTTTTGAAGCATTTGATGCGTTTCGGTAAAATCTTTACCAAGTTTAACACAAAAGTCAATGTCAACTCTGTTTGAATCATTTTCCGACCGTTCGTCAAAACACACTGTCACTCTTGCATTACAACTCGGCTTCTAATGAAAGAAATGTCATAAACAGTTGACACAACACTAATGAAGGTTGCCGCTTTCGAGAACAAAAAGATACAACAGGTGGCGCCACTAGTTTCTTCTATTTTCGAAAAGTTCGGTTTCTTTTTGTACAGAGGGTATATATATTCTATTCTTTAAATGAATTGTTTAGTATAATTTTTAAATTCATTTTTATCTTGTCCGTAAACACTGATCTAGAAATGAAACATGGAACTTTTTAGGCGTTCAATAACTGGGGTGATGGTTTCATACTGGGAGATGAAATTCATCTGCCATCTAACGACAATTGCATGCCTTCATGTCAACAGCGGAATTAAAATCCTCTGCCTCTTGGTTGGAAAACGGATACGCTAACCGTTTGGTCAACCAGGCCAGCTCTTTAAATTGTGTTATAACTTGAATTTATATATAAATAGTAAAAAAAGTAATAATCTCAATGTGGAAAAAAAAATCAGAGTGCTGAAAAAACTGGAGGCTAGATGCAATGGTACAGAAGTCGTTGTTTGACCGACATCTTTAATAATTGTTGGTGTTTGTTGTTGCGCATTACGGTATTGCCAGAATTTAAGAGAGGAATTTACATTCCCAGCAATCAAATAAAACAAATAATGTCAGCCACGTAGCCAATCGTAACTTGTAGCTGATTTGGTTTCTTAGTACTTGATTCAATTTTGCATAAGTTTATAATAATGTATCTAAACTAATTGAGGAATAACTTGTCGATATTGGTTGAAATGCAAAGTGTAATAATATATGCTGCATTTTCCTACCTCATTTACTCTCACCCTTCTCCCACATCTATTTCGGTCAAGTTTTGTGGAAATTGTCAAGGAGTTTAATAGCTTAAGACAATATTCCTAATTTGGTTGAAAGCAGTTGCGTGATTCATCCCGTAGAAGGGGATCATCCTGTATTCCTTTTCCCCATCCCCTTCACTGTAGTTTAATTTATTACGCTACTTTTCCTACCGCAAGAAATAACTGATTTATAAGCATGATTGAAATCATTTGATGTATGCGACGAAGACGTATTCTTCCCCATTTTTTTTTTGTTCGGTTGTGCTGAAAATCTGATGTGATCTTAATAACTGTATTCCAAATTTAGTCGAAATTGGATGAACGATGGTATGTAGAAATAACTGTGTAAGACGCTATTCAGTTCTCCCCCCCCCCCCTTCCCCACAATCCCGTTCACTTCCCTTCTCTCTCTCCATATCCTGTTAACGCAAACATTAAAGTAGCTTTTGAAAGTTTCCTATTTTGTCTCTAGAGCAGAGTTATGTGAAAAATAAACAAAAAGTCTGAAACAGTTGCACTCAAAATCTGGTAACCACCATTCCCTCCACTGCAATTTCCCTTCTTTTTTTTTTTTTTCCGAGTAGACAGAAATTCTCATGCTACATAAGCAACGTAAGAAATAACTGAGCAAGGTAGTGGAGATGTCTGTGGAGGAAGTTCCCAAGTTTTATCGTAGTCCACTTGGACTGAATTTTTCAGTGGTCCTTCAGCAACTGAAGAAAATAAAATATACTAAATTTTTCAAAATCGGAATGATCTGTAGAGTTGTTGCGAAGAAAAGAGATGATGATAAACGACACTTTTTTGAGCTCATTTTTTTCACTATTTTCAAAGCTCTCTAGTTTTAATATTTGTTAACCGGATTTAACACTGAAATTTAATTAGTATAATTGAATTTCAGTGTTAAATCTGTCGAATTAAAGTCGCGGATTGATAATATTCAACTTAGCACTGGAATTACAACAGATCGAATAGCAGATGGAGGAAGGTATAAGTATACGGCAAACCAACCTCTTACCTAGGATGGTGTCATGTTGCGTAAATCGTAGGTTACGAAAATTGAGTCATGTAAGACCGATACCGACAATAATTTTTGCTGCGCCCACGTTATTCAACCAACTGTCATCACCGTCTGTTAAGGCTGTTCTAATAAGCCTCCGCGTGATAAATACATGAAAAAGTTTTTCTTTGTGTTAGAATTCAGAAACATATTTTTTGGATGACTGGTATATTTTGCAAGTTTAGCCACAAACTTCCAGTTTTCGTGAATGTCTTTTGATCGTGCTCCGTTTTAATTTTTGATAAGGTTACTCTTTAAAATATGAGTAGTTAAATTTCCGCTTTTGCTTAGTTATTTTAATTTCATATAAAATTTGTGTTCTTTCCATTAAGAATTTGTTGAATGCAGATTGTTCAGTGTACGCGAAAAGTTTAGTTTTCTTTCTTAAAAGGCGATTATAATAATCTTGGACGTATAGAAACAATTTCGGCTCATCATTATAAAACATTATAACCAATAAAAAAAGTCTTTATTTTTCAGTTTTGTCATTTCATTCATGACGTTGCTAGAAACACCTGAAATAATAGAGTGGAATTTTAATTACATTTCATGTTTTGTTAATGTTATTTTCATTTCCCCCCCCCCCCCAAATCGCAGAACTGTTAGTGCAATACGTAATCAAATCTAGGAAATCAGGATGACGTCTGCCATTGAAGGAAACCATTTGTATATACTTGAACTACCTTGATGGATAACAGCTGCGCTGTAAGTCGTACACAAATCTGACACTACATTTAGAACAAAATGAAGTAGGTATTTGATGTCTACAGCACCAAATACCAATGTATCTAATAGAACATAATAAATACACCTCGCGTAAATACAACACCGCCAAGAAGGTAAAATCATCATGGTCACAAATCCTAAAGGCAGGTATTTCTATATTTCATCAGATGGAAGAAAGCTAGGCTACTTCAAAAATTCCAGTTTAAATCAGAGAGAGAGATAGAGATTGTTCCTGGAAGGACACAAGTTCTATAAAACCCAGTTAACTGCAGTAGAACTGATGGTATGATGATCTTGTAGAGTTTGGCGCACCATCCCGTCCTCTCGTCATCATTAATAACTGAAGATTACCACGAAGAGCGCCACTATCGCCTTCCATGCACTTGATTATCGTTGTTGTTTTCGAGGTAATTTCATTCCCTACCTGTCTTCGCTAAGTGTGTATTGTTCAAGTACCTTTGATAATGTAAGCAAGAGTTTGCGAAACGTTGGCTTGTAAATAATTAATTTTAGTCGGTAAGTTATTTATTTGAATTCATGTAGTTTCACGTCATTTTTATTCGAGGAACTTCGATATGAATCAGCCTAAAGGTTTTTGACACGAAAACAAATTTTATTATTATCGCGAGTTAGACTGCTTCTGAGAAAAGAAATTTTTGCATAACAACGTGGAAAACATTTTGTTTGGTTAGAAACGTTTCTATTCATTATTTAAATGATGTTGGAAGATACATCATACAATTCCCAGTACTACAGAAATTAAAAATTCTTGCAATTACTGAAAGAATTGAAAAGTCGAGGGGAGCGAGAGAGACTCAGATGATAAATTGTACATTATTTTGCGGTTTACAGCAGTTCATGAAAATGCGAGTGTAAAGGATTTCGTGCAAGAAAAATGAATGCGTATTTTGTATTAAAATAGTATTTACTTGCTTTGTATATATTTCCATAAATATAAAAGTGAGTTGGAGTGGGACGATTTTTCCTTCTGGAAACTGTTGATTCCAACATTTTTCTATGAGATTATTATCTCATACCATCTATATATAAATTGTGATCTATCCAAATTCACCGGGTGTGTGTGTGGTGGATTGGTCGTCGTCGGAATTAGCAGACTTGAGAACATGATTATATAGAGCTGTGGTTCTAGCTCTACCATAGTTGATATCTCTAATATGCTCTTTATTACGAAGCTCAATCGATTCTGTGCAGTCACACCAGAGACTGTACACACCTGGGTACTCCTCTGCTATTCAGCTATGGCGTAGGCGAAACTACTTCCTTGTTCACGTGAAAGACAAATGCAGTTAGATCCAGAATTTCTTCATAACACATCAGTCCTTTTTAAATTAATATAATGGCAGTTTTATTCAAATAATGCTGTAGTGTATTCATCTGATTTTTTTCCCTTCTACGTTATAAACTCGATGCCAGCTGTGCCGTTTTAGAAATAAATTGATGTTTTTTTTTATTTATTCCCCCCCCCCCCCGGTCTCCCATGGATTTATAATCGTATAAGTTTTTCTTTTTTTCTAAATGTGTATGTGTAAGAAGTAAAATAGGTTTAAATAATACATAAATGTATCATTTAAACCTATCAATAATGTATCATTATTGATAAATAATTTTTATCACTTAATGTTATCAGTTTTGTAAACCCAGCGATCAGATTAAGCAGAATTGGCTGTCTTTTTTTTTTTAAGTTCAAACTGCAAATAATTCAGAAACTACTTCCGCTTTAATTCAGTGATAGTGCACACCACTTCGTTATTCCTTGAGTTGTCAGGTGATGTTTAGTAGGAAAATTTATTTTTTCATGCTAAATATATTTAATATTAAGATTGAGGAATAAATATCTCAAGCAATATAGCTGTTTGAGCTTTAAACTTCCGTTAAACAGCTGTATCGTTTCCGGTTTTGAACTAAGATTATTATCTCAGAAGTGTGTGTGTGTGTGTGCACCGAATCTATCGGTGACAAATGATAGTATTTCGTAAGCTAAAAGAGATAAAATTATCTGTTTCCTTAGAGATCGGAAACTCACTACATTTTAGTGGCTTTCAGTACATCGTATGCGCACCCGTAGTGCCACAACAGACATCAAAGATGATCGGCACTCTTATCCTTTTGAGTTAAGAGTACCGATCATCTGTGAGCTAAGAATACATCTTAGTAATGGCAGTTGTATTCAAATAATGCTGTAGTGTATTCATCTGATTTTTTCCCTTCTACGTTATAAACATCTTAGTATTCTGATAATGCAGTGAGACTTTTACTTCGAAATATTTTCATATCTTCATATCTGTGAAATTGCATTATGTTATACTTGCGCAGCAATGGTAGTTACTTGCCTCGTTCCTGTTATTAGTGGCCTACGCGAAGAACAACAACCTCGAATCCGAAATCAAGGTACACCGCATGTTCAATTTGAGATTTCATGCTGTTTTCCATTCTCCAAAATCGACCATTGTATCGATAATATCTTATCAGACACTGAAACGCATTAACACGTAGAAATGCATTAACATCATTTATCTGCGATAGTTCTATCGTTTGAATTGTAGAACAATTGTAGTTGTGTCATTTGCTTGTAACTTTTATATCAACTTCATCATCAAAGTTGCAATCTGGAATGCGACTTTCCCGAAAAATCGATTTACGAGGGGCTACGTTGAGATAAACTCTACTACCCGTATCGTTTCAAGTCAGTCCACTGCCTGGTTAACGCTTCCTTTCTTCCCTCAATATAGAACTAGTTTCCAATGGCTATTTATGCATTGTCTCTTAGGTGGATCTAGTTTATATTCTTGCCTGAATTTCCTTCACACGATAAATGGAAACTGATTTCAGCAAGTGAAAACAGCCTCTTTTGCTGCACTATGAACATTTCGATTTTGACATAACGACAAGCATGTGCGATACAATAACTGGGATCTGTCTTGGTTGTAGTGGATAAGCGGACCTCCGTCTGTTTTAGGGGTTGTCAAATTACGGCCCGCCAGGCTGAACCGTTCCTCCTCCTCCTATTATTATATGCCCGTGCGCTAAAGATGTTTTTTTTTTTTTTTTAATGAATTTCATAACACTCATGTTGTTGTAGTATCCACAGATTAGCATTAATACCACGCCCATTCGTTTCGCTGTTTTCTGTGGCCACTTTCGCACCACGTGCACAATTGCGGCAGTAACCATATGTTGCATTCTCGTCGCCGAGAGCTGCCACCAATGCCGCTGGCACTCACAGTGCTAACCTAACGGATTTTTGAGTGCCACGCGTTTCTTAGTCGCACGTGTTAACAAGATTATCTGATTAGTACCTATTTGTTTATATTTAAATTCGTTAGCTTGGAAGTTTTTGGGGAAGGGCCGATTCATTTTTTTTTTTTTTTTTTTTTTTTGGAAAGAACACGGGGAAATTCATGGAAGTTGATTGCGTTTAAGAAAGGGACAAGAGGTAGTTTTTTTCTCTCCCATAGTAGTCGGTGAGTGGAACAGTTTGCCTCTTGAAGTGGTGAGTGAGTTTAAGAGACGGTTTGACAGCTGGTTTGGTGATCTATAGCTTCCCTTGATGGGACCTTAGCTCCCTGGAGGTCTCAGTGATAATATTTACTTATCCCTCTTCACTCCATTGGGAGCATAGGGCTCGATGATGATGGCAGTTACCACTAGGTACCATCATGTCAAAATCTTGTTACAGATCAGCCTTATGTGGTGAGCATTAGTAATCGATTGTAATGACTGGGAAATGGCATTAATTTTTGAACCCCAATTAATCCTAATTATGTCTCATAAAGCATAAGGGTCAAGGCGAGATAACTGGGAGGAGGAGGAGGAGGAGAAGGAGATCTCCACATCATCTTTAAGGAATGTGGAGAACTGACTAAGGCTTCTGACCGAGTGTCCAATCCTCCCCTTCGTGTGATGCGTCCCATTAGTACGTGTCCACTGGATGGATGGGTGAGGGTGTGATGGATGCCCTGTGAGCGTCTCTTACCAGAGTGCGTAACGCCAAGTATGAAATTCGAAAGTGTGGTGTGATGGTCCTGTTTTTCTGGTCGGATCTCTGCTTGTGATGCTGCGAACATCGAACTCTGAGAGGTATCTAAACCTTCTGGATAATACAATGATTACTATTTTGTGGCGTTTCTACGGAACTGACCATTGTCTCTTTCAGCAAGACAATGCACCGTGTCATAAGGCTGCTGTTGCTGCGTGGTTTGTGGATACGAACGTCACCACACCTCGCTGGCCTCCACAGAGCCGTGATCTCAACCCTACTGAACATCAGTGACATGAACTGGTGCCTCTGGTGAGGTTAGAGGATGTTCGCCCGTACAACAGTCCAGGACCTCATTACATGCTTACAGGAAGAATGATCCAAAATTCTCATTGATCGCTATCGTACGCGATCAATGAGAATATCAATCCAACTGTGGAAAGTATGCCCAGTTGGATTGCTGCACTCATCGCAGCGAAAGGAGATTCTACATCTTATTAAGGTGGGCGCCATGGGTGTTTGTCCTTACACTATGGTGTCTGTCGACTTCTTTCTAAGCGGTGTATATTCTATGTTTAATGGTTTCTTCATAATTTAACCTGTGATTAACGTGTCCTCTGATTAAAGCAATATAATTTTTTTAACCTGTTTTCCTGTTTACTTTCTTATGCTTATAAGTTCTCCGTTTCTACGTATCGTTGCTTTGGTTTTACTAAAATTTATTTATATTGCATAGTTCTTGCTGTTTTACGTAGGTTTTCAATTATATACTTTTTAAGTTTTTCTTATTTGATAATAATGCTATATTACGAGTATCTTTAGCCGATATAAATTTCGTCTGTTCACTGTCATTCCCATGATTTCTCAGATAGACTCTTTTATCAGTTATTCCAGACATAGGTTAAAAATATGTTGAGAGTGAGCATCCTCGGATATTACCCCTCTGTTTCAACTGCTCCAAATCTTATTACTTCCATAGTATTTTTTATAGTACTGGAGTATGGTCTTTTTCCCACTCTTTTATTTTTTGGTTTTAAAATTTCAAACAACTTTTTTTCTGCTTATCGAGGTCAAATGTTTGCTTAAAGTCTGTCTTTGAGATGTAATGATTTGGCGAGAACCAAAATATTTTGCAACAGATTATTACTTCTATGTTTAACTGCTATATATGGAATTTCCCTGAAAAACAAATATTTGATATTAATACCCAAAATTAGATATAAGATTAGTGCTTCAATCATTAGATCTTCCAGTTCCTTCTCCACTATTACTACGAAATATTGTAGTACTGACGAATAATGATATTTCTACTTTTTTCTGTGGATCGTCATCAGATGAAAATAGTTATGAAGTTCTGTAGTTTTCGGTATTGAGACCACATTGTAACATAAAGAGTTTATTAATAAATAAGCAATTAAAAAACCCGACAAGTTGCGTACGTCGTAAGAGTTACATCATGAGGAGTAATGGTACATAAACGTTTTACACAACAAAAGCTTATTGACGAGTAATTACACATATTAGATATTTCCGCAACTGTTAAACAAATTTTTAAATTTGTTTGAAGGTGGACGCCACGGCTGTTTTTAAATTTTGAAATTGTTAAACAAATAACTGTTTCGCAAGAAAATTTAAAGAAGCCGCACAATGCTTAGGATCCCTACACTGCAATAAAAATCAAGGCTTGATTTTACATCAAGTGTGGTCTACTCTCATCAAAAATTTAACTGCCACGGACCTTGGATATACAACGCATGAACCACAGAACGTGACAACTAGTAATGTTCCAACACGCATACAGTAACGAATATATCATTTGTATTCTGGTTTATCAATTTGTTTAACAGATGCGAAGTTATGAAAAACATCTAATATGTATTTTAATCGTCAGTAAGCTTTTGTTGTAAAACTTTTATGTACCATTACTCCTGATGATGTAAGTCTTCCTACGCACGAAACTTGTCAGTTTTTTAATTGTTTATTTTTTAATAAACTCTTTATATTACAATGTGGTCTCAATACTGAAACTACCTACAAAACTGCTTAACCACAGAAACCTATGTCTACATATTTATGAAGTTGTCAACCGACCTCACATATTTGTACAAAATATACTATAGGATCTTGTTAGGAAGTTAAATTTTCATTGCTTTGATCTTGTCCTCAACAAGGAAATTTATTAGCTATCAACAGGCACAAAAATTTCTATTTTTAAGGAAAAAAGAAAGAACATCAAACGTAAGCCCTTCGATGACCGCAAGAGAATGTTTGTCATCATTGCATATTAAATTGCGTTGCATGAAAGACTTTGCTAATACGTTGGACTAAAAATGCACACTTCAAAAATGATTTGAAATTTTGCATAAAATTGCAAAATTTCAATCATTTTTGAAGCCAGATTTAAGAATGATATATTTGTTGGACCTCAGCTTTTGGAAGTCGTAAAAATGAAGAATTTGGAATGAGTCTTACTCAAGTAAACTAAAACCCCGAAATTCGTTCCGAGATATTGTTCAACGGTTTTGGGATAATAAAAAGAAGAAAATAATAAAGAACTAGTTGATCGGCTTATAGCAAAGTAATGATGGCAAAGCGCAAACGTTAGGTGGTATTTACTGCAAGCAGAACTAACCGCTCTATCAGGATATCATGGTTTTATTTATTCGTGTGGGGTCCCCTCCCCCCCATTCTTCGACCTTTCCTTAGGACTGATTGAGCCCTCCTAATGAGGGATTAAGTACTATATCCTATGACTGTGTGTTCACAGGGTCGGTTTGCCTGCTTGCGAGATGAAAAAATCCCAGATAAACTGGGGGGAAAACCCCTGCTGTCCATTCCCAAGACCGGCTAACTTGACTATGGATGAGAAAGATCCTCTGATCTTCTTGCTTATTGTGCATTTAGTAAAAACACAAGTGCTTAGGTTTTTCCTTTTTATATTTACGTTACTAGGTATATACATATTTTTTAAATTGGCATTTTTGTTGGTCACTCACTTTTATTGGATAAGTGTATTCAACAGGACGTAACCTGCTTAATTCAAAGTGTTGCACATGCAACTATATCACTTTGAAAATAGCGAAAACTCACTAGAAGCATTTTTCTTCTTCTTCATATCCTCCTCTTCCTTTTTCCTCAGTAACTACAACACTTTTACAGGTAGAATCTTTCAACTGATTTCGATCAAATCCATCCCAATAGGACTTAAGGAATGAGGAAAAATTATAGAAGTGTTGCAGGTTGCATATGGAGGGGACAGGGTTTTTCATCCCTCAACAATAGGCTGGAATAGATTAAAAAAAAAAAAATCCACCACACGAATGCCTTTTGCTTTTTATAAAGTTTGGGGTATATTATCACCAATTACTCTGTTACTACTACTAACATGTGAAATTTTTGTCACTTAATTGTCTTTTACTAGTTTAACAAGAAATATTTACCACAGTATATTATTTCTCCCCTTGCAATAAAATCTTCGGATCTCTCATTTCTTTAATTATAATTGCATTCATCGCTTTTAAAAGTGAGAAACTGTAAAGCAAAACTTCCCAGATATGTGATAAGCGGAAAGGGCCTCTGCAATCCTATGACTTTTTTTTTTCTTGTAGTTACTTCACTCCAAAATGCTAATATGATTGTGCCTTATAATACATCTCATGCCGCATCGGTTGTTGCGCAGAATAATCAGAGCCGCGTTCAGGGCTTAGGCAGAGGATCCTGTTTGAGAAGTATATTAGTCTCCAACAAAAGTCAGTGTTATTCTGAACGATGAATACGGAAGATATAGGATTTATCTTAGAGGGGAATTTTGCATAGACACATGAAATATATGGGGTCTACAAATGGGTACTTTGAGATTGTCTGTAGAGAGATGGATAGGTATAAAATTGACATCTTGGGAATTAGAAACCAGATGGAATGGAGAAAGTCACTTCAGGAGTTATTTATTTAGTATGTGACTCAAAACATCATGGAGTAACTGTGGTAATGAGGAAAGTTCAGGCAAGAACTCTTCTTGGTTATGCTACTGTTAATGACATGATACTTTGTATTAGACATAAGGCTCATCCTACCACAGGATGAAAAGAATAAGTTTTCCTCAGCACACTATTAGGTTGATAGCTAACTTGTACAGTGAGCAAGAAGCCACCGTAACTGATTTCCTTCAGGTTGGAGTGAGAGTTAAGAAAGGATGCCTACTTTCTCTTCACTTGCCGAGGACATCATGCTTGTAGCATTGGATGAGCTAGATAGGAATTACGATAGGCAGTAGATTGATCAGTAATCTGAGATATGCTGATGATACAGTACTCCTTTGTAATGACAAGGAAGAACTAGAACAAATTCTTGACATAGTTAACGAGATCAGTAAGAATAGAGGACTTCAGCTCAATCCTAGAAAGACCAAGATTATGGTTCTCGAAGGAAATACACATAGGGAAGTTCCTGAGAAAACAAGTGTACCTTAATGGAGAAAGAATTGATGATGTCAGCAAGTTCGAGTACCTGGGATACATTATTAATATGAAGAATTGCTACACACAAGACGCTAGAAGATTAGGAATGGCTAAAGCAACAGTCAGAGACTGTTGTTTTAGCTTTGTCTAAAATCTGGAAGGATGGATCTGTATCCACGGGAACAAAGTTGAAGATTTTGGATGTAGCTGTTTCCCTAACAACGACTTAGATGTGAGACTTGGGACCTAAAGAAGTCTGATAGGAAAAGGATAGCTGCTTTTGAGATGTAGTGTTAAAGAAGGCTGTTGAGGATACCATATACTGAAAGACGAACAAACGGATCGGTGCTAGAAAGGATCGGTAGAACTTTAAAGCTCCTTAAGGATATTGATAGAAGAAAGTTGAAATTCTTTTGGACACATTGGAAGAATGGAAGGAAGGAGGACTTCTCACAACAATAATAGAAGGTAAAGTTCCTGAGAAAAGAGGATGGGGTAGACCATCATTGAGATGGATGGTGTGTCTGGAGTGACTGATCTTCAGAGAGTTGAAGCCTCAAGAAAAAGCATACAACAGGACCACATGGCAAAGACTGGTGTGCTGATGTCCAGTGAACAGATGAATGGAGCAATAGGCCAGATGAACACTGGGTAGTGACTGCCACAACAGCCCTGCTTATTTTTAGTCTGACGGTTTCCATCTTTTATTTTAACACCTTCATATGTCAATACAAAGTTAGGGTTATTTCTGTTTTTTCGTGGAGGTGACAGAGTTTTTTTATCCCTCATCAATAGGCTGGAAGAAAACACTGAGTAGCGACAGACACAGTACACTGGCCTCATAGCTTCTGATTTTGGGAGGCGGGGAAGGAGGAAAAGATTGCTTCCTTCTCAAACAACAGTATAGCATCTGTTATCGATCATATTTGGAATATAATTGTTTAATATCCTCTACAGTTTGGCCCACACACCTGGACCAAAGTGAAGGGTTGGGGATGTAAAGGAGTGAGAAGAAATCAAAATGCCACGGATACTACTACAAGTTGTCATTATTCAACTGAATTTAACACTTTATTCCTTAACTGTTTTATTTACTTCATCTTCACCAGGCCATTCTCGTTGGACGAGTGGTTGCGTACCCGCTTTCCAATCCACAAGTCGTGGGTTCTAGTCCCTCTGTGGGCATGGACGTTTGTGATTGTCTTTAGGGGGAGATGGATTTCATCTAATAAGCGGGGTGGTCTGAGACCACCCCGCTTATTAGAGGTCTGAAGTGGTTTGAAAAAGTTTCCATGTTCGGTGTCTAGAACATAGTTTCCGGACTATGTAAAAAATAAATAAAAAATTACAAAAATATTGATAAAAATGAAAAAAAATCCTTAGCCCACTCATGGTACTAATAACCTTTCGAGGGTGGGAACCACATAAAAAAAAAAGCTGCAACAAATGTATAATCACAGAAATCAGTGATATCTCTAGGATGAAACATTATTCTATTTAATTCTCAATACTGTAAATTTTCCTCAATTTCTGAAAATCCGAACAATACCATTCAACGTTACATACAGTCTGCCAAACACCCCTTTATCTATATATTTCGTCTACTTTTTTCAAATGTGTTTTCTTTTTTTTTTAATGAGATGTCACTTGTTTGTTTAATTGAAGGGTAAAACAGTCGATATCGGAATCAGTTAAATGGTTGGACAAACATCATAACTCTAATATGATGCTGTTGCTTGTTTACACTCTTATAAATGGTTGTAACGCTGTGACCAGCCAGTACTTTTAAAACCAACAGTGTAGTGATATGATATTAGAATTTAAGAGCACATTTTCCTGTTAGGGTGTTTACAGTTAGCAGACGATCGAATTATTTTTAAGTTATTTAAATACTAGATCGCAAACAGTGAAACATTAAACATAAATAAGTACAACAATTTTCTAACACTAAATTGCATTTTTTGTGCCAATCTCCCTGGACCAGCCCTTTTCATCATGCATATGAAATACGAAGACAGATGAACTGCTTTTGGTAAAACATTATTTAATATTTCAAGGAACTGTGTCTAGGACTTTTAATGTTTTGTCAAAACAGAACAGTAAAAACTACTGCTTTCTAAGAAAACCAAAATATATTTTTCTTCTCTCTCTCTCTCTCTCTCTCTCTCTCTCTCTCTGTGTGTGTGTGTGTGTGTGTGTGTGTGTGTGTGTGTGTGTGTGTGTGTGTGTCCACACACACCGTGAGTTCATGCTATTCTTTAGCAGCAGTCGCGAAACTTCGGGAAATTAATCACATCTAGTTAATGCATCCTTGCACTAACATTCGTGTTTTTTGTTTGTTAAGTAACATTTTAATCGCGATCCATTAATAAATATATATAAGCTCACCCATTCAAGTCAATCCCAACTTCCTGTGATATGGCCTGTTTTCACAAACGAGACTCTGGAGAGGCGAGTATTGTCACCTTAAAAGCATATCTTCCCTAGATGGTAGATGACTTTCATTACCTACCGGAATACCACCGCCCTTATTTGAAGGTATGAAGTGGTTATTGCCGTGTTTCGTCTCTGGATTAAGATAATTTCCGGTCTCTCTTTCTTCTCCTCCGTCTTGTTACTCGCATTGCGAGTGGTGGTGCTATATTCTACTATATTTACTTTCTTTTTAGTCGGACGGTTTCCATCTTTTATTTTAACACCTCCATCAATACAAACTTAGAGTTATCTTTAAATTAAAGATACCAAGAAGTTTTATACTTAGGTTATCTTTGATTTTTTTTAGATTGCAGTCCGATACTTATTTTAGCTATTGTGTTGGTGGATTCAGGGAAAGGGGAGGAGCGGAACTAAGCCGTAAAGAAGAGATTCCCTCTTTCCTTAAAAATCTGAACGAAAACTTCAGTGAAGTGATAAAAACCTAGCTTATATTGAATGATGATATAACTATTAGTGAAAAATCGAAGTTAGTTTTATTAACTAAACAACTTTAAAAACTTTTTTTTAAAATAATGTTTAAAAACTATTTGTAAATCCCCACAGACCTTAGTCACTCCCCCTCTCTTTTTTTAAAAAATATGTGTGAATTGTTCTCACAAGTAAAAACTGGATCCATATCCGTACTGATGCATTCCCCGTTCTTAATCGTTTTTTTTTTTAAAATCCAAAATGTTTCTATTAGTAAATATAAAAATTTTGGATTTATGTAAATGCACGTGTGATTTACAGTAAAAAAAAAGTGTAAAAACCTTCATTGCTAATGAAGACTGTTATAACCAGCATGCCTTAACGTGTTCTTACACCTAGACGAAAGTTGATTTTTGCTATTGTTTCTACTATGTTGTACCCTAAGACATACAAGTTACACACGATTAAATCTAACTGAATATCTGAAGTATGTTTCGAGTGTTTTTATTCCTGTCTTTTTTACGTGCTCCTTAGAAATACTGTTTTCGCTCTCTGTTTTTCATTCTTTTTGCGATTGCATATTTTGAAGAAAATCCTTTAAGTAATGCACTATTTTGCTTATTCTGAGTGATTATCAGATTTCGATATCAAGAACCTCGATTTGTACAATGAATTGGAGCAGTGCCATTATGACTGGAAGTCAAGTCATGATGGCATTGTTCCAATTATTGTAGAAGTAGAACGGCTTTACTTCACATATAGCGAATTCCGACAAAAAAGAAAATAAATTGTTGCTGTAAAAATTATCATATATTGTCCTTCATCTCGTTTTGAAAGAACATAGAAACTGAATAACACCAAATTCGGAAGCCAAGTTACCTAAAAACTACGAGGGGGGGCTGGAAAGTTCTGATAAACACCTAGAACAAAAATGATATTGATTAAACCGAATTAACCACAAGAAAGAATATACTAGTTATGTTCTTATATCCTCGTTGTAGTTATATCAGTTGCTTTAATATGATTTTTATTCTGGGTGTTTTATTAGAACTTTCCAGACCTCCCTTCTATATGTGGACTGACAGAATTTCTGCTAGAGGACAAATGCCATTCAGAAATTCAGATCATCGTTTGGTCATGAATGCTACGTAGTTAACAGAATTTAGTCCACTTGCCACAGGTATTAATAACTATTCAGCAGTAATCAAAATGAATAAGTAGATAATGCAAATATTGTTGCATATTCTTTTTTGTCAACTTTTATGCACATATTTGATCGAGTCTGACACACAGACCTACTCTCCAACTCACCAAACTACCATCTTATGATTTACCTTTTGAGCCCTTGACAACTAAGTCATCAGCTTCCTCTCGCCGCTCACTACGCGTCACCGTACTTGGCTTCTTCTCTCATCATATTTCCTGACGAATGGCTTCGTAATTTTTCGCATTTTCTTCCTTCCTTCTGTATATGATTACTTTATCTCACTCACTCGAATCCTCTAGCTGTGCTGAATGTATTCTTCATTCGACAAACCTCCTTGAATACAGTCATTCGAATCTTTGAGATCTTCTATAATCAATGACTCACTCTAATCTCCTTGTTATTATTCATTGGCAGGAGAATCTTATGCACTTCAGTGCTTTCAAAACACAGTTTTGTTTTATTTCTCGCAAGAAAAAATTCGCATCGCCTTCCCTTATTTTCAATCACACTTAGATCTCCAAATAAAATCAGATTTCTTTTCTTGCTGACTTATATATTTCTAGTCTTTCCTGACACGAACATCCACAGTCCCTTCCTTCCAAAAACTAGGCATACTTTTTTGCTGAAGACATTTCTCGCTTGTATGACTGCAGACACTAGAAATCCCAAATATGTCGATGACTTTATTTTCTTTTGTCATTCTTGTAACTTGAGAGTTATAAACAGTTGCAGTAACCATTGATCATCTGTGAAATGACATTTTTGCAGCAAACTTGATCCAGAGTTAAGATAAGATTAATCCTGCTGCAACTGAAACAAAGTTTTTAGGAACTCATATTCGACCAAAAAATTGTCTTCTTCCTCTTGGAGCTTAGAGTGCACACAGATGTTCATTACTAGGTTTATATTGAGTGCTTAACTAGATCACGACTCGACTGTGGATTTTAAGTCTGTATATATCTGCTAAATAGAGCACACTTCGATGGTTGGATCCTGTGGCACCATCAGAACTGCAGCTGGAGAATTTTGCACATCACCTATTCCTAATCTTTACAAAGCAAATGAACCAACTTTGTCGCCTCGACCTAAGAAGCTGTCCCTAATAATGTAATACGACCAAAATAAAATTCCTGCTAGACCATCCCACATAGCTATTTCTCCAAGGTGGAAAAAAATGTGCAATACCTGTCAAAATGCTTTATATCCCTTTTGATTTGCGAATAATAACATTACTACATGCTACAGACAGTAGAATAGACAATACTGCACTAAATACACTACCAACGCGACACAGCTACATTCCATCATGCAGCTTTTCCTTGTGCAGAATTAAATATTCAACCCTTTCCTCTGTCTATCAGCACCTATTTCACAGAGCGGAATTCTGATTTTGTGCTTGTCTACACAGATGTTTCATAATCAGCTCTAGTTGTGTGTGTGGGGGGTGTTGCTGCTGCTGTTTCCCGACAGCACGATATCTAATCAGATCCTGCCAGAATGGACCAAGTGTTCTGCTGAGCTGCATGCAATAGAGCTTGCATTATATTTACATAAAATTGAAACGCTGCCAGAGGTGCATTATACCGATTCAGAAAAACTCTCTTCAAGCACTTACTGCTCTCCCAAATCCAATAGATAAGGAAGATCCATCTGAAGATGGATATAGAGACAACAAGCTATGCCATGTTAAGCCTGAAATTAAACTTTGACAGCCTAGTCTGTGCAGGGGATCGCAGAGGAAGTTGTTCTTGCTCGATAACGTTATTTTCTTTTGTCATTCTTGTAACTTGAGAGTTATAAACAGTTGCAATAGCCGTAGATCATCTGTGAAACGGCGCATTTTTGCTACTCATTTTGTACACTTGTTGGGATGTGATGATGTTCCTTTATGTCAGTATTGTTCATCTGCCCTAACCGTTCATCATATTTTAATTGACTTTTCTCCTTACTTTAACACTCATACTTACTTGTACCTTATCATACCTTACTTGTACAACCAGGTAGATTTTATCTTGTTCACCATATACAGTATACCCAGTATTTTTAGAACCATATATTCTGATATACTGATTTTAATTTTATTTTCATTCATCAGGCATACCAATTTTACCTTCGTAGTGGTCAAGAGTGGAAGAACAGTGTACTGAGATGTGTGTAAATAAAGAATTTGTGAATTGAATCACTCAGGAATAATTTTTTTGCAAAATTGTGTATTTGGGCACTGATAATCTAGATATATTTCTCGCTGCCATACTGAACGTACTTCTCGAGAAAGAAGATTGTTAACCAGCCTGAATACAAAAATAAATACATAATAAGTATTTTGGTACTGATGGAATTTCTCTGATTACTCTGCAAGTTTGTACTGCAAAATGACTGCATTCTGCTTTGCGTTTTCTGTTCTTCAGCACATAACCTTCATTTTTGGAAATTTTATGATGAGGAGGTAGGAAGATATCTTTACAGGAGGTTATTGTCCTGTTGTTTTCATTTGGACGAATAATGGATAACAACTGATGATCAACAAATTGTACACTGTCTAGAAATCTCTCAGCTAATAAATTATCGCTAGTTTTGGATTCTGCGGCTGTTGATTCACTGGAGATTTTACTTATGGAAATGAACTTTGGATAAATGTTTCGGAAATTTTGGAGAAACCAAATGATTGCTCTCGATAAAATGGCTTCTAAGACATTTAATGGCGTTTTGAATTCACTGCCTCTTACCGTTTCTTCAATAATTTTGCAATCAGGCTATTACTCTTTCCTTTGGGTCGCACACTACGTGTGATGGAAGATCCTCACACTTACTTACCAATGTTGAGGAAGTCTGAGGACGCTGTATTATAAAAATGTTGGAAGAACATATCAGTGTTCTTGTTTGAAACTTTTGACATTACATTTCACTACTGTGTCTTCTTTGATAAACTTTGAGTTATACAAGTGAACAACCCTTCTAGAATATCTATTTTTACCATCTTGTATAATGATCTTTAAGCTGATAACTTTGTTAACACTATTGCTAATAAAAATAATTTCTGATAAACATATCAATTTTTGCCTCCTCACCATGTAAGAATTTTTATTTATTTATTTAATATTTTATATTTGAAAACAAGATGCCTCTGTGGGCCATTAGGAGTAACAACTCCTTTTAATTTGAAGGATTAGAACATTTTTATTTTTAAATGAAGCTGAGTTAGCTGTTCTCAGATGGAGGTGGATTTTCCTCGCGCAACAGAAAAAAAAAAAGCAACTTCAAATATGCAACAGATATGACATGCATGTTCTTTGTCGTTTCACATTGGACTTTAAATAAACGATAATACAAATCTTTTCAGTGATGTGGACAACCATGTACAAATCGCATATCTTTACAACACTATTTTTTTTTTTTTTTCTACTATTGCTGATGTGAAATACGCTTTTCACATCTGGAATGATGCCCCTCAGCTCTCTAAAAATTGTTGACAGTGCAGACGGGCGCAGTTATGTTGATTATTGATCATTCTTTCAAGAATCCTTCATCCCTTCCCGTACTTTGCTCCAAATTAAGCGCCCCCAGCTATTTATAGTTCACTTAAAAACTCACTGAACGAATTTTAATTCCCCATCCTTCAAAGTTCTGCTATTTTTCTTTAGAATGATTTCCCATCATAAGTATTTGTTGAAAAGTACAAAATAATAAAAATAAAAGAACATCATGAAAAGATCCAAAATCAACAAGCTTTTTCCATTACTGCTGTATTTTAGATCGAAATATCTCTCGTATTCAGACATTCTCGTATTAATATAATTTAATATATCCATTTCACTATTTTGTTTACCCTATATGTAGAGTTAAACCTTCATAAATTCTATGATGGTTGTCTTATAGTGCTGCAGTCTTAAATTTGGTTGATTTGGATTTATGGCCGAAGCACAGACTATGAGGCCGGGGTATTACATGTCTATTAATTGCGTGTTTTGTAAGGGTCGGTTTGCTAGTTTTGTGGGATGAAAAACCCTCGTTTCCGGAAAAAAACAAAAATAAAAAAACTTTCTACTACCGTATGCGATCGGCTATTTCACCTTCAGTTTAAAAACCTTGATAAAGGTTCTTCGCATCATTTTTAATGTATATACAGCGTCTCTGCTCTTCAGCTAATAGGCTATTGGTTCATGCCCCACTGGCATATATATTTGATTATTTTTAGATGGTAGACGATTCTTGTCGCTCGATATGAGACTGCCACCCTGCTTATTGGATGCCTGAAATGTCTCAAAAAGAGCCATATTTATTTGTAAAGCAATATTATCTCCCGTAAGAAAGAGATTTGTGGCTTTTCTACGGAACTGATCATTGTCTCTTTCAGCAAGACAATTCACCGTATCATAAGACTGCTACTGTAACTGAATGGGCTGTGGACATGAATGCCACCACACTTGACTAACCTCCACAGAGCTCCGATTTCAATCCTGTTGTGCATCTGTGGGATGAACTGGAGCGTCAAGTGATCAAGGGACGTCTGCCCCCATAACAGTCCAGAACCTCATTACATGCATACATGACGAATGGTCCACAATTCCCACTGATCGCTGTTGTATGCTTGTGGGAAATATGCCAAGTAGGATTGCTGCAGTCATCGCAGCAAAATGAGGTCATACATCTTATTAAGGTGAGCGCAATGACTGTTTATCCTCACATTATGGTGTCTATTAACTTTCTTCCAAACAGTAATTGGTGGCTTATATAGTGTGTAGTTGGTGGTGTAGAGTGCTCTTACGCGATGAGTTCTGAAACTCCATGGAAGTCTCACGTAATAAAATAAAGAAATAGCGCGTGAAAACACCAGCAATACTTGTTAGCTTTGAATACTGTTATATATGATAACCAGGGCTTGACAAATTATGAAAAATCCTATTCGACACGAAAAATATATACTTGCCCGAGACCCCCCCCCCCCCACACACACACATACAATTTTTAAGTGATTTGTCCCAATCAGTCAATAAATGATTCGTGGTGCTATATCGTTGTTTTCAGACCATCTCTGTGAGAATCATCATTGCAGGAAGTTAATAAATAAAAACAACGTTGATTTTTTTTATGAACTAGTTCATGCTAGTTCATTCTACAGGGTGGCCATAAATTAACTTTCCCTCTTTGGAGGTATATGTGTACTGCAAATATTTGACTGCTTTCGGCTCCTCCAGCGTCAAAATTTCCCCTATCGGCGACTTTTAGTACTAAATCTTTTTTTTCGCGGAAATCATCTACCCATGCCTTCAAAAGTCTCAATATAAAATCTGGTCTCATTCCGTGTATTCCGTGTATCCTCGTTAGTTTTGATTCCATTTTGTAGAATGGAATCAAAGCGAATGAAGGTAACTAGCGGTGTGCTCTCAGGGCACTATATTAAGACCACAACTCTTTAATTTGTAATTAATGATATAGGATAATGATTTAAGAGGGAGATATTCCGTTGTTTGTTTGTTCACGATGCAAAACTGCGGTGCTCGCCAGCTGATAAAAATGATGTAATACATCATGCATGATGATTTAAATAAATTAGCACAGAAGATAATGATTGCCAATTTAATGTTGCAAAATGCAAACTGTACTTTGGGTTGAAAAGGTACTGTGATGGTTACATGATACTGGATTGCAGAAAGTTAATGAAGCTAGGGACTTCGGGGTAAACTAACTTCGGACTAACAGAGAGTTGAATTTCAGAGAGCATATTGCAAAAGTTGGTAAAATACTCAAAGGATTACTTGGATGTTGAAAAACAAATAACAAGTAAAGATAGGGAGGTTATCTCCGAAAGGTTATTGCCGAAAGCTTCGTAATACGTTTCACATAATACTGTAAGGAATTATTTTGCATAATAATATAACAAAACTAAATACTGAGTGAATCACGTGTTACACATGATACGCGTAACATGAGATTCACTACACGACTTAAAGCTGACTTATTTATATTCACACTCATAGTTTACCCATTTCCTCTCCTTTATTTGCACACCTTGAATTTTGTTATAGTGAGCCTGTGTAGCTCAGTGGATGTGACGTTTGCACACCACCGCGCTAGGCCGCACGAAGGAAGTCTTGGTTTCGAGTCTAGTCGGCGACTAGAGGAAATTTTTCTAAGCCTTTTTTCGACCGGTTCCCGAGTTAGTCGATCTCTGGCACGGGCAAGCAGGTTTTTCCTCCCGGAAACTCGGGTTTTTCGTCCTGTAAACTCAAGAAAATCGACCGTAGAACCCACATTATTTCAGACATTAAATATATTGTGTTAGGGTTAGAGACCACGAGATGGCGGCACATTTGAGCCGTCTCTCTTCACTGCGTACCGCTTAATTAGTGATAGCCTTGGGCCATCTGTCTCTGATTGGGTACCAGTGGAGATTGAACTGCCCACTCAGTCTCCAAAAGTTAGATAGGGCTAAATGGCCTCGCCTACTCCCGTATATACGGGAATAAAAAGGCGTTAGCTGATTTTTTTTTGATATATATATATATATATATATATTGAAAATATCATATTTTGTTAAAGTAAGCACCTTTACCACGAGTTGCCTTGGTCTTGCACTACCTGTAGGATCAGCTAGACTTGCATCACTTGCAGACGCAAACTTGACTTGTTTGTCTGTTTGCTTACTTGGGAAATGGAGTAAAACCAGGTTTAAAATTGCTTGGTATTTTTAACACATATATATATATATATATATATATTCGTCATAATAGAACAGTCTTAGATATATGAAAGTATTAAATGTTCAGATATTTTATTATATGCTGCTGTTTTATTTTTTCACTGGGTTTTCTCCTTTCATTGTCATTATTTTTTGTTTTTCTTTTATGTTCATATTGTGCTAATCTAAGGCCTCATTTAATGATTTTTGTTAATATTTTTTATATCATCTTCTGAATGCAATTTGGTCATCGAGAAATAATAATGTAACTGTGTTTCTCTACTCACTTTATGTGCACCTGTACACATACCTGTACCTGATATGGCTAGCAAAAAATTCAAAAAGATGTATGTTTTAAGAAATGCCTTCACTAATCAAGTTATTCCGGGATTCTTGCGTATTTCATTTAAATTTTATTTAAATATCATTATTATTGCATGACACCTCGAGGAAGTCCAAAGACTCATCGAAGGAGGGCACCTACTCTACAACTATGTCCCCACCACTCACTCCACCAACTACAACAAACTACCATCAACTTCACCAACGCCATCTACCGCCCACCACCACAGTATCTTTCCAGATAATCACAAACATCCATCAATCACAATCACAAAAATTTCCCTAGCCATTCTCATTATCTGTTTTATTCGAACAACCAGAAGCACCAAGGCGCAAAACATTTCTAAATTATATATTGCTATAAATCCACTTTGGTTGGATGGAATTTAGCAAATTTTTACACATTACATGCATGCAAGAAGATGATGTAATTCAATTTTGGGTTTAATTGGCTCATTTTATGGGCATAATGATTAATTTCGCCCTGGTTGAGTGAATTTTAATCAGATTTGCTATTTAAGATCTTTGTTATGATTTGTTGTTTGTTGCTAGTACTAGTACTAGAGGTAAACTTTACACACACACACACACACACACTAGAATACATAAATCAAACAAGTGTCTCGTAACCTGCCTTAAACAGCCTGGAACTGTTGAAATGGTCTTCGAATTTTTACTTCTTCAACTCATCCGTCCCTTAGGAAGGGCAAAATCGACGAAGTAATGCAGCTGGAACGTCACTCCTCTGCTGCATCCCCTAAGGCAGTGGTTCTCAAACTTTTTACCTCTGAGCCCCACCTGACAAGAGAAAACACTGTCAGCCCCCCCCTCCCCCCTAATTTGCTAGGTTTCATACTATCTGCAGTTAAAATACTTAAACAGATTACACATTGCGGACGTTCTTCATCATTGATTACAGTTTTCGTAAAGCCTAGTAATAAATAGTTCTCATCATACCTTCTTGTTTTTCACATCCCGAGTAGCTTCTTTCCCAGTTGAAGGAGCACTGGTATCTTCATTTCGATCACCATTCAGGAAACGCTTCATGACCAGTTGTTCATAATCAAGTCAACTTACTTTAAGAGGTAAACAAATCAGCACAATTGCACTGAAAGAAGCGCCAATGAGATGTCATTAATTCACTGCTTTCTGCTGCGTGTGTATAGTGCTGCCTGGAAGAGGATGCGACCGCTTCCGAACTATCAACACTGCCTCTGGCGCACGCGTTTTATAAATGCGAGTGAAGAAAATAATTATTAGTTATTTTGAAATTCATGATAATTAAAACCTGTATCATCAAAAGTTTTTCTTTCTGTATTTTTATTTGTTGCTGTTTTTAAAACTGATTTAGGGCAGTTTTAATTTTTATCTGTAGGAAAGTATGCCGCGTCCCCCTTTCAAGCTAATCGCGCCCCCCGCCCCACAGTTTGAGAACCACTGCTGTAAGGGATAAAGGGGATGCAGCAGAGGAGTTTACTTTACGACTAGATGTTCACGGAGTTGGTTAGCCTATTCTGAATGACGAAAAACTCGACTTTCTGGGAGAAAAAAATCCTCTATCTGCGTATGAGGTCGTCTAACTCAACATTTGATTTGAAAAGACCTGATAAAGGTTCCTCACGTCATTAACAGGCGATCCTGGGTCTTTTTAGTGAAATGACTCGTCTATATTAACTGAGCTACGGAGGCTCTCGAATTTTTACGACCATTCTATATTTTCCAGACGTAATAATTCTCGCATGTTCAATTTGATTGTCGGAAATGTCGACAATCAAAAATTCAGAATTTAGTTTTGATTGGTATTCTGTACCTCATGAGGATGCATATCAAGAAATTATTATTCTTATTCTTAAATTTACCACTCGAAAACTGACTTGAACATATAAAACTGTCTAATTACTATTGTTCAAAACCTTTTCGAGAAACAGAAAGATTACGTACAAATCACAAAAAATGTTTAACGAATACGATGAATTTGTTAAATATAATAATTTAGCAGTGGAAAAAGTCTTACAAACTAAAATATATTAAAAATAGTGTCAATATATTTTTATTTTTTATTTTATTTTATTTTATTTTTTTTTAAATAACGAAACCTGTGGTGCGTTCATAATTAGAAGAAACACACGTATAAACCACAGTGAAAATTATTTAATTATAAATATTTCATCCTAAGTATCTTAGGACATCATCAGTACAGTATTTAAACAAAATTAGGAATTTGGTTTATACGTGTGTTTCTTCTAATTAGTGTCAATATAATAAAAGATACCTGAATTTTGCTAAGAATTGAATTCTTGTTAAATTGCAGTATGAACTTTTAAATCAACAGCAATATAAAGATCTTATCCTAGATTGTCTTCCTGAAACCACACCAGCAGAAAACCTAAAGGACATATTACTAAAGTTAGGTTACGCTATTGCCGAACCTCTGCAGCTAAACGACATTCAGTCCTAAATCGGCTACCTCCCCCACCTCAAAAAAAAAAAACAAAAAAAAAACGCATGACCCACTCATGTCATAGTTCGCCTAAAAACACCAGAAACCATCTTATAAAATCCAGTAAACTGAAAAGGATCGTCAAAGACTTCAGCTTATTCCGAAATCTTGTCGGAGTATTTAACACTTTCTACCAAAGTCTGCTCTACCAGGAAAGAAAAGCAAAATAATAATAATAAAATTATCAATTCTTATGGATCAGAAATGCAAAAATATTCATGAGAAAAGTCTGAGACTGGCCAGCTTAGTGCTAAAAAAAAAAAAAAAAAAAAAAAAAAAAAAAAAAAAAGCCAGCAGGTGAACCATATGCTGACTAATTACCACCGTTGTCAAACCGATTCACCTACCACGAAATACGCCTCCCACATGTAGGTGACCTTGTGTATAATTCACTCAGCTTATCCTTTTACTCTCCTTAATTCTCTCACCGTTTTATGTTTTTAATTAGGGTAATTAATTTTTAATACATAATTTTATGCAAACGAATAAACTTGTACATCCAGGTTCATCCAAAACTGATAATCTCCTGCTGTTTTTCTGTCTTAAATGTATGTATGTATGTATGTATGCGTACACACACACACACACACACACACACACACACACACACACACACACACACACACACACACACACACACACACACACACACACACACACACACACACACACACACACACACACAATCTTGAAATAACTTATAAATTAAATCAGAACTCCTGTTAGATAAATTAATATGATTAAGTAACCAACCAACCAGTTTTCATAAGTATCATAATACAATCCACTATTCACCCAATCTTCCCTGAATGTCCTCTGTTTCCTTGACATCCATTAAAAACTTTGGGGAGTAACGCCGGAAGGTATAATCTATTATTGACCTTACTGTTACTATTATTGTATAACTTTATAATAACTTCCTTTCTTCTACAAGTAAATCTTTTTTTCCTTCTTTTTTTTCTTTTTTCTTTTAATTTTAATTACGCCTACAATCTGCTGAACTTTGCTAGTTGTCTTACCAATATGATTCCTCAACTTAAATTCCCTATTAACCAAAATCTCCCGATTCCTGTATTCATCAACTTTTTCTAAATCCTATCCACTCAGCTTATGTCTGTCAGCTATTTTTACCAAATCGGGTATACCTGCATTTATTCATACTGAATTTTAAACCCCATTTCCCTCTTCACTCCTTCGGTTTTTTAAGGTCATCTTATAACAAACTTTGCTCATCCAAACAGGTGACTACTCTGCCCAGCTTTACATCATCAGCACAGAAAGAAATTTCACTCTTAATATTTGAATCTAAATTATTTATGAATATATTAAACAAGGGTCCAAATACCGATCCCTGTGATACCCCCCATTCTTGACAATCTGGCTCTTTGAAGACTCCTTTAATCAGTATTTCTCTGTCATCTGTCTATCAACCATCTTCCTATTCATCTCAGTATATAATCATTAGTACCTGTTTGGTACATTTTTCCTGTTTCCCTTGAACTTCATAAAAAAGTAAGATTTGTTGACACCGATTTCCCATTACCGAAACAGTGCTGTACCGTGCTGGCTACGATTCCTAATTAATTATTCTGTTACTATGTGTATCACTAAGAGGAATTGCTGGTCAATAATTCTCCACTTTATGTGATTAACCATCCATTTAAATTGAAAGAAACCTTGCAGACCTCCAATCAGAATTCTACTAAGGGATCAACTGCCAAATGATTTAAGATATCAACAGTTTCCTCCTCCTGTTGTTATTCGGTAAATGTCCCTCAAGCAGTTTTTTTTTTCCTCTTCTAACCAGTGTCCACATATACACTTGCAAAATTCTTATAAAATTTCTCTCACAGCTAAATCATTCAAAATTGTTCCACTGGAATTGGTAATGCTTAATTTGTTTCTGTTATCCTTACTCCTTTTTACATATCTATAAAAGTTTTTCGGATTAATCTTAGCATTGTACTAGTTGTAATTCAAATTTTGCTTTACAAATTTTAATTAACAGCTTGCTTAATGCTACTTGTTACTTTCATCTGCCATACATGATGACTGATTTATCAGATCTATAATATCTCCCATAGCTTTCTTTTTTATACAATATATTTCTTTAGGAACAATGAGTATCCATCCATTTTACTGCAAGTTTGTTATGAAATTCTCATAGGGCTGATCTTTTGAAAGTGGACATCACGAATGGTTTGGACGTGTTGTTGACATGATATAATTCTTTTTATTATGTATTTGTTTATTTTATTTTTTTTTAACAACATATGAAGAAACTCTTTTGAAATCCTGAGCCTGGCCGAAATAGTTTAGTTGCCATGCAGTATTGTAGAGTTCACATTTGCAGAGTTTCGGTGATTTTAGAAAATAAATGACAATATATGTTCCTTTAAACACTTATGCATTTTTAAAATTGAAATTAAATGATAGCATAATATACAGGCAGCCGACTCTTAGCAGCAATATTTTATATTTGAAAAGTTTATGTTTAGCTGGATATTATAAAAATATGTATACTCAGGCAATTTTCATGACACATCTATTTATATGCACTTGTTCTGAAAAGGGACGTGAAATTCATAAAATGTTTCAAGGGGAGGCATAAAACTTTTGGAAACCTTTGTTCTAGGAATAAGCTTACACATTAAATCCCTTAAACCCAAGATTAACTGGGAGGCTCTGTGTGTTTCTGCATTGTTTATTCCGTTGAATAATGGTTCCCAGTTAATAATTCTTAATCCTCTTATAATATCTTCAAAGTTAGTTATTTTTGATATTCCACTTCCCCCCCCAGCCTCAATTGCACTTCTAAGGACAAATGATTGCTATCAAAGTGGGGTTTGTAAGTAAATAATATGGCTTGCAGTGAAGTCCTCTGATGTTATAATGAAATTCAAAATCCTGTTCCTTCTGGTAGGTTAACATATATGTTAGTTCGTGTTAAGTATTACGAAGTTGCTCAAAAAATTACAGATCCTTGTTTTGTGAGCTCTTTCATTCTCTTAGTCAGTATCTATCATATTAAATTCCGCTATTAATATTTTATTTTTGTTTATCTCTTTAAGTAAATGAAGTATAATGTTATAAATTATAGGATTATACTCCCATCCTCAACTGTACGGACTCTACGCTTGTTATCATTACACGGTCTCAAACTTCTTTTCAGACAGAATACGAATTCCGTGTGCCATCAATCTGATAGTTTAAATCTTCCCTGATAAGCACTAACATGCGCCCCTTCATTTTCCTTATTCCGTGTGCCATCAATCTGATAGTTTAAATCTTCCCTGATAAGCACTAACATGCGCCCCTTCATTTTCCTTATTCGGTCATTTCTGACAACTTTATAATTATCATCATGTACTTTGATATTTTGAATGTCATCGTTAAGCATCTCTCTGTAATGCTCATACTATGTGGTTTAATTTTTTCAGTTAATAATTTAAATCCATGACCTTATTGCATTATTATTACATATTGCTTATTGGATATGGGATCGAGGTAGCGTTTAATGTCGATTTTCCCCTAGAGTTAAGAGCCCCTCCCTAGCATCGTCAATACCAACCGTCAATTCGTTGGTATCGACGCCCGTTTAACTAAGGACTCGTCCTATCACGAAAAAACTCTTTTTTTTTCTTTTTTTTTCCCTTCAGAAAAATAATAAAACACTGGCTTTATAATCCAGTTTGCTTCGGCTGTAATTCAAAATCCCATTCCCATTCATGTGCCGTCGCCTATCTAGGAGGTTGACTACCATGATGTGACTCATGGTTAACTACGGGCGTAACGACATGTGGTGAGGACCCTATCTCTTCCCCATATTGTCGTAAGTATTTATGACTGTAATCCATGTGTGTTCACCGGGAGGGTTTGCCTGTTCTGAGGGGAGAAAAACCCGAGTTTCCGGGTGAAAAAACCCTCTACCTCCATATGAGACCGGCTAACTCACCTTTAATCTAACCAAATCCTTCAGTTAATGAGAACATCTCTCCCATTATTAGTTGAAATTGTCTTCACTTCTATATCAGTCTTTTGCAATAAATTTCCTTTGGTGTCGTTCTTGCAGTTAATATTTCAGTTTTTTACTAAATACAGCAGAAAATGTGTTAACTGATAAAATCCATCACGTAAAAGTGAACCCTGAAAAGCAGATTAACTGTTTCACTGATGTATATATATATATATATATATATATTTTTTTTTTTTTAACAGTTTAATGATATCATAATTTAATTCTTAAGATCAATATTTAAATTTCAGTAAAACTTATTTAATTTGTTTTCGTTCCTGTTGTTATAGTACTGCTCACGTTTACGAAGGGAATCTACAATTCTCAATATTTAAAATAAAATGTATTTTTTGAAGTTGTTGACTGTCACGAACGGTTATAAATTTGTAGCACATTTATATACCGTGGGTGGGCTAAGGATATATTTTTTTAAACACGCACACACACACACTATTCGTATTTAACAATCCGTAAACCTTGCCTAGAGACCAAGCATGAAACTTTTTCAGATCACTTCAGGGCTCAATACTCAGTAGCCTCGCATCATTTGCGTTGAAATTCTTCCCTCACTTAATGATATTCACAGCATCCATGAACACAGTGAAACTCGAACCCGCGCTTTCTAATTACTTGACTCACTTTATATATATATATATATGACATGTTTGTGAAATGAGATCTGACTTATTTTTTAGATGAAATACGTAGAACAGCAGACAAATAATTGGTTATATTGGGGGGGGGGGTTTAACAAAGTAAGAAACAGCTGTATTAGATTTTCTAGGAAAAAACTGTTGAGTATATTTATCTGTATAGGGATCTGATGAAGAAACAGTGTACCCACCACAACCCCCCCCCCCCCGTCCTCATTTTAGTAGTTCGATTGAGCTGAATTTCCCAGATGACTGAGACAATCTCTTTCTTGTGTTCCAGTCAACTAGGAAATTCAGTCATTTCAAATAAGGTCTGAAACAATTGAGTGATGCGGCCTGTAGAAGTGTCTGAGAAGATGACAATCATTCCTTCTCATGTAAATCTCTTTAATTTTAGTCCAATTAGGTTGGATTTTTTAGGAAACCTTTATCAGTATATGAAAGAATTACAGAGGAAATTATTTCTGCACTCCCTTCATTTTGATTCTATGGGGCTAAAGGTTTTTGAGAACCTTACGCACTTGTCCGAAACCGTTATATTCCAGATTTGGTTAGAATCAGTCGAACGATGTCTGTCGAGATGGCTAAGGAGGGAGAAATGAATAGTGAACGTTTTCGCTCCTCCCCTCAGTTTTCAAAGTGCCGAAGCTCCTCACGTCTCCGACGAGAATCGAACCCAGAACACTCTTTCCCCAGGCATATGGTTGCGAAGCGCACAGCCACTAGTCCAGGGGTCTTCAACGCATGGCGCGCGGAGCTCTTTGCCGTGGCCCGCCGGCCATTTTGAAAAAATAACTAATTAGCTTTTTTTTTTTTTTTTGAATTAACGAATTTATTTGTAAGCTTCCTATAATAGTACAATATGTTGAACAATCATATGTGTAACCTAAGAGCAACAGCTCATCCAGGTTACGATATGCATCAAGTCACAAAAATGTATGTAACACATTTTCATTATATACACATATGTACATTCATATAATATTCATATTACTATAATATAATTACATAATAAAATCGCAGATAAAATAAAATTTCATCATACAGAGAAAGTTGCATAACAATTAATTAGGAACAAAATAAAACAAAGCAGTTAAATAGCATTTAAATTTTACGTTTTATATAAGACTGGATCTTTGAATGCAAATATGCTACAAACCAATAATTTATACAATTATTTTGAACAGAGCTTCTGTGGGAAAATAAATACTCTTTGATTAGAGTTTTGTATTTGTTTGGTATACTTTTGGCGCTAAATAAGTATAATGTTTGCGTATTGCTTCTTTATTTGCTTTTAAAACTAGACATTTTAGACCCTTATGTCTACTAAGGAAAATATCTTGTTTGATATTTACGTATTCGTTGTCGTTTTTTATGAATAATAGTACCCTATAGACAGTGGTGAGCTATGGAAATTTTAACAAAGAGCTCTCATCGTCGAGAAAAAAAAAAGAGGGGGGGGGGCTACTTAGCCCTTATAATACTTATATTGCGAGTTTGTAGAGTTTCTGACAGATATGATAATTCCTGTAGGATATCAATCATTAATGCTAGATCTTTTAAAAATTCCAAATTGAGAAGGCGGTTTAAAAAGCCCTTATATTTATCGTTCGACGCACAATTATTACGTTGCAAAATTGCATAATGCTGGGTAATTTCTTCACACAGCAAGAGCCATTCGTAAACTGCAAGCTGTCCATCGTGGTCCAAACACAAGGCCGATCTTTAAAATTTCGATACCAAGGTCTTTTGCAATCATATTTAATTCTCGTTGATTTTTTGGTGGATGATGATAAAAAAGCATATAATTTACCCAGAAATATTTCAAAATGATTTATTTCTTTAATGTTTTTTTTTTTTTTTTTTATCGAATCGTCTAATGCTAATTGTAAACGATGAGCTAAGCAATGCCAAATCACAATGTTGGGAAATTTTTGTAGAAGTCTGATTGCAACACCTGATTTGTTTCCTAACATTACACGAGCTCCATCAGAACAAAATGCAATGAGATGATTTTTTAAATAGTTATCAGAAAATCCATATGAATTTAAAGTAGCGGTTATAGTAACATGTATACATTCCGCGGTGGTATTTTCTAGTTCTACAAGATTATTAAACAAGGGGTTTGCAAATTTGAGAAAAATTTAAAAAAAGGCTCGCGCGCGAGCCCCAGCGTACCCCTTATAGTTCACCACTGTCTATAGACGTATATTATCTAAGGGGTATTATGTTTAGTATGGTGTATTTATTACACATTGCAGTATCCTTATATTTGTTTCTGGTTAAGATTTTAATTACTTTATTCTGAGTCGAGACTAAAGGTTTCAGAGTAGTGCGATAGATTCCTCCCCAACTTAATATACCATATTGTACTGTGCTTTGAATCCAGGCAGAATATAATATTTTTAGCATATTTAAATTTAAGAATCTGTGTGGGTAGTAAAGTCTATTTAACATAATCCTTACTTTATTTACGACATCGGTGATATGCGGTTTCCAGCTTAAATTACTATCAATTTTTAATCCCAAGTAAGTTATTACACTGACTTTTTCTATTTTCTCGCAGTTGCAATTTGAATTTGTCCTGCAATTCCAATCATGCAAAATTAATTGTGCAGTGAAGTTTATTTTGCCAGTTGTATTTCGCAAGTTAAAATTTACATATTTAGTTTTTGAGACATTCAGACTGAGTTTGTTTGACTGGAACCAATTTGTTACTTTCAAAAGATCACGATGGTTTTCGTTTGTTCGGCTGTGTCTGTAGAGAAAATTAGTACCGTATCATCTGCAAAAGTATTTATTTTACTGTTTAGTTTAAGATTGCAGAAGTCATTGATATAAATATTAAATAAAATTGGCCCCAAGACAGATCCTTGTGGTACACAGGAGTCTACTGTTTTGGAGCTGCTATAGCTATTGTTTATTTTTACAATTTGTGATCTGGCATTTAAGTAATTTTTTAACCAGTTTAGGGCAGTACCTCGTATTCCTATGACTTCTAATTTTTTTTTATTAAACTTTCATGTGATACAGAGTCAAAAGCTTTGTGTATATCTGGAAATACTGCTAATGTTAGTTTATGTTCGTCAAGGGAGGTATAAACTGTGTTTGTGAAGTTCAGTAAAGCATGTTCTGTGCTAAACTTTTGCCTGAACCCAAATTGATTCTTTGAAAAGAAGTTGTTTTTGTCCAAAAATTTCACGAGTCTAATTTTTACCAATTTCTCTAATATTTTCGAAAAGACCGGTAGAGGGGAGATCGGTCTGTAATTTTTCAAGTTATTTTTGTTTCCCTTTTTGTAAATAGGTACAACTACGGCTTTCTTAAAATCTGATGGAAACGTGCCTGTCATCAGTGATAAGTTAAAAATGTACATTAGGGGTTCTATGATGTACATTTGGCATTCTTTCACAATGTTTGTGTTAATACCATCGTATCCTGAAGTTTTGGTTGTTTTTAGGCTAGCTATAACATTTTTGATTTCGTTTTTACAAGTGGAGAAAAGATATATGGAGTTATCAAGTCTCTTGAGAGTGCAATTCCGAGGGGTGGGTTTAGCATTTTTCAGAATGCTTTCACTGACTGTGGCAAAATGGCTATTGAATTCTTCAGCTAATTCTCTGTCTCCATTTTCTCTAATCCTATCGATATCTTTAAGTATGGGGAGGTTTTGTTTGTGTGTATCTTTACCGATTAATTTATTCACAAACTTCCTTGTTTTCTGGGGTTTCCTTGGCATTTTAGGAATTCATTTCTGTAGTACTCGTTTTTACTTTCTTTTAATTTATGATGTATCAGATTCCTATGGTACTTGAAACTGTGTTCATAATATTGATTGTGCGGGTATTTTTTTAAACTTTATATACACTTTATCCCTAATTTTTATGTAGTGGTGTCTGATTTCCTGTGTAATCCAGGGCTTTATTTCTTTCATTTTGCCTGTTATTTTAACTTTAATCGAGTCTTGTATTTTATTGTTCAATATTGCAATAAATTTATGATACGAGGTATCAATATTTGTTTCCGTCATTATATCTTCCCAGGAGACAGTGCTTAAGTTACGTTTCAATACTCTGGAGTCAATTGTTGTGTAGGGAATGTTTTCGGTTATGCTATCTTTGTGCTGTACTTGCAAATGCACTTTAATACCGATTGGAAAGTGATCCGCGAGAGGTTGGCGCAGACCTACTGCTTGGATTTTATTTCTTTCCACTTAATGTTCTCCCAAATACATGATCTAGACATTAAAACGCGAGTAAATAAAAAATAATATCAATGAAGCCCGCTGGCCACTAAGCTATACTGCGGTATTTAGAATTGTAAGATGCTTTTCCAGATTCACAAGGAACGCTGTGCATTTGATACTTTACATAAAATCCTATAAAAATAAGAATTAATTATAATTAATTAATAATATTTAATTAATTATAAAATTAAGAAAAAATTATAAAAATAAGATGGCTGAAGAAGCATTCTTCAGCCATCTACCAGCGCCAAGCGGTACTTCAGTACTAGTACTAACGTCGCAGGTAGATGGCTCGAAGGTTCTCGATACTTCGTTATTTTCATATAAATACAAGGGGATCTCATCCACAGTCAGTCAGTCGTGAACAGTGTGATATTCGTTTATAAGCGCACGCAGGTTCGTCGTGTCAGTCATAGTCTATTGTGGTTTTATATTGCCAGACCTTTTTCATTAGTGTGAGTCATATTCAGTGGATAATAACCGTTACACTATGACATCTACTAGTAAAAAGCTTAAATCAAGTGATTCTTGTCGGGTTTTTAATGAAAAATGGACCAATTTGTACTTTTTTGTGCCGATTGATGATAACCAGTGTGTTTAATTTGTCGTGAGTCAGTGTCAGTATCAAAAGAATACAATATAAAACGACACTGAGACAAAGCATGCTTCCAATTTCGATCACCTTCAAGGGCGGCTTCGTGTGAACAAAGTGAACTGTCTCCAAATTGATTTAAAATGCCAGCAGGGTACGTTTAAAAGGCAGAGGGAAGAGAGCGAAGCGTGTCAAAGTAAGTTATGTAATAGCTGAAAAAATTGTTAAAAAATCAAAAGCCTTCTTGGACGGCGATTTGTGAAAGAGTTTTTCATCGCTGCTGTGGATATTCTGTGCCCATATAATAAGGAAGTGTTTTAAAAACCGAGGGTAACTGTAGCACGACGTGTCGAAGAACTTGCCAATGACACTGACGGAACTTTAAAAAAACGGTCGTCCGAATTTACGTCATATTCACTTGCTGTAGATGAGACCACAGATGTGAAGGATACAGCACAACTGGCTATCTTTGTCCGTTGCATTGATCAACAATTCAATGTGACAGAAGAATTGCTAGCGCTCGTACCTATGAAGGAAACGATGAAAGGCACTGAAGCCGCAAAGAAAACGCTCCAGCGTTTCGAATAGATCGAATATTTCGACCGGTGTGGTAACTGATGGTGCCCCTGCGATAGTGGGAAAGAACGGAGGGTTTGTTGCGCTGCTACGGAAAGAACTGGAACTAGAAGGAAAAGATTTCGTAATCCACCAGGAGAATTTGTGCGCGAAAAGTATTGGATTTGAGAATGTCATGAAAGTTATTGTGACTGTCGTTAACATTGTTAGGGGGGGCAAGAGGATTGAATCATCGTCATTTCCAAGAGTGTTTGAAACCAAGAGTGCGAAGCGGATCACGGCGATGTGGTTTATTATAGTGATGTGCGTTGGTTGAGCAGAGGGAAGGTTCTTAAAAGAGTCTTTGACTTAAGGAGCGAAATACAGCAGTTCATGCAAACCAAGGGGAATCCGATTGTGGAATTTAACAATCCAAAGTGGATGACAGACTTTGCCTCTGTGACCGACATCTCGTTGCATATGAATGATCTAAATACACGGCTACAATCCAAAGATCAACTGGTGCACTAAAGCTTTGATCACATCAAAGCTTTTGTGACCAAGCTCAAACTTTGGGAGGCACAACTCGCAAAAATAAAAGACAACTCATTTTCAGCTTCTCGCTGAGTCCAACTATTCGTCTCTTGATGAATGCGCTACAAAATTAGCCGTGTTGCGAAGTGAGTTCGAAGAGAGATTTAGTGATTTTCGTAACCAACAATCTTCTTTAGATTTATTTTCAATGCCATTCAGTGTCGATGCTGCCGAAATGCCAGGTGCAGTACAAATGGAGCTGCTTGAACTCCAAAACAACTCTTCTTTGAGAGAAAAATTATTCAAATTATTCAATATGCCCTTGCTTACATTTTACAAAGACTACATTTCTGAGGACGCATTCCCTAATCTTCCCCGGCATGCTTTGAAGACGTTGTTAGGAAGCACATACGTATGTGAGCAGTTCTCAAGAATGAAGCATGTGAAGTCCAAGACAAGAACTCAGATTACGGACCAACATCTCGAGAATACTCTGCGCATAACGACTTTCAACATTGATGCCAACATCAACAAGCTGGGCAAGGAAAAACATTGCCGTGTTACCCATTGACATTGTAAAAAATGAATGTTTTCTTCATTAAATTATCTTTTTTCAAGTATTGATTGTATTTACTTGTCATGAACCCGACTCCTACCTACGCTCTTAAAGCGGAGTTTGTTATTTTTATAGGATTTTATGTAAAGTATCAAATGCACAGCGCTCCTTGTGAATCTGGAAAGCATCTTACAATTCTAAATATGGCAGTATAGCTTAGTGACCCGCAGGCTTCATTGAAATTTTTAATGCGGCCCGCACTTTCTGAAAGGTTGAAAACCCCCTGCTCTAGGGTAACCGCACGGATATCTGAAATATCTAAGTCTTACAGAAAGATAGGACGCTGCGGATTGGCTGAATATAATACGTGTTAATAGTGCTGTAGCCCACGTCCTTTATTCTATGTCTCTAACATGTTCTTCAATAGATTTTCCATCTGCTTGTAGTATAGGATTTTGCATGTCACATCATAGGTAATAATTCCAGGCTATTTCCGAGGATTGCCTTTAAGCTCCAACGTAATGAAGTAAGCATTATATTATGAAAGGGGTGAAGGAGATTTTTCTTTTGTACTTCTCAAGAATTCTGCCTGAGTCGACTAAAATAGAGCCACTGTAGGGTAGGGAAATAAATTCTTCATTGTTGTCAGGCGTTTGTTGGATTACTTGGCTGGAAAAAAAGTCTAGAGATGTTGATGGTACGTTTGTCATGACCGTTTTGTAATCGAAGTTCTTGGTAATACAGCCTCATCATGAATAACGCGATGCGCTCGCACTGCCGAATGCTGATAGTGCTTAGTTCTTTAAGGTTTATAATGATGTGAAAAGGCATGGAGGTATCTATGTTAAGGACTGGCTTCCTGAAGATAGCAAGTTTAAATATTTGCTGATGATTTGGTCCGCTTAATAAATCTTGCAATCCAAATTTGTTACTTATTTCCATTAAATGCAATAATTTTATTCGATAGCTTACCACTTATGCAGCACATTCAATGTGTACGTAGTGGTTAACGAATCAGTTATTTCACCTTTTAAATTTTACAAATCAATCACTTAAATTAAAAAATAAATTAAATTAAAATTAGTTTAAATCTCGGAGTAAAATATCGGACAAGCACAAGCATTATTTTATATACAGCAATCCCTCGATTAATCCCCCCCCCCCGATTAGTGCGTCATTTTTTTTCGATACCCAAATTCGATTAGTGCGCCTTTATACATCTTAAAAATAAATGTTACAGATTTTAAAAATTTTCGATCTGTACATTTTTTTATGACTAACTATTTTAAAAAATCACTCGCTAGGATGAAATAATTTAGTTACTGATTTGAAACATCTTGCAGAGTTATTTTTTAATGGCATACCAAACTATTTCCATGTACGCTATGTTCCAAATTTACCGCCAAAATTTATGTCGTCTGCTTTACAGAGCATTTTGCTGATCATATCTCGTGCAATTGTTTTCCGTACCTTTTTTATTTAAAATTATTTTCCTAATCTTTAATTAACCATGAATAAAAGAATTAGTGAGTAAAAAACAGACGTGTGAAAATGATTCGAAAAGTAATCTGATTGGAAGAAAAACTTGAAATAATAAAGAAAAATAAACAAGGCGAGTCCAGAGAAAAGATAGGACAAGAACACAAAAATGGGTGAATCAACTGCTGAATACAAAGAGAAAGGTAAGGCTGCTTGAAGTTCATCATTCATGCACTGAAAATCAATAGTATTATAATGATTGAATTAGAGAGACTTCTTTTTACATAGATCGAAGATTGTAACCAAAACCGGATCCCGCTAAACACTGGCCTTATTAAATGAAAAACATTGTCTCTTTGTAACCCGGAAAGAAAGGACTATCAATGATGGAAAAGAAGAAGAATTCCACGTTTGTGCTGGGTGATTTGAGCGTTTCAAAAAGAGAAATAGCCTACATAATGTTCTAATCACAGGAGAAGTTAGAAGTGCAGATAAGGAGATATCCAGAGATTTTGAAGAAAATTGTGTAAGAAGGAGACTATTGTGATCAACAAATATTTAATGCCGATGAAACCGGCCTTTTTTTTTTTTTTTTTTGGAAGCGAATGCCTTCCAAGACTTTTCTGGCCAAATCAGAGAAATCTCAGCCTGGTTATAAAGTCGCAAAGTCGAATGAAATTACTGCTAGCAATATGCGAGCCGTTTGGAAGCACATTCTTCCACATTTGCAAATGATTTTAGAGGCTTTTCAAATGAATCTAAGTTAATTAAATCTCATTCTGAGAAGTTGAGTGATTCCGACCTGCTAAATTTAGATGCACAGCGGGAAGATCCCGAAGAATATGAAGAAAATTTAATCACTGACAAGCCCAAAGAGGTTTCACAGAAACAATTTGAAAATAGTTTTCGTACAATCGAAGTTTTTAAACAGCAATGCTTGGAGACTGATCCTGGTGAAGAGAGAACCAGTAAAATTTGCAGAAGAGGTAATAGGGCCATACCGTCAGTTGTATGTAAAAAAAGAAACAATGCCCGCCAAACTACGTTAGCTCAATTCTTTGTTAAGAAGCAGAATAATAAACTTATATTCTGAATATGTTTTATTGTCTTTCAGCTTCTTGGTTTTCCTTTAACTAGGCCCTGAGACATACCCTAATTCTTTTATAAAAAAAATTAAAGGTTAAAAAAGAAATCTGAGGAACGAATTATACATTTTCCCATAGGTTGTTATATTCGATTAGTGCGTTTTCGATTAATGCGCCTGTTTTAAAGAACGCATTAGGCGCATTAATCGAGGGATTTCTGTACATTAATGATATGAAGAACGTCCAGAACGTCCTCTTAAGAGATTCAGTGGTGACTTCTAAAGCCTGAACAAGCCATTCTAGGCCTAAATCATTGACAAGCATGATGATGATATGAAGAAACCATCATAAATGATGTATATTTAATAGTTTCCAAGTCGTCTAAAATTTGTTGCATATCAAAAAGGGCATATGCAACTATTGCTGTTCGCATTGTTCGACAACATAATTGTTCTTCGTCAGTCTTTTTATCACTGAAGTTGCATGGTCTGTAAATCTAAAGGAACTGTTATGTTGGTTGTGTTGGCGCTTATCGGTTATTGTTTGTTGGTAAAAAGTAGACTGTTTCATTACTTAAGAACTGCAGTCGAAATAATAATAATAATAATAATAATAATAATAATAATGGAGCATTTTCTTCTCGTCGTGCTGCAGTATATCAGAACAACTTCTCTATTCTATAAGAGAATAGCGATTTGCCAATACATAACACTTTCCCACTTGTTGATCTTCCTTTTAAAAACGGATACACCGCGTTTAATTCTCACTAGAAAAATGCACCTTCATTTGGTTATTTTATGGACCCTCCTTTTCCCAGTAGTACATATAATAAAAACATTCACGTTCTTGCAGTAACCACACAGATACATACGCCATAACGAACTGGCAATGCGACACATGAGACAAAGTAGTGTAGTTCGCATGCACATCGCTGCCATTCAAGTACCGCTTAACATGAAAATTTCGCATCTTTTGCAGGGATGGGGAAATAGTCTTTTCTAGGGACCGTTTTGGCATCCGGTTTTTGTTTGGAGAACGAGACATCTCTCTCAAAAACGGAACGTTTTGCTACTCTGTCTTAAATCCCTTTATTTCACCCAGATTTATTGCTTTATATAAATTCGAAATGTCTTGCCCAATTTTATCCTTGGAAAATAGTCAGATTATAACTTAAATTGTAATGTCTCAGCAGATTTAAGTGAGGATTCCAAATACAGAATTTCACTGAAATCCGAAACTCCAAAGAATAACGTGCGTACTGACGAACAAAATGAATCTAATGAGTGTTAACATTTTGCAAAGCTCATCTATCAAAGAGAAGTGGGAGAAAATAATATCTGGGACATACTTCGCTTTTCCTGTGCTTTTTAAAAGCCGAATACAGATTCTTAAAATTGAAGTCTAGAAATAATGGCAGTCCGAGCATTAAGAAAATTAAAATATAGAACTGCAGCATCAGTATGAATCATCCTGGTACTATTTTTTCTGCTATGTATAATATTCACGGGATGACTATTTAATAAACTTCTATGGATATGTCAGTAAGATACCATAAATTGAATATATTAAAATAAAAAAGAAATCTTCTAATGCCTTTTATTTCTAACGGGAGTTGGCTGATTTCCTAACACCTTCTGAAAATGAGTGGACGGTCACCTATAGGCTGTTCCTGACAGTTGAGCTTAAGGTTGTCAAGGTGATTTAAAGGTCTTTTTTTTTTTTTTTTTTGTCAGAGACCAAGTTTGGACACTATATGTCAATGTAGGAAACATAATGGGATCCAAGAGCTTCTTTTAAAGAGAGATGGGCAAATCACCCTTCATTCACTAGCTCACCCTCTAGTAATCATTCCATGCTTTGGTTACTTTGGGCTGTATTTTTAGGCCTTTTCTGTTGTTGAAGAATATTAGGAATATTTGCAAAGTATCACAGATAAGTACATTCCTCACGTATTCAGTGTTGATACCATTTAGCAAGATAGGACTTTTTGAGCTAATAGTCATGATTTTTATTTTTGTGAACTGTTTTGTGAACAACACAACCAGTTTGTGTGTTGTTTTATCATTTCGTTTTATCAGTTCATTTTATGATAGAATCTTATGTGGCAATATCGTAAGCAAATGCTTAGTATTATACCGTTATTAAGCCACCTTGTAACACCTTTATTGACTAATAAGTACTCTCCCTATCTGTGCACCTCGCTCCTTGACTTTTGCTGTAAATAGCTTGTTCTAGAGCAGGCCTGCACAACTTGATTGTCTTTGAGGGCCAAACCCAACTTGGACCACCTGACCAAGGGCCAGATCACTTCGGACCTAGAATCTTAGACTAATCCACTGCAGTAAATTTGTTAGGTCTACAGTAAATACTAATTAATATGTATATTTAAATTTTTTAGAGTTACAATCAAAATTATTCACAAACAGATATAGCTGCAAAATTTCTCAATAAAAACCACTGAAACATAAACACAAAGTTTACTAATAATTTCACTGAGAATATCACACTTATTCTCAGTGAAATATCAGTGACTGAATGTCACATTGTGACATTCAGAATGTCACAATGTGACACATTACATTTCTTTGTTGCCACTATTTTATCAAAGTTTGGTGTCATGTTTGAAGTGACCGTTCTTAATATGGCCTCTAAATTGATAACACTTAAAGACGAACGCTGTTTAGTTTTGTTCAAGTTCATGACCGAAAATGTTTGTTCACAAGTATATGTGCTCCCAAACATACAAAATACCTGGTGGGCAGTATCCAACAAACTTTTAAATTTATCCTGATCCAGAATAGAATAAAACTCTCCCTATGCTTGACCCCATAGTTTTCAGAACACTGGAGATCAATAACTTCCATCTGGAGTTCGACAGGTAGATTTCCTGCTTCGACAGAAAATGGATCCTCAATCACTTATGCGGACTTCGTCTTCATTACTCAATGACATTCTTTTCTGAAACTCCTCACTTAGAAGTGATATGTGCTTCTTATATTTTCCACCCACCATTGAATGATATTCTGATGGAATGTTCTGTCGATAAGTTAAGAAATGTGACATATTCCCCTTAGCAAGTTGATTTTCGAATAAACTTAATTTCATTTTGAATGCCTTTATAAGAGACATTAACTGAAAAACAAACTTTTTTTTTTTCCTTGAAGCTGTAAGTTAAGGTCATTCAAGTGACCCAAAATGTCACACAAGAAAAATAAATCTTGATTCCATTCTTCATCCATTATTTCTGGGAATTTTTCCATATCTTCTTGAGATTCCAAAAATTCAACTAGTTCATTTTTTAGAGTGACAAAGCGTGACAAAACTTTACCGCGGCTCAACCAACGTACATCAGTGTGATATGGTAGATCCCCGTACTCGGCACCATTTTTTTCCAGAAACGCCTGAAACATTCTGTGTTTCAAATCCCGAGCTCGAATATACTTGACCAGAGCAAATACTACTTTAATCACATGATCAAACTGCAAGACCTTTGAACATAACACCTGCTGATGAATTAGGCAGTGAAATTTTTTCAATAATTTACCTGCATACTGTTCAATAAATGTTACTGCACCAACATTTTTTCCACACATAGATGGGACACCATCGGTGCAAACTGCTACTGAATTCTTGAAATTTAAGGATAGTTTTTCGGTTACACACATCTTTACATTTTCTGCGATCTCCTTTCCTGTTGTTCTTCCTTTCATTGAACGCAAACCAACAAGCTCCTCTGTCACCTCAAAATTCTTATTAACGCCGCTTACATATATTAAAAGGTGTTCAGTATCTTTCACGTCAGTACTTACATCCATAGCAAGCGAATAATAGACAAATTCACTAGCCGATTTTTGCAGGTTATTTTTAAGATCCTCAGCGCAGGGTGACTGAACAGTCATACGGGACAAACTGATATTTTCAAAATTATTTTTCTTATCAGGACACAATTCGGAAAGGGCAATCATCAGACACTTTTTTTTATCACCTCTCCCTCAGTAAATGATTTGCCAGCGCAAACTATTGTGACTTAAATATAAAGAGCTAATAAGCTTCATTAATTTAAATAATGCTTATATCGCCGAAATGAAGCTTATTAGCTCTTTATATTTAAGTAACTTAATGGTTGCACCTGTTTGGAAACTCGTATAGCAGAGTATAAGTTCTTTTCGCTATTAATTGGTCTAGCTACTCACTGATGAAGCCTCAAAAAAGGCTGAAACCGGTCTGGGTAGTGACCTTCCACCATAATGTAATAACAGAATACATTTCCTAGGAAATGTGTTTTTACATTATGGGAAATACCTAAGAATAGCGATCAGAACTTCACCTTTGCTACGAGTTGCCCGGTATTGTACTACGTACTAGGGTCACTTGCATTAGCTCACGTTAATGGTCGCCGATACTTTATAGTTTACTATATTCGGCAAGAAACTCTCTGATTCCAATCTTTGAGTTTCTTATTCGTTTTTAAAACAATGTGGGATTTAATATCCCCTTAATTTAAATAACTATTTCTTGTGATATTTTTAAGCTTACCTTTGTGGCAACTTCATTTGCAGATGTCACTTTTTAAAAGCTTGTTGCTCACTGCTAAGAACTTTCAATAACTTTGATGCTTTTATTTGCTTCTCACTTGCATCCAACTTGCCAAGATTAGGATATTTCGATTCAAAATGACGTCTCAGATTGTACTCTTTCGGCATAGCGATAAATTCCCGGAAAACAGTGCACACTATTTTGTCCTTAAACAACGTAAAAAAATATTTGTTTGTCCACTAAGGGTTAAATGCTCGATGTTCCGAATCTATTTTACGCTTTTTACTTTAAACTCATTGTGTCGAGATTGACAATATTAATTACAAAAAACTAATGATGAAAAACTCACTATAATGCAGGTTAATAACAGTTATGTAATATATTGCTCCAGCTACAACCAACCACTACAATGCCAAAGCCAGTCAAGGCACGGCCAACTTTGTGTAATACAATTCGTTTTTGTTCGTAGACATCAAGTCGTTATCACGGAGATGTAACTTTGAATTTCCCCGCAGCGACACTAGCGCTAACAAAATCTCAAAGCGATTGTAATAATTAGTTATTAAATACGACAGTGGGAATAACTCCAAATGCAATTTATTGTCTAGTTGAAAGAAACATGATTGTGACATTAATCGCATGAATTTAAACAATGCAGAGTCTTAGTAAAAATTTAATTCAACGCTAGGAAAAAATCGTCTAACTTCATATTCACCCATATCATTAAATAATTCAATCAGGCAGACGGGCCAAAATAAATAGCATTGTGGGCCGCATGTTATGCAGGCCTGTTGTAGAGTATCAAAAAGAAAATGACATCATGAACTGTGATGTCAGATGCTTTATTATAGTCAGTAAAAGTGATGTATAGAGAGTTCGTTTTATATTCGTTATTATGTTTTTAGATCATTTGATTTAATATATGCAAATCAGTTGAAGAAATTGTTTCCTTAAATCCTGCTTGTTCATATGGTTGGTTTGCTTCCACTTGGTTTGGGAAGATGTTTTGAATAACTCCGATGAACACTTACGGCTATGGAAAATAGATGAGTCTATAGTTGTTTATATCTCATTTAAAAGTTTCTTTTGTAAGAGGATTATTTTTGATTTTAGTTACCGAGTCGGATTCACTGATACATTAGAATAAGTAACAAGTCTTCTAGTTCCAGTTTTAGCAGTATGACATTTATCTCATGTGCTCCAGGAGTTTTTCCATTTTTTTAAAATCTCCTATGGCATTTCTTTCTTTTAGTGTATTTAGTGTGAAAATTGAGCACAGCACAGAAACGCACAATAATTTCTAATCTCTTGAACAGTTTCTTATAGAAATTACTTACTATTTAAAAAATTTTCTTCTCAGTTTGAGTCTGTGTAGTCCTGTGGAAATGGTGTTTGCATCCATAACGCTAGAGAGGCAGGTCTAAGTTCGATTCTAGTCGCCGACTAAAGGAACATTTTCTAATTTCTTCCACCGATTCCCGAGTTAGTCTATTTCTGGCATCTCCGAGCCATACTATCCTCTGCAGATGCCTTTTGAAATCACTGATGGCCTTGGGTCATTTATCTTTTGCTAAGGATTGAGTTTGGCTGCTCATTCGTCTTCAAAAGTTGTTAGTGCTAAATGGTCTCGCCTGCTCTTTTTGGACAAGAAAAAGCGTTAGTAGATTTATTATTTTATTCATTCTCTGTTGTTTGTGGGTTCTCCTTTATCGTATTTTAGTTGCTTGACCCATCTTGCGCAGACATTCCCTCTTCTATTCTTTTTAAGTTAATATTATTTTCCAAGGTATCTTATTAATATTGTATTAGCATTACGCATGTCTTTTCGGATCGATTTGTTAACGAGTTTGATGAATGCAGCATATTTCATTTTAATTCTTGGCAGAATCACTTCTGCTGTTGAACACCAATTTTCGTTTTCTTAATAGTTCTTTGATGGTTTTGCTGAGAACTTCCCTTATTTATTAAGCGTATGATGATACAACGGCAGTGAGGCCCTTTTTACAGGAAAGTACGGCACCATCTCAATCCCCTCCGTCCCTAATTTTATCCGGGCTCGAGACCGGTATAGCTAACGAATCAGGCCTATGTTTGGGTCTTAGGTATTCTTGACTGTAATCCGTGTGTGTTCACGGGGCCGGCTAGCCTGTTCTGGGAGACGAAAAACCCTAGTTTCCGGGTGGGAAAAAAACAACATATGAGACCGACTAGCTCATCTTTCCTCGAAAGAGATCAGATAAAGGTTCCTCACGTCACGGACGGGAATCGAACGCAGGTCTTTCCGACCAAAGGGCTTCTTCGTCTATACCGACTGAGCTACAGAGGCTCCTTGAGTACTTGTTAATGACTGGCTTACTTAAGCATTTTCTTGCTGTTTCCATTTTACTGCAGAGTAGTCAGGTGTCTTTCCTCTGATCCTTTATATTTTGTAGTTACTTGCTGAGGTCAGTTTTGCATGTATTTAATTTTGTTTTGACTTAATTATGGATCATATCCCCCCCTCCTTCCCCGAGCCATTTATTTTTGTTTTTGTTAAGGCAGGTCTGAATGGTGCATCTAACTGGACAGTTTTGAATTCGTTTTAATCTATTTCAGATGTTAAGTTATTTCGTGCATACCATGTCCATCTCCTTTTAGATTTCTTTTTGAAGAAGGAATTTGTCACTGTGAGAGACACTCAACTAACTTCTCTCCTCTGAGGTTTCGGGATCCAAAACCGTATTGTCCAGTCGACGCATGCTTCTTCAAATGGAAGCTTATTATGTGTTGAGGCTTTGAAATCTCCAGTGATAATTAATTGATTGTAGTCGCTTTTCATTTAATGTAGCATCTGTGCTGTCGAAATCAACTCTACAATGAGATAAGGACTTACAATACAGAGATCCCGGTCATTTTTTTTCCAGTATTCAAATACCGGTATTGAAACAAAAATATCAGTTAACCGATACTAATAAATTTAAAAAATAATTGCTTATGATTTATAAATGACAATTTGACATCAGTACGCAATAGACGATATTTAATGGTATGGTCGTTCTGTTGGAGAATGCTTAGAACTGTAGAGAGAGAGAGAGAGAGAGAGAGAGGGGGGGGGGATTTTATATTTCATTGCGTAACAACTGATGGCGTATTGGTGATCAAATTCGGTAAACTAATCGATGCCGAACAGCAGCTTTGTTTGTCCTGTGGTATACTCTTAACAGTAGCAGACGTACTTTATAAATCAACAGTAAATGAAGAAAAATCTGAATTTAACAGTGTTATAGAATCTGAAGGAAAATTACGATGATGATGATGATAATAATAACGAAGGTGGTGTAATTATAGATAATAGTGTTGCTGGTACTGTTCCTCATGATCTAAATCACAATTGTTTATCCCCCTCTAATAAAAAAAAATAATAAAATAAAATTAGTTAGAATATCATTAGAAGCTCACCCAAAATAATAAATAATAAATATTTACAGAAGCATATTGTAGCAGAATTTCGCAAAAAAATTGTCTTCAGTTAGATTCTACTACTCATTGGAACAATTTATTTTCCATGCTTAAAAGTTTTTTTGAGTTAAGATATTACGTATTTTAAACTGATTTATATTCATATATTGATTCCTACGAAAAAATTTTATTTATTATCTGCGGCTATACTAATGCCAATAAACTTAGCGGTTAATGCACTATACGGCAAGAAGCAAATCTTTTAACTTTAGATGCTGCCATAAAGTTTATAATGGAAACTCTTGGCAGTCAAAATTCTCAGATAGCTAGAGAATTGTATACGGCAGTGTTTCTCAAACTTCAGATATCCGTGTATCCCTTCCTAAATTTTCATTATTGCCAAGTACCCCCTTATCAAAATAATAATATTATTAAATAAATAAAAAAAGTATATTTCGTTGTAAATATCTCTATCTTATCTGAATTTAGATGTACAAGTAAACAAAAACAGATGATAGGAAATCCCTGGAGCAGTAAAGATTCTGTAGTGAAAATTATACTTCGCTTCACAAAATATCTTCTTCCTTCAGAAAATGATGAACAGAATTCAACATTAGCAAACCAACACGGAACAGAATTGCGTTCTGCAAATTCTTCCAAAATTAAAAAGGAAGAAAGAAATTGCCTGACTCCAATTAGATTCTTCCTGGTTTTTTTCTTGATTTACACTTACGCGTAGACCCACACTTTACCGTGCAGGTATTAGAAACAAATTTGATACATTCATTAATTAGACACAGTCACGAGATAAACGAGAAACGATCGAGTTTAAAAGATAACCTTGAGTCGGCATTTAATGAAAAATGACTGTTCCCTTTCTCAAAAAGTTCAAAGCCTAAAAAACCTGCAACTCGTCTACCACCATCTCAGTACGATAGGACCATCCTGTATAAAATCTGCTAATCAAATTTGTACCAAAATTTGATTCAGTTTAAACGATAACACTGTTGAATTGCGCTTGTTTCTTGAGAGCTCACTAAAAGTGAGCTCTCAAGAAACAAGTCCACAAGTAATGTGGATGTTTAAACTAAACGGAAGACCTGTATTTAAAAAAAAAAAAAAAATTTTGTATATTTTTGTATTTTTTTCGAATAACTCAATATTTATAACTAAAAATACTTGTAAAACCGGTATCCTGGTTTCATAAATTAAAAATTCCGAAGTACCTGTATTAAGATTTTGACCGGAATGCGAGCTTGTTAGTGCAGTAGACCTGGATCATGGTCATTGGTGTACCCTTGGAATTTTTAATTTTCAATGAGACTACGCATTCAGGATATTTTTCATGAAGTGGTATTTTCGAATGAATCGTTCAAAAAGATGTCATTTATAAAAAAAAAACATATCCTATGACGTATTTCATTGGCCTCAAAAAAGTGTCTCACTTTCCCTTCTCTCTCTGTCTCTCCTCCTCCTCCTCCTCACTTTTCTGAGTAAAAAAGAAAATCAGGTTTTGAATAAAATAGTCTTCGCTGTGATGAAAAGTTTAATGCTGACTTGATCTGACTAGCGGCTTGACAAGTGGGAAAGGTAGGATGATAAAAGTACGCTGCAGAGTTATTTTGAGATCGGGAATAATAAGGACTGAGGTTCTTAAAATTTTACTATAATAACTTATTTTCTTTTTCTTTATAAATAAATGAATTCACTAGTGCCTTTTATTCACTTCTAAGGAGCTGGCGAGGCCGTTTTAGCCCTATCTAACTTATTAGGTAGTTCAACCACTAAAATCTAGAGGCCACTTGTTTTACATTTCTCGAATTCATTTACGCTATCTGCACTTAGCCTCCGAAGGCAAGCCATTCCAATCATGCACCACTCTATGAGAGAAAAATGTAGCGCTTACTCATTTCTTTATTGCACTCTTCTCAAATCGATGGATGCCTTCTCATCCTTTCCCAATTCTCCAAAAAAATGAAAACTTCTATCTGCTGGTATCTTGTATGACTCTTTCATAAGTTTGTAGGTTTCTAACATATCATATCCAAAAAGCATTTGATAATATTGACCAAAATATAACATGGGCTGTCTTGGAATCCTATGGTGTGGACAATAAATTGATCTGCCTGCTGAAAGATATAAACAGCCAAGCACAAGCAAAAATCAGAATAGCAGGTGAGACTGGAGATTGGTTTGCCACTAGTCAAGGTACAAGACAAGGGGACCCAATATCACCAATCATCTTCATCACACATCTGGGAAGAACACTAGTAAGATTAAAGAAGAAGGTTGAGGCATTTCAATAAATGGCATGAGAATAAACTACCTCTGCTTTGCAGATGACATCGTCCTGATGTCATCTGCTTCTGTGTATAGTGTTTGCAAGGCTGGAACAGACATTGCAAACACTATACACAGAAGGAAAAAGATATGGACTAAATGTCAACTTTGAAAAAACTAAAACAACGATATTCGGACAACAGGAGTTACTGAACAGAGTTACGATAGACAGATTTCAACTGGAAAATGTGGAACACTCCACATATCTTGGATGCTACATGACGCATGACTTGGACTCCAAAAAAAAGACAAAAATTAGAATAGCCAGAGCAACAACTGTTTTAAAAGCCATGGACAAAACATGGAAGAGCCGAGCTATAAAGATGCAAACTAAACTGCGCATTGTAGAAACCTGTATCTTCAGCAACATGCTGTATGGATGCGAGGCCTGGGTACTCCTGAGAGAATCTGAAAGGAGGATATTGGCATTTGAAAAGAAATGCTACAGAAAGATCTTGAGAATAAGCTGGATCCAGAAAGTGAACAATGAGGAAATCTACAAACGAATACAACCAAAAGAAAACCTGATCCAGAAAATAGTCAAAAGGAAACTACGTCTCTTTGTCCATATATGTAGAATGAACGATGAGAGGACAATAAAAATGCTGCTGTTTGGGATGATTGAGGGAAAGAACAAAAAAGGAAGACCAAACAGAGAGTGGGGAGATGACATCGTCAAATGGTGTGGAGGCTCTGCACGAACTGAGTCATATTGCACAGAATAGAGTGCTGTGGAGGAAGCGTGTCAAGATGGCATCGGACACGTACGGGCACTGGACCCATGGTTGTTGATGATCATATCATCCCTCTTTTTCTATCTGCAAGCGTCTGAGGCCAAAAACTTCCCAGTCTATCCTTATAATCTACACCCCACAATCATGATATCATCTTTATTATACTTTTCATCCTCTTCTGTCTTCATCACTTCGGAAACCAGCAGACCATATCTTCGCAAAATAGTCAAGATGAGGTTGTATCAAAGCCTTGTAAAAAGGCAAAATGACTTCCTTATTTTTGCATGTCAACGTTCGTTTCAACATTGCAATTATCCTCTGACTTGTATTCTCAATTTTTGCTGGCATATGATTACGCGCCTCATTATATTGGCGCGATTACGCGCCAATATAATTAGGCGCGATTATGGTAAAAGAAGTTGGCTAGGCGTCTATCACCAAACGTTATTCAAAGTTATTACACCAAAGTGTTACTTTGAATACTAACATTGAACTGAGTCATTTTCATATGTCAACAATTCCAACCCATTCAAATCATTCTGCAAGTGGTGTATATCATTTGCATTTCTCATTACCCTGCCTGTCTTTTGCATCATTATCAAATAGCATGTCGCCTGTTAAATCATTCTCAATATTATTAATTTAAAGACTGAATAACAATGGACCAAGGACTAATCCCTAAGGTATACCATTGGCATGGGCGTCCGCAGAAAATTTTCCAAGGGGGGGGGGAAGCTTGGAGACAAATAATTACATCAATAAATTTTTATTTAATTAATTAATTTTTTTTTCACAAGTAAATCCTGGGGGGAGCAAATGCCCCATTTGTCCCCCTCTGCGGACGCCCATGACCATTGGTCACTTTTTATCTTGTAGACTCACATCTACCATACACTACTCTTTGATGTCTGTCCTCTTGTCCTCTTAGCTATCCTCTTATCCAAACTCGTAATTCATAATCCAAACCCATATCTGGCTTCATGCTGAATCTTCTCAAAACCTTTAGCAAAGTCCAAAAATGCCATGATGTATCTATTTCTCTTGTCTAACTCAACCGTGATATTATAATAAAACGTAAGTTATTGAAGCATGACTTTCCCTTAGTAGTAAACCCATGCCGTTCATTGCAAAATACAGATTGTCAGTTAATCCATTTCTGTATGCGATCTCTTTCGAACTTTTCAAAAATCTTTACCACCACATCAGAGATACTTATCGATAGATATATCAGCTTTTGCACCATCCTTGTGCAATGGAACTATCATACATTCTTTCCACTCCTGTGGAATCTTCAGTGAAAAGAAGAGATGTGTAAACTTATTACATTATATACTAAGATTGAAATTATTAAATTTAATGACGATGGTGTATCCGGACACTTAGATACGCCGCGGGCTAAATCCCTCATACTAACCTTTTTACAGGGTAATATGAGGGATGTAGTGAAGTAAAAAGTACTATTTTCGTAAGTAATATCACAGTTATCAGTAAATATCACAATCTTATTAACGAAATGAAAATATATATATGTAGAAAGTTTTTAACTTGGGTATATTATGTATTCAAGATAACACAAGATATTAGAATAAATTTTTCGTTTGCGTAAATCTAACGTAAATAAATGTTTACTTAAATTTGCACTTATTTAAATGCGTAAATAAAACTTAAAGTATTTATTTACGTCGTTTACGCACATATATATGCATGCTTAAAAACGTTATGAAACCATTACATTCAGAATTGCATAAAGAATATGACGAAATTTGCTATATGACAGTTGATTGGAACCTAACGTGTCTTATGACCGGGATATGTCTGTACTTCCAATGTACTGCCGATATCTTTCCCATCTAGCAAACGATACCATGGGATCGAACCTAGTATTCCCCTCAAGTGGTCATAATTTCTTGTTTTTGAAGTTCAGTATGTAATCTTTTCTAAATGGAATATCCATAGAATTGTCTGTTTTCCATGTCAGGACATCATAACTGTCACGAACCGGAGGCATCATATTAAATAGATGAAAATTGTTAAATCACACTCTTTATATAACTAACATTTGTTAACAAACAAATAATAGTAATTATACAGTAGCGAACAAATTAATCCGAACACTCACATTTTAAAGAACAATTTTAATTTAGTAAGAAAATAAGTACAAAAATTAAACTCCAACTTTACCTAATAATTTATATGTGCTACTCTATTCCTAATAAGTTCATTAATTCGCTTAGGCATGGACTCTACCAACATAGAACACATTTTTCTGATTTCTGCATCTTGACACCATACGCTTATAATGGAATGTATTAAGTTATCCTTTGTATCATAATGTAATTTTCCAAGTCTCGTTTTCACTATAGCCCACAAATTTTCTATTGGGTTAATGTTCGGAGAGTTACCTGGCCAACGAAACAATTGAGATATGATTTTTGAGGAACTCGTTCACTTTTTTTTTTTTTTTTTTTTTTAAGTGTGGCATGGAGCGAGATCCTATTATTCTAAATGTCGAGATCTGGCAATCGAAGTTGGACAGCTATGGGCTTAAACACACCAAAATCATTCCCACTTGTTATCAGCGCACCCTGTGCAATTTCAAAGAAGCTATCATTATTTACAAGAATTAAACATCAACAAATTAACACACTTGATGGAACGGTCCATATTTTACGACGTCATCTGATAGACTATTCTTAGATTCTTGAATAGAATTTGAATTGATCTGTATTACCAGTCAAATTGCTGTTTGAATGATTCTTATTTTGGCTGGGTTTCGATTATGTGAATAAAATCATCATCATCATCATCATAATAATACATATTCTGTTATGCATATTGTAATTAGCATTTACAGAATGATGTTTCTAAATAAACAAGTTTCACTTTTGGCTTCAATTAGCTTTACATTAAAAATATTGCTAAATGCCATATTGGTTCGTTAATTAATGCTTAAAGTTTACAAAGCAAGTATCGGCCGTAACTATTCGGTAATAATAAAAAATAATTTTAAAATTTACTGAAAATATAATAATATGCATCGATTAAGGACAAGGATGTAACGCATTTTCTTCTAACATGATCTCTGCAAAATAAAACAAAACAAAACAACAACAACAAAAAAAAATGGCCTATGCAGTTATATAGTAGAATTATCCAGTCTTATTGATTAGTAGGCTTTCTCGTCTTCGTTGGGATTTTTGCAATAGGACTTTTTTATACGTCATCCAAATATCCCATTATAATAGAAAATAATAGTAGCGTGTATCTTGACCTGATTTTATTATTTTTTAAATGCTTCCTTTCAGATGGGTGGACAATGTAATTTGAGGGGCGAAAGAGCATGTTTGTTTTGCTATGTATGTGGTGTTTTTCTTGTTTTACTGTTTTACAATGTATCTTATGTTTGATGGTGTAGACATTAACAAGTTATGTGTTTACTTACAGTGTTTGTTCCCAGACGTCTGCGAACGTAGTGAAGGCATTTTTGATCAGGACGGTTGGTGTAAGAAGAAGAACGGCAGTTGGAGGGTCAAGGCCATCGGACGGCGCTTCAGTTAAACGACTCCTTGTTTACCTGTGCCGAGTGAACCGTAGGCACGCACACAAACACAAAAACACACATACACATGGCCACATCCACACATACAGACGCACACTGTATATGCACGAGTTACCTGAGGTTCGGTAAGGGAAACTACTGTAAGATGGCGACTGGTAGCACGATGTTTGTGTTGCTACTGATGCTTGTCATGTCTCCAGTCATTTTATCTTCCATTAATGCTTTGGATACTACCAAGTCTTCGGAAGTTGGTAAGTCATTAAGATTTGTTTATTATTTTAAGTTTGGTATAGATATAATTTTTAAGCCTCGATACTCTTTTTTTTTAATGACGTTTCCTGGGAGAAAGGTTGGGTGTCAGAGAGAGAGAGAGAGAGAGAGAGAGAGAGAGAGAGAGAGAACACGCAGTATTAATTTTATTAAACAGATAATACTTTTATATTTTAAATGTATTGCGATGAAACAAAAATAACTTGTTGGATCAAACACTGCTGCATAATCAGAGAGGACAAGAATAAATTGTGAGTAGTAGGTAAGCAGGTGGGGGGGGGGGAGTGTTTCAATGTTCCGAGGGCAAGATGCCTGGTATCACATTAGTAATAATTTGAGAAAGTGAAAGTGCATGTAACTATAGAGGAACTTATCATGTGTCATTACTCCTTGCCTACTGATTGGCTGAGTGAATAGTTTCTCTGCTCTCGACCGAGACTTGTTCAGATTACATACAGACATCATAGTGTTTGTGATTGTCCTTTAAGCGTAGTAGGTTTTTGTCGACCACCTTATTCTCGCTTATTGGATATCTGAATTGGCCAGGGAAAAAAAATATCATATTTGGTCTCAATAACATTTGCACTTACTCGATTATCGAACTCTTAAACCACTCAAAGTGCTAAAGTGTGATGGTTTGTAACTCTGTGGGCGCGACTGTCATTAAAAAAAAAAAAAAATCAGAGAGAGAGAGAGAGAGAGAGAGAGAGAGAGAGAGAGAGAAGAAGAAGAAAAAGAAAGAAATTGTTTGTGCGCAGTGTGTGTTAGTACAATGAAGAAAATTAACCTGTTGTATGCAGCATTGATGCTTAACTGTTCTACTCCACTGATCTGCATTCAAGCCTTCTTAGAGGCTGTACATACATACACACATACATGGTACTTTTAGATGCATTTTATAATCCTAGTGACGCAATACCCACAGGAATGAAAAAGTGTGCCACGCTAACCAAAGTGAATAGCAAACATATTTGTAATAGGGATTTTAGTTTAGTTCAAAGTAGTCGCTCTCTCACATTATACTTCGATCATACCGAAGTTGACAACACTCCGGTGAAATATATGATCTACAGTAATCCATGAAATGGCGATGGAAGTGTTTTCTTTAAGTGAGATTCGATATCGAATCTCACTTCAAGTTGAATTCCATTATACGGGGTTGTCAAAAATATATTGAATTTTAATAACTTTAATAATTTTAATAAAAGATATACAAATAATAGAACTATTTAGTAAAAATTTTATGAAAGTTCTAACTCTTAAAGTTTTATTCTTAATACAAGTTTTAATTATCACAGGAGTACTTCAATATGGCTGCCATCATTGTGGGTACATCTTTCAAGCCGATTCTCGAACTCCATGAATACATTTGCATAATTCATGCACTGACATTGTTTGAATTGCGTTTGCTATTCCAACTTTAAGTTCCTCTAAAGAACGCGGTTTTGATGAGTAGACAATTGTTTTGACATGGTCCAAAAAAAAAAAAAAAAAAAAAACATGACGAGGGGGATTAGATTAGCTTGGAGAACGCGCCGGCCAAGCAATTGATCCATTTGTTCGGGAAGGTGTTACTTAAAAACTGTCGCACATTCAATGCGAATGATAGGGTGCTCCATCTTGCTGGAAACTGGTGTTGTTTGAAATATTTAATCTCTGCATTTCAGGGATGAAGAAATTTTGCAACATGGCAAGATAACTTTTCCATTAACCGTGGATTCTCAATGATTCGGGATCTCCTAGATTCTGGTTTGTCATTAACCGATGCATGTTTGTTTAAATTTTTTTCATCCAAATACTTCTTGACTTTTTCTGGATTGCTTTATTTTTATTTTTATTTATTTATTACTTAATTATAATAAGTAGTGAACTTTCTTCTCACAGCTGGTATTGATTTAAACTCTGTAAGCCAAACCACGCAGTTAACTTTTTCTTCAGTTGTCGCTATTTGGGATCATTCAGTATCTGCCGATAAAAGATAATTTGATAAAAAATAAAATGAAACATGTATAAATAAAATGAAAAGAAAAGAAAAATGAGATTTACATGGATGAAATTATTATATTGTATAAAAATTTTAAGACGAACGTTCATATAATTTTTACTAAATATACTATAGTTCCATTATATTTCTTTAGTTATTAAAATTTAAAACGTACTGGACTTATTACCACTTGTATAATTAGAGGTATTTTCTTCGAGAAGAAATCATTCACTTGGTCGTTGCAGATAATGATCTGATCCGCTTTCTTGTTGTCAGTTAAAAGAGGGTTTGATTTATGACGCCATACCAGGAGATTCAAATACATCCACAAAACAATGTTCTTAAATTTCGGGATTTTCTTTCTTTTTTTTTTTTTTTTTAAATTATGCAACGCCGACAAAACGTTGCATGAAATTGGTAGCCGCGCCTTGGGGGCACCCTGGTATAGAGGATCACTGTAGTACTTTTTTAATGTGAATTCCACTCACTAAAGGTTGTAAACCTATCACACTTTAGCACTGTGGGTGGGATAAGAGTAAACAATCCGACGAAAACTGTATTACCTAAAGACATTTAGAAACATCCCTGCCTACAGGTGGGATTCGAAAAAAAATAGATGTTGATGTTCTTTACCGACTTGCAGAAGTTAATATTAATTAATTAAGTTTATTATTTTAATATTTTTTAAATATTTTACTTAAATATTGAAATTTAACAGTTTAACAGTTTTTATTATTCACATCACGTATAAAGTTATACATATTATACTATTCAACTTGTATAATTATGACAATATTTCACAATACAATTCAATGCACAGTACAATGTTACAAAATAAAATTCAAGTATTACTATCATATTCTGTTGGTACTAACACTTATTTTGGCTATTTTATTATGGTTAATAAAAGGTTTTCTCATATATGCAAGTAGAATATATATTTCGAATGGTTTCATAGTTATGATAAGTAACTGGTTTAGAGTAATGTAAGTTAGTCAATGCAAATATGTGTAACCAAGGGCCGTAGCTATTGTTAAGCATTTTATTATTATTATTAGGTAGCAATGTTATATCAATTGCACATTATGCATATTATAACGATATTAATTAGAATATGTTCTTTAGTCACATGAAAGAAAATGTATTATTATTGTAAAATTATAAATTTACATTACATAAAATTTGCATTATATGTATGTAATTTATTTGAGACATAATAAAGTGTTAAATTATTATTAATTACGTGTATTAATTCTACTTACTGTAACAATTCTCCAAAACCCACCAAAGATTATTATTTTAATGGTATTAAAAACTTATTATTGATTTCATAGTAACAACGCTTTTATTAGAGTGTTAAGTTGTTTATCTACTTTTGTGTACATGTAATTTCTTTGAAAGAGAGAATAAAAATTTATTATTATTAAAATAACATATCATATAAGATAGGGGTGTCAACGAAGTTTATAGGATACATCTCCTGGAAAAGGCGTCAATTTGACTCAGTCATAAGTGAGCTCAACTTAAAAAATATTCCCGCTCCTTCGCATTGCAAAATGTACTCATGTGTAAAATGTGCTGAGACAAAATATGTGATTCTTAGCGCAGCGAAGGATGAACTAAGGGATATTCCACAGGATTGGAAAGAATGTATGATAATCCTGTTTCTCAAGGGTGATGATGCATGTGTCTGACTGACCTATCAGTATCTTTGGAGTAGTCGGTGAAGATTTCGGAAAAGTTGATTAAAAAAAAAGTGGTGGTCTATAGAGGGTATGGGTCTGCAACATTTAAGGTGATGAGTACTATACCTCAGGGTTCAGTCTTTAGTCCAGTGTTATTGCTAAAGATTCAAAGATACGCGGAATAATCAGATATGCTTCTGATATGCAGTACTTGCAGAATGATTTAAATAGGCTGGAATTGTTGACATGTGAAAATGATTGTTAGCTTGATTGATTGATTTTTCCTTTCAGTCGTTTCCAACCGTAGGTGACTTTGTAGGCATTGCCCACAAAATATTCCTAGTGAGATTTTTACAGGGTAGTTCACCATTGCTTTTCCCAACCCCCCAATTTTCTTCTCTGGCCCAGCTCGGGCAAACGAAGTAGCGCCCTGGCCGCTGTGTTCGCTTTGCGTCCACAGCGGCCAGGATTCCCGAGCGCTATAGGGTATTCCCACCTTATGTTATCGCAAATTCATAAGTAGCATAGAAATAGAAAACACGACACAACATTAATTGAAAAAAAAAAAAAAAAGAATTTTAATTACTAAATGATTTTTGATAATTTTTCTAGTGTTTCTTTCCTTTTTTTGGAGGGGAACTAGGGCCCCATTGTCCCCCTCCCTGGGTGCGCCAATGCAATAGTGTATTATATTAGCAGGATCATGCTAGAAGAAACTGATCAGGCTAAGGATCTTGGAGTTTTAGTATATAGAAAGTTGAAGTTTAGGGGCTGTATAACATCATCATAACGCTGATTACGGATATAGACCATATTGTCTGTTCCAGTCTCATTATCTCTCTGATATCTTCTTTTTGAGATTCTACCTGGCGTTCTCTTTCCAGTTGGTCTATATTTTATTAATTGTTTAGGGTATCGGATGTTGGGCATTCGATTTACATGTTCTATCCAATTTTGTTTGTAATTGTTTAGTTTAGTTCTATTGACTTTATTTTTAGATTTTTAGTTTTTTTTTAATATCTTCGTTCTTTTTTTTTTTTTTTGCACTTCTCATGAATCTCATTTCACTTGTTTTTATTCTTTATTTATCTTGTTTGTTTATCGACTAAAGTATTGTAGATTTTCAAGCGTGTTTCTTTTTTGTACAATATTTGGATTGAGTGTTCTATTTATCAGGCCTATAATCTGTAAAATTTTTGAAGTTTTTAATTTTATATCTTTTTCTCTTTCATGTGATATTTCACATCCAAGATAATTGAAAGTACAGTATTTATCTGTTATATTATTTTATTATTAATAGCTATTTTATTTCTAAACTGGAATTTATCCAGAAAATGTCATTGTTTTAGTTTTATGTAGATATTTTCATTCCAAACTGTTCTACTACAGTATGGCGGAAAAAAACAAAAAAAAATAAAAAATAAATAAATAAACAGCACTGAATAACTACAATGATATATGTTCTGAGTAAACGGATTTATTAACAGAGGAATATGTTTACACATTATGATTATGTACGTCCACAACTATCAGTGGAATCTTGGTTGAATAAAGCATTAGCGACGGTAGATTACGTGCTTGAAATGGGCACCTTGTCTTTTAAGACAGGTTTCATAGCGCATGCAAAGGTTCTCTGTCATCTTGGAGAACAAGTGTTGGGACATCTGCTGGGCATCTCGTGTAATTTTATCCCTTAGTTCATCAAAGTTTGAAGGCAGCTCATGGTGAATACCCATTCCTTCAACATATCCCAAACGAAGGCATTAAGTGATGTGAGATCAGGAGAACTGGAAGGGTACGGGAATTCTGTGAACCTCGAAATGAGCCTCTCGGGGAAGTGCTCTGATAAATAGGCTCTAGAACCACGTGATGTGTGTCAGGTTGCTCCGTCCTGTTGTGCACGAAATGGAATGTTTTTTGCACGACACATCCTATGCAAATCCTGGGTGAACGAAACCAACACATTTTCGATGTAGCGTTCGCTATTCAAGGTCACGGTTACATCGCTCACTTCAATGATTAGGACCCAATTATGCCATGACCGAAATCGCACACCATGTGGTGACGACCTTCTCGGTATGAAGAGGTTTCTCTTGGACAAATTCCGGTCTCGAGAAACCAAGAAAGCTGTAGGTTCGTCTGTTTACATCACCGGTTAGATGGAAATGCGCTTCGTCCGAGAACCAGACATTATGGAGGAAGGACGGCCCTTCATAGACATTGGCCAGCATGTGTGCACAGTATTCCCGCCGTGCAACGTAATCTGTTGCTGTTAAACACTGACCCACCTGAATGACGTACGAAAAGGCACCGAGCTCCTTAAGGATTCTCTGTAGTGACGGCTTCGATATCCCAAGTTTTATTGCTGTTTGACGTTGACTGCTTTTCGGAGACTGTAACACAGGGGTCGCCAAAGTTATTTGCCCGTCGACTCCTTCAAGAGTTTCTTGACTTTTTATCGACCCCCTATATTTTACTATTACGTAATTATAATAGGATAAGCAAAAAAAGACGCTTATGTGAGTTTTTAGATTGTTTATTTTATAGTTACAGTGTTTATTGTATGTATAATATAGTATATATTATTATATTACTATTACTATCACTAGTAATATCACTGGTATTACTAGTGATATTAATAAACTGCTGGTATTAATATCACTGGTATTACTACCAGCGCTGCTCAACTCTTCAACATTGAGAAGTTTAGTTCGTGAATGAATAACGATTGAATTATAATATGTATGTTGATGAATTTTAGAACATTAACGCTCACTTGTATGTCAATTCGGCGACATGAACTTATTTAAGTGAAATTCTTTGAGTTTCTTATTCGGCTAAAAAATAATATGGGATGTAATATCCCTTAACTTAAATAGCGTATTTATTTTGTTATTCCGGGAATTTTCTGTACCCGGATTATTTATAAGTATTTATTTAAGATATTCCACTGTCTTAATATTTCATGAATATAAATATTAAAAAGTGTTGGAGACAGAGGGCATCCCTATCTTACTCCTTGGTTAATAGATTGTTTTTCAGACAATTTTTCATCTATTTTTATTTTTTATTTCATTATCTTTGTATATATTCAATATTGCATGTAGTAAAATATTAGGTATATTTATTCTTTGGAACATATCAAATAGTATATATCTTTTTGCTTTGTCAAATACTTTTTCATAATCTGTAACAAAAGATGAATTTCTAATTTTCTTCTTTTCTCTATAAGTAGTTTTAAACAAAATGCCGCATCCATTGTAGAGCGTCCTTTTCTAAATCCATTTTGATATTCTAATAATATTTTATTCACTTGTATATTTTCGATTTTTCATCAAGTATTCTACTATGTATTTTGTAGCGTGTATTCAATAAATTGACACCTGTGTAATTAGCACGTTTTCTTTTATCGCTTTTTTTAAATATAGGTATTACTATATTTGTCTATCATTCTATCAGTATTTGTCTATTTGTATATATTTTATTTAAAATTTTTAATAATCTCTGATGATGAATTTTTTTTTTTTTTTTGCTGAAAATTTATACAGTTCGGAGTTATCCCATCTTCTCTGCTGATTATTTACCTTTTGTTTTTTTTAATATTTTACTTAGGTTGTCCTTTAATTCTTTCATTGTTATTATATTCATTTAAAGCATTTTTAAGTTTTCGGTGTATTTTTTATTTTATTTTATCTATTTTATTTATATATTGATGCTAGTATTATCTGTCGAAAGATCTGTCAAGTAATCCAAGATTCTTTTAACTATATTTCGCAATATATATTTATAGCTTCTTTTATATCTGCATTCATGTGCTTTAGTATTTTATACGCATTGGGTCATATTTTGTATACTGCATATCATTTTCTAGATATGATATAAATTTTTCCCCAGCTTTCTCTGTGTCTCTTTCTAGTTTCTCCTTTGCTCGTCTTTTTTTATATTCGATTTCATCTTCTTGTTTTTTGCTGCTTTAATCTTTTAAAGGCCAGCGTTTTATTTTCCGTTATTGTTTTTATTTTATTGTCTCATATGTGTGTAATTTTTATTTTTGTGATATTTTTTGAGTGTCCATAGACTTTCACATGCTGCTGATGTAATCATTTCATTTATATTATTCCATTCTTTCTCGGTACCTTAATTTTCTTTTTTTCTTTCTTTTTTTTCTTTTTTTTTTTTCTGAATAGTTATTAATCCCCTGTTGGTATAAATCTCTTATACTTAAATCGTTTAGTTGTCTTACTTTTACAATTAGATTTTGTTTCTCTAGTTTGTTTATTATTTATTATTATTTTATTTTATTTGGTTTTTTTTTGTATTTTTTGTAACCAGTTTGGTAGAAACCTTAACCTTAATTTTGCTTGCACTAAATAATGATTTGTATCTTACTAAAATAAGAGTTAAAAAGCGTCAGTTCGGCGATGCAAAATTACATAAGTAAATCGGATATTAGATCCAGCATTATTTCAAAGGCAACTCGGGGATGCTGAGGAATGTATTCTCGCTCTCTGATCAACTTGCGAAACTGTCATAGTTTCTACATTCGACTTTGAAATAATGCTGGATCTAATATCCACTTTGCTTATGTAATGATCTGTATCTGTTTCTAGCTAGCCCTCTCCTGGCTTGAACATCTAGGAAGAGGTTTGCTGCTTTTTCATTTGCTATATATAAGAAATATTATTTAAATTAAGGGGATATTAAATCCCACATTGTTTTAAAACCGAATAAGAAACTCAAAGATTGGAATCAGAGAGTTTCTTGCCGAATATAGTAAACTATAAAGTATCGGCGGCCACTAGCGTGAGCTAATGTAAGTGACTCTAGTACGTAGTACAATACCGGACAACTCGTAGCAAAGGTGGTGAAGTTCTGATCGTTTTTCTTAGGTATTTCCCATAATGTAAAAACATATTTCCTAGGAAATGTATGCTGTTATTACATTATGGTGGAAGGTCACTATCCAGACCGGTTTCAGCCTTTTTTGAGGCTTCATCAGTGAGTAGCTAGACCAATTAATACCAAAGTGTATAGCGAAAAGAACTTATATACTCTGCTATACTAGTTTCCAAACAGGTGCAACCATTAAGTTACTTAAATATAAAGAGCTAATAAGCTTCATTTCGGCGATATAAACATTATTTAAATTAAGGGATATTAAATCCCACGCCAGTGGTCGCCGATACTTTATAGTTTACTATATTCGGCAAGAAACTCTCTGATTCCAATCTTTGAGTTTCTTATTCGGTTTAAAAACAATGTGGGATTTAATATCCCCTTAATTTAAATAATGTTTATATCGCTGAAATGAAGCTTATTAGCTCTTTATATTTACGAAATATTATATTTGTTATACAAGATTGCAAATACAACTTCGAGGATAATTGCAAGACATGTAAAGATAACGAAGTCATTTTGCCTCTTTTGGCCTTGATACAACCTCACTTGTATACTTGTATGCTACTGTATGCAGATCTGCTGTCCTTGTTTCCGAGATGATGGAGATACAGTGAAGAAGTGCAAATTAGAGTGTTGAAGGGTATCGGGATTTGAATTTAAGTTAGGAGGACTGCAGGCAGCACAGAGAAAAAAAGGGTGATATGAAACTTCTGAAAGCGTCATATTGTGTACCAGTAGATGGGAATTTTCATTTTATGGAGAGTGAGGAGAGGATGAGAGGTTATCCATTGAAGATGGGAATAAATGCAGCTGGGTGGTCGTTAGGATATATGCCGCCCCTAGGCAAGCACTTTTTTGCTGTCCTTAAATTCAAGGAGAACCTCCGTAGCCCAGTTGATATAGATGAAGCCCTTTGGTCTGAAAGATCTGGGTTCGATTCCCATCAGTGACGTGAGGAACCGTTATCTGGTGTGTTTTGACGAAAGGTGAGTTAGCCGGTCTCATACGGAGGTAGGGTTTTTTTTCCACCCGGAAACTCGGGTTTTTCGTCCCCCAGAACAGGCAAACCTTCTCCGTGAACACATGCATGAACACATGCATCTACAGACATAGGACATACTGGGAGGCATGGGCTAACCACTTATCCTCGAGTTACGGTTGCGAAGTCCAAAGTACTGTTCTAGTTGGAAGGTCGTGGACGCTTAAGTGCCTGTTAGGACCACTGATGATGATGATGATGATGAAATTCAAGGAAACATGTTAAAAAACGGTGTTTTATGTTTGGGATGTAATTCATTTTAAAACATAATATCGTAAATTATTTTAAAACATTATATAAGTTTTACGCTAAGACCATCAACACTGTATTTTTTAATAATTAAATAAAAGAAATAATAATTAGATATTATTTTTCTAGAAGTTTTTAACGTAAAATTAGCAACGAATTTTGTGCGATTTCATTTTCGATTGAAATTATTGCTAGACCTGTTAATCTTGTTTTGTCATAGTTGACCTTAAATGATTTTTTTTATCCCTTTAAGTTTTGAAAAACTTCTTTTCGCACTTGTAATATCACTCACAACTGACTCTGGCAATCAATTTCACTTATTCACCACTGTCCATGAAAAAAATGTGGTTCTCACGCCCTTGTCAACTACACTCTTACTTAATTTCCAGGGGGATACCCCCCCTAGTTTTCCCCATGAACCCAAAAAATTTCCTCTTTATCAATCCTATCACTCACAACTGTTAAAATTAACAACCGTAAAAGTTTTCTAAGCAACCTATGTCTCTATCATACCCCACCCCTTATTTGCCTATCAACTAGCCTCTGTAACCTACAAATCTCTGATCTCTCCTCATATGGAGCATCCCACAGACCTACCATATTGGTCATTCGTCTCAGGATCCATTCCACATCTCCAAGAAACCCAGGTGACTAATTCAATGCACAGTAGTCTAAATGGGGCTTTATCAAAACCTTATAAGGAATAAAAACCTGCTTATCTCAGCAGGTAATTATCTCTCTGAGCTGTTTTGCAGTATGTCCTCTGAACTTCAACTTCCATTCCATCAACATCCTGAAATCCCTAGTTTCCTGAATTTTCTGGAGTACGGCTTCATCAATGTGGTACACAGCTGATAATCTTTTCACCCTGAAATGCTAATCTTACACTTCCACATTAAACCGACATCTTCTTTTTGTCCATATTCCCAGTCTATTTAAATAATCCTTGCAAAATTTCAACATCATCTTTATTGACTGTTACTCTACTAACTTTGCATCATCTGCAAACAGCTGAATCAGATCATTTCCTGTATCATCAGTGTACAATATTAACTAAGAAAATGTCCAAATTTTTTCAATAATTCAATACTGCTGTTATAGGGAACTCCTTTAATAAATTAATATTATATAAAAATTAAAACGAGAACTGACTTTTTTATTTTTTTTCTTCCAAATCTATTTGATAAAGCTTTTAGTGGTATCTACTAAAGAATTAAAAAATCCAACCTACTTTTTTCTTTTTTTTCTCTCGATCCTTACAGGTTCATCTTAACTTTGATATTCAAAAGGACTTTTTTTTCTTTTTTTTTTTTCTTGTGTTTTCTTACTTGTAATTCGGTTACGGAATTGGTAGGTATTTGAAAAATATCAGAATTTTTTAGGCTTCTACTTTTGTTTGTAAAAATCCGTTCTTTTGACACTCTTCCGTTATTTTTACTGTATTTTCTAAGGCTTTTTCCAGTAAAATTGATGTCACTTCTTATTGACTGTAATTGCTTGCTCATTGGGTTATTACACTTAGTATATCATGTCGCACTATATATAATGTTGCAAATAAACTTATAATTGCAAATATGTTTCACTAGTGAATATACATCAGCCCTCGTTTGTCAACAATGTGCTCCTTTTAAATCCTCTTTGTCTTTAATGTAAACTTTAATGCATCGCACAATTCACCAACTGACAACTGATTGGTCTTATTACTTCGATTCACGTTTGTACCCGAAATCTGTTTTAGTGCCAAATTTGGTATTTTTTTTAAAAAAAAAATATGCCACCTGCCTTCGTTTAATTTACGATTAGAGACCACATGTTTTTTTTATCACAAGTTTGTTCGCCTTTCTAAATTTGCACAAATTTATCAAAATAAACAATAACCCCTACCATCCATTCATCCATTGGACATCAGGAGATGCTGTATGGTCACTCTGTTGCTCGGAGAAGTGCCACACCAATTCTCTCCAGGTGGTCTTGTGCTTTTCTGGAGGGTTCAACTCAAGAAAGATCAGTCACTCCAGACACACCAACCATTCATCTCGTTAAGGATCTACCCTAGCCTCTTTTTCCAGGAACTTTAACTTCTATTACTGTTTTGAGAAGTCCTCCTTCCATCCTTTTCATATGCCCAAAGTATTAGTATTTCAACTTTCTTCTGTCAGTATCCTTATGGAGCCTTTAAGTTCTACTGATCCTTTCTAGCACCCATCCGTTTGTTCGCCTTTCAGTATATGATATCCTCAACAGTCCTGTTTAACACTACATCAGCGACTATCTTTTTTCTGTCAGACTTCTTTAAGGGTCCGAGTCTCACATTCATAAGTCGCTGTTGGAAAAACAGCCACATCCAGAATCCTCAAGTTTGTTCCTGTGAGATAGATCCATCCATTCAGATTTTACACATGTCATGTCTCTAACTGTTGTTTTAGCCTTTCATAATATTCTAATGTCTTTTGAAAAATAATTCTTCACATTAATGGGATCCATTAGTGATGGATCTCGAACTTACTGATTTCTTCAATTCTTTCTTCATTAAGGTACAGTTGTTTTTCAGGAGCTTTCCTGTCTGTATTTACTTCGAGAACCATCATTTTTGTCTTGCTAGAGTTGAGTTTAAGTCCTCTATTCTTGCTAATCTCGTTAACTATGCCAAGCATTTGTTCTAGTTCTTCCTTGCCATTACAAAAGCATACCGTATCATCAGTGTACTTCAGATTACTGATCAGTCTACCACCTATCCTAATTCTTGTCGTAAGCTCACCCAATGCTATCGCATGATGTCCTTAGCATAGATACTAAACAGTGAGGAGAAAATAGGCATCATTGCCTAACTTCCTTTCCAACCTGGAGTCAATGAGATATTCATCGCCTGTTTTACCGTAGCTTCTTGCTCACTGTACAAGTTAGCTGGTTATTAATCTGATAATGTGTTGAGGAAAGCCCGTTATTTTGATTACTTCCCACATTTTCACATGCTGAACACAGTCAAAGCTTTGGAGAATAGGGAGTCTGAATTTTCATAGGGAGTCTGAATTCTTTATACTTCTCGATCATCTGTCTAAGGCAAAGGATCTGATTTCTGGTACCTTTATCTTTCACAAAATCTACTTGCTTCTCAGACATCTGTGCCTCAAGTTTGGCCTCAATTCCATTTAGAATGACCTTTAATAAAATCTTGCTTGCATGACAGAGTAAACTAATAGTTCTATAGTTCTTGCAATCCTTCATAAATTCCTTCTTGTGTAGTGGTATGAAAACCAACTTCTTCTAGTCTCTAGGCCATGATTCTGTCTCGAAGTTTTCCAAAACGAGATTTGCTAGTGTTGGTGATGGGGGAGATAATCCATGGCAAGTCCTTCTGTTTGTTCTCAATATTTATCCTGGAATATAAACAAGGTGTTTCTATACAATGTTTTAATAGCGTACCTGAAGAAGTTTTTGAAGAAGATCCACTTTGTCATCCTATAGAACATCGGTGAACTGACTAACAACATCTAAACTAGCTAGGACGTCTGAAGGTTCTGTATTTAAATCCTTCAACCTTTCAATAAAGTGAAAGCTATTCTTCACATATGATTCTCTCTTTTCTGTGTATGTGTGGAGCTACCAGACTACACTGCTAAGTTTGAGATCAGGAAATCTCTTCATCTACAATAAAACGTAATGGTACATCCGGTTTGTGGATTTTTGATGCTCCATAAATTGCTGAGACTAAAGAATGTTTCGATGTTAGAGATTTTTATTTTTATTCTTCTGTCCAACTGAGTAATCTTATACTGCATAGGTATTGGAATCTTCTAGCAAGATGTTCATTTTTCTTATATGTTCGTCCGCGTTCCTCACCACTGTGGTCTACAATATCCCACAATTCCATTTGTAGCAACTTTGCTAGTTCAGTGAGAATGGAGAGCGAGCGTCTCTTAATCAAAATTTGAAAGTTCTAATCTAGTAGCGGAGATCAGTTTTTGAAAGTTCTAGTCTACAGATACCAGCCACTGAATTAGAAACCTTTATGCAGATGTATGTAAACGTACATCTGCCTAAACGTATATGCAAAATACTTGGTCATGTGCGTCTCCGACTATTTTAAGAATGCTACTGGTCAGTAATCGTCAATAGTGTTGTTGATCACAATGGGAAAAACAAACGATATTTCGGAGTTAGATAACGGGCTTATTGTAGGTTCCCGCCTGGCTGGAGCCACAGTTTTGAAAATAGCAGAGCTGATTGGTTTCTCAAAAGGTGAGATATCCCAAGTGTTTATTTAGGGGAAAAGTAACCTATATTGCTCGTCTAGGAGGCGTAACTGTGGTCCTAAGACCAGGGCCGGTCCGAGAGTATCTGATACCCCTAGGCAAAAAAATTTAGGCACCCCTATACATTGTCTCTCTCTATATATTTTGTCATACTCACACAAACATAAGCCCCGAAGTCTTATCGCCCCTAGGCGATTGCCTAGGTTCGCCTAATGATAAAACCTGCCCTGCCTAGGACAGTGTCAGGAACAAGATCAGTGTGGTCCGAGAAGGCTTGTAGGAACAAAGAACATCCTGTGTACACAGTTGACCAAAGCATTAAATGAAGGTTATTCTCGACCTATATCTCACTGAAATATGCGGAGGGAATTGAAGAGGATTATTATTGGCAATTGCATGCCTATAAGGAAACCACTGATTTCTGCGAAGAACTGGAAAGTTCGCCTATAGTGGTGTCAGGAACACCACTGGATAAAGAATACCAGAAGAAGCTCCCATAAAGCAATGAGCCCAGTTTGTCTTGTAAACATAACTCAAGCTTCTGGAGGTGGTGTAATGGTGTGTCGCATGTTCTTTTGGTACGAATCATATCCCCTGATATTGCTGGATGTCGTCCAAGGAATATCTGAACATTGTTGCCGATCAAGTCCATCGTGAAATGTTGACTTTTTATCCTGCAGGTGACGGTTGTTTCATAGGTGACAATGCTACTATCCATCGCGTAAGAATTGTTCAGCAGCGGTTCAGCGAGCATGACAGCGACTTCCACCATCTTCCCTAGCCGCCACAAAGCCAGGATCTGAACTCCACTGAGAATGTATCGGACTTGTTAGAAAAAAACAGATTCAGAGCAAAATCCTCTTCTGTCAAATGTGAGCCAGTTAAGGGATTGTCTGGTGAACGCCTGGTGTGTTGTAGTCGTAGATGCAATCCATCACCTTGCGGAATCTATGCCAAACCGCATATGTTTATTCGGGCTAAAGGAGGTCGAACACGGTATTAAACAGTTTCTAATTCAGTGGCCGGTGTGTAGTAGCAGAATGGAATGTATGTTTAAGCCTAACGAATTTAGGGATATCATCATTATCTCGACATCGCATAAGAAAAGTTAATCTATTGTGTTCTTTTGTTTAATGCGTAATTTCTCTATCTTTTTCACTCACTTTTTTTTCTCCCAAACTCAAACTTTATTCAGAATAATAATAATAATAATAATAATAATAAAAAACTACAGGGAATAAAAGGCATTCGCAGTTTTATTTTATTATTTTTTAAAAAACATTATTCATACTATTTACAATATATTGTATACGTGTACATAGTTTATATGCTTAATATAATCATTGTATTTTCTGATACATTTATTGCAAAAGGCTGAGGGTATTAATTTTGAAATAAATTTACGTAATAGTAATATCAAGTAGAAAATTTTAAGCGGTATATTTGTTTATTTTGTTCACCACATCTTTCGAAGCCAGTGTTTGGCTTATACGATGATACTTTATGCGCCATTAAAGTACCGGTTTATAATTAGACTAATAACTGTTTTTATAGTCGATGCACTTTATACATTAGTGTGTATGTATAAAGACATATAGATGTGTCTCTGTGTGTAACATTTTAAATAGTAACGGGTAGTTTCATCAGTGCAATATTTTTTTATTTTTATTATTATTATTTTTTTATTTATTATTATTTTTTAACGTGTGGCTACTTTAAGAATTATGAGGCACTGTTACGGTCAGGTGTTGAGTATAGGAACGACAAAGCTCTCTTTAGGGCAACATAGGAAGTTGGGTTCTTTATACTGTATGAATGCTTGTTAATAGACCTGACACATACACCTTACTTTTCTATATGCATTATTATAATTACTTTTAATGATGTTCTGTATGATGTATTTTTGAGTGAAAAGATTATCAGCTGTGTACCATATTGATGGAATTTTGCTTCAGGAAATCGAGGAAACCAAGGATTTGAGAATGTTGGTGGATTGCGAATTGAAGTTCAAAAGGCATATTGCAGATGTGACTAAAACAGTGCATAATATTACCTGATTATTGAAGAATAAATATCCCGATGTGCAGAGATAAGCAGGTTTTTATTCCTCTTTATAAGGCCTCATCTGGATTACTGCGCAAAGATCTGGTCGCCTGGGTTTCTTAGAGATGTAGAAGAGGGGTGTGGTGGCAGGTCTGTATGATGCTCAATATAAAATAAAATTGAAGATTTGTGAGTTACAGAGGCTAGTTGAGGTGATATGATATGATAAATTATGATAGAGACATATAAGCTGCTTAGCGGGGATTTATAGGATCGATGGGAATAAGTTCAAAGCAAAATATGCGAAATATTGTACAAGTATTGATGGTTAGTGTAATGGACCTACTGCGACAAGTCTACGGACTCCATGGAGCTCTCCATATGTAATTTTTTTTTATTGATCTCAAAAATAAATACATATATACAATAATCGTCTTACACAGCAACTAAGTGCTGCAGATTAGTTCATTTTCCACATTAGATTTCCATAAAAAATTCGACAATTTTAATTATTAAAATTATGATTATATATTATGCGTTTACCACACCTATTTGTTCTAGTTTCTTAACAATTTATACAGATTTCCTTTTTTTCTGTATAATATATTAATAATAGTTACTGCAGTGGGTAATTTATAGTTACAGTTGAATACAGCACTTATTACACATATTACATCACTTAATGTAATATGTGGATTTTTTTTTCTTTGCGTTGATCTCGCTTGAGATGTAATGTATCAGCTTGCATCCTTGAAGCTTTTTATTAAGCTTATCTGAGGATGACACCACTTAGTTATTGTTTATTGGTTTGATCGGTGTGTGCTCAAAGTAGGCTGATGTTTGATAAGTCTGATATTCACTACTGCCATTGAATGAGAACTTCATTCACATGCGCGCACACACTCGATAATTTGGAATGTCATGACGCGTAACTGAACTGGAAAGCCTGAACTAATATATTGTGTTTCATTAAGTTTGGAAGTTGTGTAGGGTGCATATTTCTTGATCATATTATGTCCTTAAGACTCTTTTCAGACTATTGTAGCTTGTAAGGTTCCTGTATTCAAAAGGTAATTTATTTAGCATATCTGGGATGTAGAAGCTTCGAGTGGCCTTTCCGTAGTGATCATTATATTTATATGTGATATGATTAGTTTCCAAGGTCTTGTTATACGGTATGTATTTGTGGCTGTCCTGTACTTGCCACCAAAATAATATTTTAGCATAGCTACATAGTGACATAAGTGTTTTGCTGTTAGTATTTTGTGTTCTGACATTGCCGTGTATTAAAAGGGTTTTTTAGGATTGATACTGATAACCTTTTTAAGACCAATGAAGGAAGGGAGAGAACGAGGGGTCACCCCTGGAGATTGTGTAATAGTGTGGTTAACAAGGGTGTTAGGACTAGATTTTTTGCTTGGAAGGTTGTAAATGGTTGGAATGCGTTGCCAGAGATGGTTGTGAATGCTTCATCTGTGAATGAGTTTAAGGGGAAGTATGACAGGTATTGTGTGGTTAGTATGTCAATGTTGGATCTCCCGCGAGGAGTTTTGACTCCATGGAGGCACCTTACATAATAATAATAAAAAGCCGGTAATGTTTCTTTGTTCCCAAATGATCAGTTTTATCATTTTGTACTGTAATGATATTTATCTATTTAGTTTGTATCGTTACAGCGTGTTTTAGTATATTTTGGCATAGTGCTTTGTATATTAGTGTTTTTAGGCGTGTGTGAACTATGTCTTTTAACCTGTAGTTTGCTAGTTATTGTTGAGTTTATTTCGTAGATGGTTAATGTGTCTATTCCATTTCATATCTGCATTCGAAGTGGATTCCAAGGTATCGTATTTTTTCATCCTGAGTGATAGTTGTGGTTTTACTGTTTTGCGCGTTTTTATGATGGAGAGTGGATGTTGGATGGTTATATATATATATTATCAACTGGTTGAATCAGTGAATAATTAATTAAATAATTAATTAATGGATAGATTATATCCAAAACCTTGGGTGGACACGTTTGAGAGTTCCCACCAGAACACCTGAGCTTGGTGGCGGAGGATCGTGACCATTGGAAGTTCCTCTTGCAGATGCTGCCCAAAAACCCAGTTAGGAAAGGTAGGCCTTGAAGATGAATGAATGAATTTTGTCTTATCGGTGCTTAGGTGTGTGGAATTTTTGGTGAGCCAGTCAATGTGCAGATTTATGTCATGCTGCACATTTGTTTGGGCTATGCTTGCATTATTCTGGATGGATATTATAGCTGTATCGCTGCGTATTGGAAGATCTTGTCTGAGAAGTAGTTGATTAATATCGTGCATATAAATATTAAATAGAGTTGGGGCGAGAACAGCTCCCTGTGGCACTCCGTAAGTTACTGGTAGCTCTCTACTGCGGATTGACCCGTTATGTGTGATATGTTTTCTATTTTGAAGGTAGTTTCTAAACCACGTGTGCAGAGGCCCATCTATTTCAATACGTCTTAGCTTTTCTAATAAGGTTTGATGCGTGAGTGTGTCAAATCGATAAAGACTACCATGACAATTTTGTATTTATCTGAGGCGCTATTAATTACATCCGTAAAATCTTCCAAGAGAGATATTGTTCCCTTATTTTTTTGAAAACTGTATTCTGCTTTGGGATAATATGAAGGTTCTCTCTATATGTTGTGAGTTTCCTTAGTACGATCTGCTCCATAATTTGATTAATAATTGGTTGTGTTGCTATAGGTCTGTAATTATTGATTAAATTTCTTTTCCATGTTTGTATACGAGTGTGATTATGGAAGTCTTTAACATACTTGGTATTTTTCCGGTTTTAAATATTTTATTTACTAATTTTAGTAGGATAGGGCCTATGCTAGTTGCATATTGCTTTATATCCTTAAGTCTTATGCCACCAATTCCTGGCCATTTGTTTGGTTTGATTTGATGTATTACAGAGAGATTCTGCTTCTTTGATGGTTGGGAACCATAATGTCTGTTTTGCTGGTGGTCCTAGTGCAGGGGTGGGGAACGCCCGTCCCGCGGGCCGTATAAGGCCCGCGAAATCATTTGGTCTGGCCCTGCCAAGGCAACCACAGGCGGGACTCGAAATTCAATAAATCTAGGAGCTTTTTTTTTTTTTTTTTTCATAGCAACATAAATTTATATTAAGTGAATCATAATAATGACGTAAATTTTGAGGGACAAGCAAGGAACGTCCATTACGAGAGAGACAGGACACATACGAGTACATGACGGGAGAGACACGTATGCTTCTCGTCGGCTGCCGTGGCAGCCATGGAGAAGACCTCGAGAGTCGATGGTACGAACGTTGGATATGTTCCAAATCCAAGATGCAGGATTAGAACAGCGATCAAAGCAAAATAATCGCATCGCTGGCGACGCACACACTGGATAGTTATTAAAACTTAAGTGGTGTGATATCCTGCAAATGGCGACTAAAAAGAAAAGAAAAGTTGATGTAGCTTGTGTAGATCTTTCCAAGAGAAATTGACAAATTATTATTATTTTTTAAATTGAAGTCAAAGGCAAACCTGTGTGCCTAGTTTGCGGCGACGCGTTAGCAGTAATGAATAAAAAAAAAAAAAAAAAAAAAAAAAAAAAGCCAATCTTTGGGAGGCCAAATGCGTCTGGATAAAATCAATGCTCTTCAGCGGAGTTTGGTATCCCAACAAGCTGCTTTCACTAGGCCTCGTTGTGACAGAGACAACGTTATTCAGAAGAGTAATGTAGTGAGCGAACTAATCGCAAAGAAGCTGAGGCATCATGTAGAGGGAGATTTTGTGAAAGAGTGCATGGTGGCTGCTGCGAAGTTGTTAGCACCAGACTAAGTAAAATTCTTTCAGAGTGTTATTTTGTCTCGGAGAACAATCTCAGATCGGATTACTGACTTAGCACAAGATATTGAAAAAACATTGAAGGATTCTTCGGGAGATTTCCAATTTTTCTCTCTGGCTTGTGACAAGACAACGGACATAACAAATACTGCTCAACTAGCCGTTTTCGTTTGTGCGATAACTGCAGAGTTTGGCACGTGACAGGTCATTGGAAGCCACGCATGACACTACAAGAGATGAGGACTTGTTTGAGAGACTTGTTTTATCAATGAAAAAACTTGAGCTAACATTTGAAAAGTTAAGTGGCCTTATTACACATAAAGCTCCAGCTATGGTTGGCTCGTAAAAAGGGTTAATTGCGTTTGTCAAGAAAGAACCGAATCGTCTCAGTCTTGGTCCAAGTGATTTAATTATATACCACTGCATCATACACCAAGAAAGTCTCTGTGCACAGTCGTTGCGGCTCAACAATGTGATGTCAACAGTAGTGTCATGCATAAATTTTGTCAAAAGCAGAGGGTTTAACAGCCGCAAGTTTAAGGAGTTACTGAATGATCTTGAGTCTGAGTACGGTGATCTTGTTTGTCACTGTGAAGTTCGGTGGCTGAGTCGTGGGAATATGCTCATGAGGTTTTATGAACTGCGGGATGAAGGGAAAACCTGTCAGGGAACTCAATAATAGCAAGTGGCTGTGTGATCTAGCGTTCATGGTGGACATCACTAAGTACCTGTCAGAGCTGAACTTCAAGCTGCAGGGCTCCAACCAGCTTCTCAGCTCCCTGCTTTCAAACGGTACATCTCCCCACTCTGGAAGGACAAAAGCCTTCTACGACACTTGAATATGCTGGTGAATGTGCGAAACTAATTGAGGCATTTAATGAAAGATTCAAGGACATGAAAAGTAAACAAATCGAATTGAACATCTTTGCTACACTGTTCAGTGTGGAACCAACTGATGTGTCTGATAACCTACAACACCAAATCATTCAGCTACAAAGCGATGATGAGCTGAAAGCTAGGTACAACAACCTCCCACTGCTTGAGTCTATAAAAGTTATATAAGCAATGATGAATTTTCCACTTTGAGGAGATATGCATCTGTGTTCTGAACAACTTACTGCTGCGAGCAGTTCTTTTCAAAACTTACCCAAAGAGTTGACTGCGCTCCAAACTGACTGACGCAAACCTGGAAAAGCAGTTGCGAGTAGCAACATCATCAATACCAATTAACATCAAACGCCTCACCAAAGAGAAGCAGTTCCAGCCATCACATTAGAGGTGAGTTAATTAAATGTTTGACCAAATATAGCAGACTAATTTTAAGTTGATAATTTTGTATGGTCCACGAATGATGTAAATATCCAAATGCCCTTGGAAGAAAAAAGGTTTCCCACCCCCTGTCCTAGTGGAAGATCACGTTTTTGTGATTGGAGGGATATTTTTATGTAGCTCTTGGATGGAGTCTACAAAGTATTGGTTTAAGTCATTTGCTAGTTGTTGGATAGGTTTAGCCTCATGAAGTTGGTTTTATGGTTTGAGAGGCGGTGGTATTGGGAGCACAATCTAGCATCTCGTTAATCATATTACTAGGTTTGTTTCATGTTACTTTGTGCCGAGGTTAATTTGTCTCTGTAGTAGCTTCTTTTTGCATTTCTTGTTTGCGTTGTAAAGCGATTCCTTGTTATATCTTATGTTCAGTTTTTAAAGCTGCGTTATTTGGATATCGCTTTAATTGTTTCCATAGGATGTCCTTTCTGTGTATATCTAAGATTATGTTTTGCGTTATCCAAGGATTTTGGTTTGTTTTTGAAGGAATTCTGACTTTCTTTGCAGCTTTCTTACATCTTTCCTCCAGTATGAGTACAATGTTGTTGTATAAGGTATCTATTGAATCTGGTGACGCCAATGTGTTTCTTATTTCTTGGTTGGTTATTTCTTCGTCTATTATTGTTTTGTGTTGCTTTTCATATGTGGAGTATTGCATGGATATTGTCTTTAGGCATTGTGCAGTGTTGTTATGGTTTTCGTTTGAAATATTTATGTTTATATCACCAATTATCATTAGGTATTCAGTTGAGCATAATTCTTGGGGTGAAAGTGTGTAGGTTAAGTGCTGTGAAGTAATGGTCTGTTACTTTGCACTTTATGACCGCTGCAGTGTAACTATTTGATGGTGCCGGAATGTTTATATGATCTAAAAAAGAAGACAGTGATAGTGTTTCCGACTGTTTCTTCTCCTAAAGTTATACATAGTTATACAGATTAGAGTTATACATACTCGTAGACGGGGTATCTAGGTATTGTACAGTGTTGTTATGGTTTTCATTGGCAATGTTTATGTTTATATCACTGATTATCATTCAGTCGAGCATAATTTTTCGACTTTGCATCGAAATCAGCGGAACGCTGATTTCGATGCAAAGGATTTCAACATGCTGAAACCGATAAGCAGTTTCTGTTGTTATTAAATCATGTTTGGTAAATATTAATATTCCACCCTCTCTTTTTGTTTGGCGACAGGATCTATGTTGTTGAAACCTGAAATTTGGAAGGTAATTGCTTCATCATTAGTAACGGATACTTCTCTTAGGACCAATATATCAATAACACCGATGTACTTCTTCAGATAAGCCTGTAACATTTATCAATGTTTTCGAATGCTTGTGATATTAATATGCAGGATGGAGAGTCCTCTCGTTTGAACTGTGTTGTTTCCATGCATCGAGTGAGTCAAAAGTACAATTGCTGCTATATTCTAGTGTTTTACATTTGTCTGGTGGTTCACATTCTTTTTTTTTTGTTGTTGTTGTTGTATTGAGGTCTTATTTTTGATCTAACGAGGAGTGTTTTGTTTTCACTCTGGTAGTCTATCTATGTCTTCCGAGCTTTTGATTTGTATCGACTTTGAAGTTTGCGACTTCCTCAAAAATATCTCAGCATCTCTGAAACACATTTTTTTTTTTTCTGCTTTTGCTTTTCTGCTTGGTATAACAGATTCTGGTTGAATGACGATAAATAATCAGATAGGAAGTGTATTGTCTTGCGATGCGTTCAATCCCTTGGCAACTGGCTTTTTTCAGTCTGCTGGCTTTTATGAGATTGGCTCTTGTGGACTTGCTTATAAGACAAACTATGACTAGAGCGGGTCGTGGCATCCGATTTACGTTCTGAATGTCGTTAGACTGTAGGGGGATGTCAATTGCATGGCCTAACTTTAAAACTACGTCTCTAAGATTTTCTGTAGGTGCAGTTTCAGGAAGATCGTTTATAAAAGATCTTCTTTATGTTGGAGCTGATTTAAATGTTCATATTGTAGTTTTAGGGAATTAAGTTCTTGACGGAGTTCGGATGTCTCTTTTATCAAATTATGTTGCTTGTCAGTTAGTACTAATTTTGATGTATTTTATTGTTTGTAAGACTCTTTCACTGCTAAATCATTATATTTAACAAAATCCTCATATTCGCTAAATTTTTTTGTTTTTTGTTCGTTCTGCTTATCAAAGAGTTCTTGAACAAGATTGACTAAGCTGCTTTTATAGTCTCTAAACCGTTTTCCAGTAGTATATTTAAAGAATTCAAATTATAAGACACTTGTATTTTTTTCCAGTTCAGTTCATCGTCTGATTCTGCTTCTGGTATAATCGCTGTGCCGTAGGTGGCAGCGTTTCTATGTTCTTCCTGCAGTATAGGCACTTATATTCCTCGCGTTTTGCATTAGATTTACGTTGCCAGGTTGTTTCTGAAAGGCCGGAACAAGTAAAGTGAAGATTCCAAAGGCATTTCCTACAGGTTATATGATTTCCGTCGGTCGATAGATCCTTCAGACATTTGTTTCACTTTTGACTCACCTTTTTAATGTTGAGCAACTGTAGCGTGACTCTAAGAATGGCAACGTCCTTTGTTCTTCGCTCGTTGGTGACCACGGTCCACTTGTAAAATTTCGATGTTCCTAAAATATAAATGATCTAAAACATCGAACTTTTACAGTGGAAATACACCCACATTTCCTTGTACAAATGTATCTATTTTTCTGTGTAAAGTTATCTATGTAAAGAACAAAATAAGCCCAAAGGGAACTAACTTGCTCATTGTTCAAGAAGAGATGTGGAGGTAATGAAACCTAGTGAAACGCCAAAGTTTCGGCATGCCTTTTTGCAAATTGCTTACAAATCCTGTCGCAGGTGACCTTCATGGTCAATATTGAAAGGGCGCGGCGGGAGTCAAAAGAAAAGTCCCGTAGGCAGGATTAAGGAGGTAAAGAGGGAAAGTAAGATTTTTGTGGGCGAAAATTCGAGAACCATTAAGTCACGATTTATTATCCAGGGTTCTCATTACTACGTGCAAGACTCGCACGGAGACATTAGGGGTCCAAAAAACTTAATCCAAAGTGCAGGGGCACTGGTGGTTAAAAGGTTTAGATCTGAAATGAAAAGAGGCTTCTTTTTTTTATCTGGTGTGTGATCTATTCACGAGAGATCGAGAGGTGCCGTTAGTTCCGGAGGGGAAGACGGAGATCCGTCCACCGAGAGCCACTCAAGTTGCAGCCGTAGATATCTGGAGCCGATAAGCCTGACTTACGCAATTCTTCGCCGAGCAGTTCAAGACGCTGGAAAGCATACCCTATATTCCTCTAGCTGTCGAGACTACTCATCGGTGTCCTGTGACTCCAAGAGAAAGATTCCAAAAACACGGAATGGAGGAGAGACCCTTCAAGCACCGGAAAAGGAATAAGGAAAGAAAGATACATGGAAGATAGGAGGAGACCCACGTGAATCCATCTTTTCATTAAATGTCTGTGTATTAAGTGAAAATTCCCTATTGAACTGTTAAGTTATCTAACTTAAGGAGGTAGTTGTGAGCATTACTCGTAAATGTGTGTCATTATTGACGAATGAAACGTGAGAAGTTGGGCTATTGAATTCCTTTTTGATAACTAAATGTGTGCTGGTGATAATTCTTGTTGTTGAAGTATTTACCTGCTATCATATTATAGGAATGTTTAGAACTTGATTACATAAATTGTACCAATGTAATTACCAGAGTTTTAACTAAGTGTTTAAGAGAAAAATAAGATTCTGATATATATATATATATATATATATATATATATATATATATATATATATATATATGCATATGGTGCCTGAAGCTAAATTATGATAGATATGCGAACCTAGGAAATCTGTGATATATGTGAAATTTCCTAATAGTTGTGATATAAAATAGGCTTATTGAAGATTTAATTAAGTGAGTGCGAGAGACCATACTAGGAATCAAATTTAAGTGACCATTCAAGGCTAAAAAATAGTCTTCTGTGAACCAAACTTGTATTTTCATGTAATGTGTACAATTATTAGACCAGTAATTAAACTTGTTTGTTTTGATTATTTAAAGCGTTGTCAGATCCAATCTTTTGCAATGCACTGATCCCAAAAAACGTGCAAACGGAAACCCAAAGGCTAGAAATGATTTAAGATAGGTAACGAATATTTTGCCATGACTGCAAAAACCTTGGTGAGGATAAGATATAGATAATTCTTGATCTACTAGGGTATGAAAGCTTTCTTTTGCCTATAGGGGAAAACTTCGGGGGCACAGTCATCAAACAAATAAATATCTGGAGATCCTAGGCATGAGAAGGAATACTTAAGGTAGATCAATAAAGAGATTAACAGTATATGTACGAATTAGAAGTAACAAGTAACCAGCTATATATACTGGGTGATTATAAAATAACGTCAAGTGTTCAGTGCCCTCTAGCGAGTAATGTATTGGACGAAACACATTAATATTTGGTAGACGTACACAGTGGAACATGGGGATTCGATTTAACGGAAAAAAAAATAGTACCAAAAGTCGCCAACAGGGGAAATTTTAGCGCTGCCAAATTAATTTTAGTAGGTGTGACTAATGAATGACTAAATGGCAAATGAGAGCCAGCACGCATCAATTTCATGACGTTTATTGTTAATTACAAATGAGGGTTCAATAGGACCACCATTCTGATGTTCCAGGAACTGCATACCGTGCACGACATTTTCCACAGTGGCTCGCAACATATCGGAATTGATATGTCTCACGTGTAACGTTATTCGATCTTTCAAAATTGGAATATAGGGTACATGTCCTCGATACACAATGCTTTTAAGAAATCCCCACAGCCAAAAGTCACAAGGATTGAGATCAGGCGATCTCGGTGGCCATGGCATGGGAAATGCACGACTAATGATTCTTCTGTCAGAGAAATGTTGTCGCAAAACATGCTGTACCTGAAGTCCGATGTGGGGTGGTGCACCATCCTGCATGAAGATGGTCGAATCGAGACGTCCTCTTTGCTGCAGTTGTGGAACCACAAAATTCTGTAGCATATTGGCATACCTGTTAGCATTGACAGAACAGGTCACTGGTCCATTTTGGCGATTTTCCTCGTAAAAGTATGGACTGATAATAAAAGATGCCGTAAATCCGCACCACACTGTGACTTTGGGCGAGTGGATAGCATCTGCAGACACACGTGCGGATTAGTTGCAGCCCCAAATGCGACAGTTGCGTGTGTTAATATCGCCGTTCAAATAAAAGTGCGCGTCGTCACTCCATAAAATCTGCCACGGCCATGCATCATCCACTTCCATGCTCGCTAAGAATCTCAAAGATAAGTCGATTCGTGTAGTCGTATCACCAGGGCACAATTCTTGAACATGACTGATTTTATAGGGGTAAAACTTCAACATCTGATGTAGGATTTTCCACACCGTTGTGTATGCGATATCCGTTTGCCGGGATATTGCTCTTGCACTGCTGGTACCCTGCACATTTGTCATCTCCTGTTCCACAATAGCAGTTGCAACTTTTCAACTTGTTGGTGTTTGATTGGTTTGTGTCCCCTGCCTACCTGCACTGCTAGAGTTCCAGTAGTTTCAAATCGCCGAATCAGTTTTCGTAAGTTTGTTACCCTAATTGGTCCTTTTCGTTAATTTTTTATACGCCGAAAATCATGAAGACAAGCACTGGCATTATCGTTCCGCTGATAATAGACTAACAAAGCACGCTCACGTAAGGTAAGAGGCATCGAAAAGCAATTCGTCTACGAATGATAAGAAATCTCACAGGCTTTCCTTTTATTGTATGATCGCTCACAAGAAACGCGATAATGCAAATTAATGCATTTTACTCGGTAAACAGCGCCAAAATTTCCCCTGTTGGCGACTTATGATACTTTTTTTTTTTTTTTTTTTTCGTTAAATCGAATCCCCATGTTCCACTGTGTACGTCTACCGAATATTGGTATGTTTCGTCCAATACATTACTCGCTAGAGGACTCTAAACACTTGACGTTATTTTATAATCACCGGTTATATACATTACAATGGCGCACCCTACATTACACACTCTTTGTTCAGTTTTTCAGACTCGAAATTTGGATTATACTTAGCCGATTTGGATTAATTATATATCACTGTCTTCAGCGTGACAAGTAGAATTATTTTGCAACACTTTCAAATTAAAAACAGGAGATAGAACCACTTTAAAACTATAAAAAACCTTGTTGTCATATATTGCTAAATGGAAAATAAGTGCTATTTTGGCACTCCGAGCTGTTCTTGTCACGAGATGTTACGTAATAATAATAATAATGTTATATGCTGAGGCTTGATTTGTTATAGGATAGTTATTGTTTGGTATCGAGCCACCGTAGCTCAGTCAGTAAAGACAAAGTCCTTTGGTCAGCAAGACCTGGGTTCGATTCCCGTCTATGATGTGAAACCTTTATCTGGTCTCTTTTGGCTAAAGGCGAGTTAGTCTGTCTCATACTTTGGGCTTTTCTCCTGGAAACTCGGGTTTTTCGTCCCTCAGAACAGGCAAACCGGCCCATGAACATACGGATCTATAGTCAGAAATACATACTTAGAAGTCCCACATTGGAGGGCACAACCTCAACTGGTCGTAAGGGATGGATGAGGAAAATTGGGAGTAACTTCATATGACGACAAGAACAACAACAACAACATTGTTTGGTATTTTCTAGAAAAGTAATGTTTTAGTATGATAATTGTAATGTCTAAGATTTGCTATATTTAGATTGGTTTGGTTTATAGTTTATTTGGCACAAAAACTACAAAGGTCACACTATGCCATACTAAGGTTACAATTATACATAAGCAGTTAAAGAAAATTGTAAACAATATGCCTTTACAAAAATTAGGTTCCACAAAGCAGCATCTACATAGAAACAGAATTGCTGCAGAGGACACAGCAACACATAAGGTTAAAGTAGTAAAAATATTGTCAACAATACAAGTTAAATAAACAAAATGTACAAAACACCAAGCCAAGGAATACAGTATCTACATATAGTTAAAATTATAACAGATGTTTTTACAGCCATATATAAATAGGCAAAAAGGAACTATTATACAACATGCATGCATAAAAATAAAATTTGGCAATGTGGTATCTACATATAAACAAAAGAAGGTTACACAAATATATAAGGTGTCCTACATTTTTTTTTGACTAATACATAATTAGTCAAAAAAAAAAGTAAATAATATGTATGCACAATGTTTCGTGATATGAATATGTATGCACAATGTTTTGTGATATAAATATGTATGCATAATGTTTTTAAGCTGGACAACGCAGTATCTACATACAAACAAAATTATTCCAGCATTTAAGTCAGTACATCGGGAGAGATTGCTGTTCTGAACGAGTCATTGTGTCCCAAGTGTGGATGGTAGCAGGGGTGCCCTCTTGTGGGAATGGGTACTTGGGAGAAGGAGGACGACATCAGGTAACGCTAAGTCCAGTGGAGTCTAAAGGGGATAATGCTGGGTATAGAAACTGGCATTTTTATGCTTTATACCAATGCCAGGAGTATTCGGAATAAGGGAAAGGAATTGGTGGTACTGATAGCATCAGCCTGGCCAAAGATTATTCGGATCACAGAGACGTGGTTGACAGAAGAGGATATAATAACAGGAATGGAAGTAGCTGGGTACAGCATTTTTTGGCATGATAGGAAGGGAAAGTGTGGCGGTGGAGTACTGCTTATGATAAGTGAAGACTTATGTCCTCTAAGAGTGGAGGCTTTGGAAGGCTGTGACACTAATGATTTTGAAAGCATATGGTGTGAAGTGGAGGTGGGCAAGACAGGATATTTAGTGGGGGTGTTGCTAAGACCAAGGAGCACAGAGGGTGGGGACCAGGAGATGTTAAGACAATTGAGCATGGCAACTGCAAGAAGAATGATTTTTATGGGAGATTTTAACTACAGCAGTATAGATTGGAGAAAGGAAGATGCAAGTAGCAATGAGGGAATGGAATTTCTAGAATTCTTGAGGGACAAATGTCTTAGGCAACGTGTAACAGAGGGAACAAGAGGTTCAAGAGTTTTGGATTTGGTTATAGCATCAGAAGAGCTGATAATAACTGAGATGACATCTCTCTCACCAGTTGGAGAGAATGACCATGTGGTTTTGACTTCGAAGATGAACAGACATGCAGGAGTATCAAAGAGACGGGAATGTATGTGGAATTATAAAGCTGGTGATTATAATAGTCTTAGACGTCAACTTCGGGACGTTTCTTGGAGGGAGGAATTGGAAGGCTGGTATATCATTAGTGCTTGGGAAATTGTGAAGGAATATTTGTTAGTAGCAATGGTAAGCTGTATTCCACGAGTGAAGAAGAGGACACAATTTGGAGTAAAGTGGATGACAAACAATATTAAACAGGAGCTGCATGTGAAAAAGAGGCCATGGAATAGATATAAGGAGACAGGTGAACAGAAGATGCATGAAGAATATAAGACACAGGCCAGAAGAGTGACAAGTATGGTGAGGAAGGCGAAACTGGAATATGAGAAAAGATTGGCCCTTAGATCCAAGGAACATTCTAGGGAATTTTTTATCGATGTGGCCAGTAGGAGGAGAAATGACTGTGGAAGAATGACATTGTTGGATAAAAATGGGAATAGAGTGACTGATGCAGAAGACATAGTGGAATTGTTCAATGAACACTTTATTGGAGTATTTCATCCTGGAGGAGTCAATTTGAATAACAGAGGGATAGGGCAGGTTCGAGGTTTAGAGGTGCTGGAGGAGAGTGTGTTCCACATACTGAGTACTCTGGATGTCAGTAAAGCTGTTGGACTGGATCGTATTTCACCACCAGTTTTGAGAGAATGTGCTAAGGAACTGAACAGTGTCCTTGACCTGGCTTTTCAATGAAAGTCTGGCTGTGGGAATGATGCCCATGGAATGGAATGGAAGGAAGGTAAGATAGTGCCATTGCATAAGGGCGGTAGCAGACTGGAAGTGTCTAATTATAGGCCAGTTTTGTTTGTCATCAGTAGTTAGTAAGATCTTGGAGAAAGTAGCGAGGAACCATATACAGCATTGGGTAGATGAATCAACATGGATTTGTGAAGATGTGCTCTTGTTTTAGCAATATGCTAGCCTTTTATGATAAAGTTACAAGAGCATTAGATGAGAGAAAGGCATATACTGCCATTTTCCTAGACTTAGCGAAAGCATTTGACAGGGTGCCACATGATAAGCTGATATTTAAGTTGCAGCACGTGGGTATGCATGTCAGATTGGTCATCTGGATTCACGATTGGCTGTCTGATAGGTATCAGCGAGTTGTGTATGGTGGAGCAATATCAAAGAGGCATAGGGTTATAAGTGGGGTTCCATAGGGCTCAGTGCTGGGACCTATATTGTTTAACCTTTATATCATTGATTGCAAGCTGATATTCAGTTGTTTGCCGATGATGCGAAGCTGGGAAGGGTTATTAGTAATAGTGCAGATGTGGTAGCCCTGCAAGAGGATTTGAATAAACTAGATAGATGGGCAAATGAATTGGGGTCTCGGTTTAATGCAGCAAAATGTAAGGTCTTGAGGTTTGGGACACATCGATGGGACGCTGCATGCTTTATGGGAGGAGTTAAACTGGAGGAAGTAGGGGAGACAAGAGATCTGGGTTTGATGATTGATAGAAACCCCTGAAATTTAGGGTACATATTATAGGTAGTGAAGGTAATGCAGAGGATTGTTGCAACAATGAGAAGGACACTTACCTACAGAGATAAATTGGTTATCATTCCGTTGTATAAGACTGATCACACCACACTTAGACTATTGTTCTCAGATCTGGTCCGCAGGATTTGAAGGGAATAAATTAACTGTGGAAAGGGTACAAAGGCGGATAACAAAGATGGTTATGAGGATCGGCTGAGAGAGTGTGGACTGCAGAGTTTGGTGGATAGGAGAAGGAGGGGTGATATGATTGAGACTTTTAAACTGCTGAGAGATGGTTACAGGGGTGACACTGGAGAGTTCTTTCGCTTGGTTGAACAGCGGGAGGGAGTCATGACAAGTGGCCATCTCTGGAAGTTACGAAAGCAAACTGTGAGAAAGAGGGAGAGGAGTGGTTTCTTTGCATGGAGCGTGGTTGAACCATGGAATGCATTGCTTGATGGAGTGGTGAGAGCGAGAATGGTCAATGCGTTTAAGGAGTGGTATGATAGACTTTGTGTTTCCTAGGACGGACCTCCCTCGATGAATCTTGATAGATTTGCGTTTCTTAGAAAGGACCTCCCACGATGAGTCTTTTGAATCCATGGAGGCCTGAATAATAATAATAATAACATAATTAGACAATAATACAAGTTAATAAACAAAATGCATGTACAACACCAAGCTAAGGAATGCAGTATCTATATATAAGATTACTACAATAAAATTACAACAAATGTTATTACAGTAATACACGAGTTAAAGAGGAATTATTATACAATATACTTGGGGTGTTCAATAAGTAATGACTAATTTTACTGTGGCGAAACTACTCATCACAGTATTAATTTCTGTGGAATAAAAAAATGTTGCTGTATGTATTAACAAAAGAGGTTGATAGATAGCGTATACGGGCTGATGTGCCAGAGTGTCACGTGACTAAACGCAATCTTGTTTCTGCGCGCCTACGAGGCGCGACCAGTCTTCGAAATGGAAGCGTCCTTGGAACAGCGTTATGCGATTAAATTTTGTGTGCGTTTGCAAAAATCGGCATCGGACACTTTTAACATGATACGCGAAGCTTTCCACGATGAAGCAATGTCGAGGGCAAGTGTTTTTCGCTGACATAAAACTTTTAAGGAAGGATGGCAAAATGTGGAAGATCTTGAACGTGAGGGAAGACCTTCATCGTCCATCACAGAGACAATGATCAACACATCAGCGATTATCATCAAGCACGTCAAAAGGAAGCGTCCATTGCTTCTTATTGCACCACGATAATGCAAGGCCACATATTGCTGGTTGTGTAGTGGACGTTTTGCAGAAGATATCCTACCACACCCTCCATACAGTCCTGATCTCACACCGTGCGATTTCTGGCTGTTTCCACAGCTCAAGAAACCACTAAGAGGCCGCCATTTCGAAAGCAACAAAGCATGTGTAAAAGCTGCGGAGGCGGTTTTGAAAGAACTCTCAAAAAACGGACTCTCACATGTGTTTAAGAAGTGGACGCAACGTTGGGAGAAATGCATCGCGTCTCACAGGAGTTACTTCGAAAAAGACCATGTAAATGATGACGATTAAAGGCAATCTGTTTTCTGTATAAATATTGTCTTATTACTTATTGAACAGCTTACGTATATGCATAAAAATTAAGTTGAGCAGTGTGATATTTACATATCAACAAACGTACAACAAGGTAGCACAAGGTTACAGAAATACATGATTGGTCAGAAATTAAATTAATGAATAATATATACATTAGTATTCAACTCCTGCACATATACATCACAAAACACTATTTTGTAATATATACGTTATATACGTACAAAAGTTAAGTGCAGCAATACAGTATTTAATTTACATATAAACAAAATTACAGTCAAATGTGTTTGCATAAACATCGTGCAATCTGCCTGAGTGTATATGATCTGGCCAGGTAGGCAAAAATTTCATTCCTCTCTTGTGCAGAGTGCTGGCACTCTACCAGTATATGATAAATAGTGAGATGTGTATTGCATTTTTTACATATGGGAGGGTCATTAGCTCTCAGTAAATAAGAATGTGTAAGATGACTGTGACCTATGCGGAGCCTAGTGAGAAAAACTTCTTCTCTTCTCTTTATTCGTTGACTAGAATGCCAATGCTTAATTTCAGGTTTAATGTCATATTATTTGTTTCTTAATGCTTCCTGCCATGATGACTGCCATTGGCAATTAGCTTTGATCATATAAACTGTCTGTAGTCTGTATATGGTACTGGAAACAGTATGTGGAGAAAGTTTGAGCTGATTTAGCTGCATCTGCAGCCTGATTTCCCTTAATTCTAATGTGGCTGAGAATCCAGCACAACTGAACATCAAAATTAAGGATTTTCATTTTGTGAAACAGGTGTAACACCTCATAAAGTACTGGATGTGGATTATACATAGGAGAGGAGATAGTCTGTAAAGAGCTCAATGAGTCAATATAAAGTATACACTTTGGTAGCAGTTTTCTTTTATATGAACAAGTGCAAGCTAAATGGCATGTAACTCTGCTGTATAATTACTACAATCAGGTGGGATCTGGTTGGAGATAATAATGTCAGGAAACACAGCAGCACAGCCAACAGAAGTATTAGTTCTTGAACCATCAATATAGATAGGCAAGAAATCAGAGTGTGCTGCTCTGTGTGCATTAAACAATTGGAGGTAGACATAGGATGGAGTATGAGATTTCTGTAGCTCACAAAGCGAGAGGTTGCAGGATAGTGTGCGAACCTGCCATGGAGGGATGCTGTTATGTTTAGCATAGGCAGTGTTGTCAACATTTATACCAAGAGCTTGCATAGTCTATTTAACACGCATACCAAAAGGACGTATGGCAGTTTGAAGTGTTTAGTATTGAGCTTCCCAGTGCAGAGAAAAGAGACTAGTCCATGTAGGATGATCTGGGAGAGACTTTATCTTTAAGGCATAATTAAGAGACAACTCTTTCCATCGAAGTGATAGAGCTGGTTCATTTGCTTCAACATAAAGACTGGGTGGGTGATGTGCGAAAGGCAGTACCATCGACAGGGTGTAGCATAGAGGCAGCCTGCTTCACAGCGCGACTTAATAAGGGCGCTCGTTCAGCCATATTGTGGTTGCCCCCCCCCCCCTCGCTATGCTAACAGGAATTGTTAGCTTAGCAAGTGCGGAAATTTTTTTTTCCCAAACTTAAACTGATTAAAAACTATTTGCGAACAGCAATGACTCAAGAAAGGTTGGTTGGTCTAGCAACTATATTGATAGAGGTGGACATAGCTTATAATTTAAATTTAGAAGAGCTTATAAACGATTTTATTGTGCAATATCCCAGTATAGCAAACATTTAATTCATATTATTATGTAATAATTTTGCATTAATGTTTCTCTTGTAATAAAAACAAAATAACAATTGGAGATTCTCTTATAATCCATCAGGAGTGATATTTAATTCTTTGCCTCAGAGCGTGATCTAATCTGGCCAAAGGCACCAGTAACTGCAGGCACCAGCATGATGGATGGATGGAATCCATTCATCGCAGGTTACTCTGTGTTGCAGAACCATAGACTTGAGACCCATAATCCAGCTTTGAACGTATAAGTGCACGATAAAGATTGGAGCAATGAAGTTCGATCAGCACCCCACTGAGTAGTGGAAAGAAGGTTCAATGCTCTCTTGCACTTTTCTTTTAGTTGAAAATGTGTGCTAGAAATGTAAGTTTATTGTCAAAGCTCATCCCCAAGAACTTGGCTTCTGTAGCTACTGGAATAATAGTGCATCCCATTCTTAATTCTGGATTTGGGTGAAGAGTGCGTTTTTGACAGAAGTGTATACAGACACTTTTTTCTGTTGAAAACCTAAACCCATTACTAAGAGCCCACAGAGAAACACGATCAATTGCTTGCTGAAGTTGTCTTTCAATTACCCTCATATTATGGGAGTGGCAGTAAATTGTGAAGTCATCAACATATAGAGCATTGTCTACAGTGGGAGGAAGCTGTTTGGTGATTGAATTAATTTTAACAGCAAAAAGTGTCACACTTACGACAGAGCCTTGGGGAACACCCTGTTCTTGATGATATGATCGAGATAGCGTATTTCCCACTCTGACTTGGAAAATTCGCCTGGAAAGAAAGTTTTTAATAAATACAGGAAGGTGTCTTTTAAGACTCGGGTTATAGAGGTCTTTTAATATGCCAATATTTCCAGGCTGTGTCATAAGCTTTTTCCATGTCAAAAAAAAAACCGAAACAAGGTGTTCTTGCTTCAGAAATGCATCTTTTATATACAAGTTTCTAAACGAACCAAATGGTCTAAAGTTGAGCAATGTCTACAGAACCCACCTTGTATATCGGAGAGAAGATTGTTACTTTCTAAATACCAGAGAAGTCTGGCATTAACCATTTTCTCTAGTATCTTACAAAGACAACTGGTCAGAGCAATGGGTCGATAATTATTTATTTGTGTTGGATCTTTTCCTGGTTTTAGGATAGCAATGACAATTAACTTATGCCAAGAATTTGGAAACTCTTTCTCTGCAAGTATTCTGTTATATAGTAAGAGAAGGATATCCATAGACGATGCTGGTAGATGTTTTATCATTTCATAATGGATGTCATCAGGCGCTAGTGCAGTAGGAGAGCTCTTTTTAGTTCCTCCTTAACAAATGACTGATTATATGGCTCAAGAACATTGATGGAAAAAATTAGCCTTTGTTTCTCCTGCTGTTCTTTCAGAATTAAAAATTGAGGAGGATATGAAGCTGTCGCTGAGATTCTGATAAAATTTTCTCCCAGAGTGTCTGAAATGACTTTGGGATCAGCAATACCACTTCCATTATGGTCTAAGGTAAACAATAATGTGTTCTATATCTGCCTTCCATTTTCTGGATTTTATCCCATACAATTTTTGGACTGGTCATTTGATTAATTGATGTAGTAAATTGGATCCATGATTGTTTTTGACTCTGACGTCTCACATAGTATGCTTTGGCTCAAGCACGCTTGAAAGCTATAAGGTTTGATGTGGTGGGATATCTATGAAATTTATCCCATGCTCTATGTTGATCTTTTTTGGCCGTCTGACATTCTGGGTTCCACCAGGGCTTTGGATTGACTGGAAACCGAGATGATGTTTTTGGGATGGAGACTGTTTCTGCTTGCACAATGCACTCTATTATATATTTTACCGCTTCATTGATAGGCGTTTGACTGATGACATCAGCATTAAATTTTGCAAGATGATGGAAAGTGTAAAATTATGTACTTTCTTTTACTTTACGTTTATCTATTTATTTATCTACGTTCTTAAACTTATTCTTGCCCCCCTTTTTTCTGTGGTTAGTTAGACCTCATGTTATAAGTCTATCTAACGTAACAGTCCTTGAGCAACCGCACAATATCAATTAAGAAATTTATTTGATCTTAACGACTGCACCACTTAATTGATTAATTTAAGTTTGAAAGTCAGGGCGAGAAGATAACAAAAAATAACTTAATACTTCTATACAATATCTTTATATGCAAGTCGTGGCTCGTAACTTTTCTCTATTCCCGCAGGCTCGTTAATATTTTCGGAATAGTGCATTGGCAAAGGAATTAGAACCAGGTAATTACAAAACAAAAACATATTTATTATCAAACTAAAAGATATGATACAGAGCATATAAAAGTTGATTAAAGATTAACTTAATCAAGGGTACTTTAACACAAAATTACTTGCTATCTGAGCAACAGAAACTATAGTGCTTTCACTATCAGAAAAAACCTATTGTGCCTTGATATAAAGGTGTCTTCTATGACACAACTTGGCTTACAGGCATGCATAAATATTCCAGGAGGGATTACATTAACTTTCTTCCAACACATCCAATACTTAATTTATACTAATTCAGACAGTACACAAGCAACTTATGAATTAGACATACTTAACAATACAAGTTCTTCCCTTATTCAAAATTCAATATAACCGCCAGTTTACGACTAACCTCTCTCAATCCTTTTCGATTTCGAGTTAGAATCATATAACACTACAATCAAAATAATGACTTACTTGCTAACAAACTCGAAAGGAAACTCCGATTTATTCCGCTGTAGCCTAGAGCGAACTGGCAGTGGAGAAAAACATCGGGCGTCGGCGACGGGAAAAACGCTCCTGATGGATTGAGGGAAGGAGCCCCCATAGACCTCACGGGTGAAGAGCCAAGCACGAGACCAAGGATCATAAAGCCAAAAGCCACGTGCTGCATTGCCTTTTATTCCATTTTCAGTCCTTTGTTCTAAATTAATACTATTCCAGGATTAACCAGAAGCAATGAAAGAATTGACGTCATCGCTGACCTCTTGACCGTACGATTTCGGTGGTATTCAGCGCTAACCCGGCTTTACTCCTCTTAAGCTTTTACCAACAAGTGTAAAGTGCAGGTGCATTCTAACAGTAAATTACTCTTTTATTTTTTTCTTATAAACTCAGACAAAAAATTATAAAATTTTTAGTGAAAATTCTCTTAAAGAAATAATTTCTCGCGAGATTTTACAAAGGTTTTCCAGTCAGCTTGGTCCATTTTCCATATAGGTATCTGTGTTGGTGAACATGAAGACATTGTGCAGAGAACAGGAAAGTGATCACTTCCATATATGTTCTCTTCAACGTCCCACGTGAGCAGTGGAAGAATGGAAGGGGAGCAGATTGTAAGATCAATTGCAGAATATGAATGGGTTGGCATATGGCAGAAAGTATTGAGTTTATTATTTAAAAGGGAGAGATTATTATTATTATCAAGAATTCTTTCAATGATTCGACCTTGTCTATTAGTGTTGACACTACCCCATAGAGTATTGTGACCATTAAAGTCACCCATCGAAAGTATGGGTTCAGGCAGTTGCGAAATAAGGTTATCAAGATCAATTTCATTTAACTCAGCACTTGGTGCTAAATAAATTGAACATACCGCTTCACTTGTAATAAGAAATCCCACGGAGATGAGAATCACTACTGTTTCAAGAGAAGTATTAAGTTGGACCTGATGGTAAGGAATATGACTTCCCACTAGGATAGCTACTCCTCCATGAGTAAGACACTTCCAGTTCTATCCTTGCATACAACAGTGAAATTCCTAAAGGTAGGGTCCTCATTGGGTCTTAGTAGACAGAAACAGAAAGGTTTGTGTTTCTGCAACAAAATCTTGATATCATCGATATTCTGGCGAAATCCACGACAGTTTCATTGTAAAAATTTTCTTATTGTTTTGGTTTTATAGACTGGTCTGGTTTTCGGGAGGTTGAGGGCTTACCTTTGTCAGATTTATATTTTATATTTATCAATTGTTTTGGGGAAGTATCGACGGCCAGTGTCCATCTCTTTCTTTGGTAGAGTATTCAATACGTCTGATGTGTTAGGGTCAGTTGGTAAGTTTAGTTTACTATCACTGGGTACTGAAGTATCCATTTTTCCTCTGGGAGTATCTGGTGGTTTATCTTTAAGTGATATTTTTGCCATAATTGTTTTGACAACTGGGTTTTCATTGAGTGGGATCACTTTTGAAGTCTTTGTAGTAACGCCATAGGTCATGTGATTGATGCACCCGACAGAGAAGTACTTGTAAGGTGCACGTATGGTGAAATTATCAGATGGTGGAACAGACATACAAGTCTGAGTTGCTACTGTCACTTTCTTAATTATTACCTTCTCAGCATAAGAGGATCTCAGAGCAGGTGCAGTAGCGGCTAGCTTTCTTTTTGCATCCTGGTATGTTATGTTTTGCTCTGTTTTCATTCTTTGTATTTCTTTTTTCATCTTTCCATTTCTGACATGCATGAGAGTAAGCTGGATGATCTCCCTGACAGTTGATAATACATTTAGTTTTTTTTGCACAGCAAGATTTGTTATCATGCTCTTTACTACCACATCGGGCACAGGTAGTAGAACCACCAGGCAGTTTGGGCATGTCCATATCTTTGACATTTAAAGCATCTCAGCAGGTTAGGGATGTACATTCTAATAGGACAGCTGAAATATCCTGCTTTTACAGATGTTGGAGGCTCAGATGTATCAAAAGTAAGGATGATGTTCTTGGTTGGAATTAGGCGACCATCCCTACATACCAGGATGTGCCTCACACCTGTCACTCCTTGATCTTTAAGTTCTGAATATATCTCCTCATCAGGAACATCAAGGAGATTCCCTTCTGATATCACTCCTCTACAGGAGTTAAGTGTTTTATGACGTGTTACTGTAATTTCAATTCCACTCATTGTTGTTGCTCTCAGTAGTTTCTCGGAATGTTGCTGACAGTGTTTCCACAAGGACATCACCAGAACACAATTTCTTAACAGTTTTTGGAGGTCCTGCCAGTCCTAAACCTTTTTTGAATAAAGAAGGGTGACCTTTTCCCTATTGGTTTTTCACCTGTAGCATGAATGATTAATAATGTTGGTACATTTATGTTAGCATCATATATCTTTTGTTTCTTACTCCTGTTTCGATATGCTGTATCTACGGTATCAGTACTTGGTTGGGAGTTTGTTAGGGCCCCTGAAACATTTGAGGATGAAGGATTCATGCTCAAGAAGATTTTGGTTCTGCAGCAGAGCTCCCCACCCACCATAGACGATGACTGCATGTCAACAATGACTGTACTCAGGAGCAGAACGCCATGGCTACCCCAGACGCTATACTGGCACTACAGGAAACCTAGGATCCCTCTATACACAACGGTGTTGCAGTACCCTTCTATCCCAACCCAGACCATGGGATCTGGGTTGGGATAGAGGGGTATTGCAACACCGTTGACCCTTGCAGGCAAGCCCACTAGCCAATTGATCCTGGCTGGGCTATTCAGGACCACCCGTCTTGCCGAAGCAGGGGCCAAAGTAGTGCAAGACTACCGGATGTCCACGGGTCACGCCACACGGCGGCAGGCGTTGGATCCCAGTGATGGTAGTCTGGAAAAAAGGATAGTGAAAAAGACTCAGGAGAAGTAGAGCGAAGAATACGGGAAGAAAAGCAAAGAAAAAGAGGAAGAATGAAAAAGGCCAGTACCATCACTTGGAGGTCCCTGTCCACCACGAACAGGTGCCCCACATGGAGCAGCTATAGTCAGAAGTCGATTGTTGGCATGGCAATAATTGGAGTTAGGTTCGATGATACATAGTAGTTGGTCGGCGAATTTAGTGCTCCTGTAATGTTGGTGATTTTTGTCTGTTTTTATTGTGTTTTCTCTTAGAAAATTAGTGTTTTGTAGTATACTAGTGTAGATTTTAGTGTTTTTTAGTGCATTTAGTATTTTATCATATATTTTTATTAAGATATTTTAATATTTAGTATACGTTTAAAATGGCGCCAAAAAGGGTAAGAAAGATAATGCTAAAAAAAGCACCGCAGGCAAGAATAAGAAGGTTTGCCCTGCCAGCGAGGTTATTGTGCACATGGAGGAGGTTAACGTAAATGAATTAACTGCCAAAATAGCGAAGTTGATCATCAGAGAGACAACGCGGAATTGCACAAAGTTGAGAGACGTTTAAATGAGCATAGCGAGAAAAAGAAAAATGAAGAGGAAAATAAGAAACAATGACTATAATTTCCTAAGCATTTTCCAAAATTCAGGTTGGTTGCGTTAAAGCATACAAAAGGTAAGATATTGTCTGCGATGCAATTTGGCAATTTTGTCTAGGAATGACTTCAAGGAAATTCAAGATATGGTGACTCTACGATGGTGGTTGCGAACGATTTAACTGACGATAAGTTCAGTATGAGAGAGGACATGAAAGGGTAGCTGGAAGAGGCGAGAGTGAAGAGTGAGAAAGTGAAAATCGTTAGCATTTTATCTCGCTATGATAAAAATGAACGGCTGTGATGGCAAACGATTCGATGCGTAGGCTATGAAGGAATTGATGTGAGTTTTTGGATGTGTGGAGTGAGTTTGAGGGAAGATTGGATTTGTATAAGAGGGATGGCCTATACCTGAATGCGTTTGGTATCAGGAGTCTGGAAAACTAATAACTGGTATCAGACAACACAGAATCAGCGAAACTAAATTATAAAGGGAGAAATGGTGTGAGTGTAAGAGCGACAATGGTATATAACTGTGTTAATGATGGGAATGGGATTTGTCATGGAAATGTTGACGAGGCGAGAACGATTTCGGGTTTGTGTTCGTCCGGTTCGGACCATCATATGTGTGCAAAGATGTCTACGTGTGTAAGGCATTAGACAAGAATAGAGATCTGCAAGATGTCCAACTGTGTCAGACAGACTGCAAACAAAGTATACAAAAGAACATGCAGGTAGATTATTATGTCTGTACACGAATGCTATGAGTATCAGAAACAAAGGGGTAGAGTTTGTTGCCTTAGTCAATATGTTGCGACCTAGATTGTAGGAATTAGTGAGACCTGGCTATCAGAATCAGACCTACTAACTGGTATCGAGTGTCATGGGTACAGTATTTTTAGGAAGGACAAAGTGGATAGGAGAGGAGGGGGCATGCTGCTAATGATATTAGATGACTTAAATCTAGTTATAGTTGAGACCTATGAATGTAGTAATACTACTAACAATATTTCATGTGACAGTGAGTTCGAAGCTATCTGGTGTGAGGTGGAATCCAACAAGACAAATTACATAGTGGGGTGTTGTTACAGACCTGGTGGATTGGTTGCTAGTGATGAAGAAATGCATCACCAAATAGAAACGGTGAGCACGAAAAGAGTAATCATAATCGGAGACTTTAATTATCCAATTATTGATTGGGTAGCAGTGGAATCTCATGAGAAGAATGAAAATGTATTTATTGAGCTCTTCCTGGACAACTTCCTCAAGCAGCTTGTGACATTCGAGTAAAGAGTGTTAGATTTGATTATAGCGTCAGACAGCGTTTCAGTTAAAGATGTAACTATTCTGCTTCCAGTTGGTGACAGTGATCATGCGGTACTCATTTGGGAAGTGACTTAAGTTTATGAATGTTCCATTCAGAAAAGGATGTTCCATTCAAATTACATGCTGAACTACAAAGCGGGAAATTATGACCAACTGAGGAGTATACTGAGTTCAGTGGAATGGGATCGGTTGCTGGATGGAAAGAATATCGACTGTGTATGGGAAGCATTTAAACAATACTTAAATGATGCAATATCAGAATGTGTTCCCAGAGTTCGAAGAATAAATAGAGTAGGAGTCAATGGATGTAATCTTATTAAGCAAGAAATTCATAAGAAAAGGACGATGTGAAAGGAATACCGTTTGCACAAGGATGACGTCCGTTATGAACGTTATAAGCAGCAGGCTAGAATAGTCACAACTGTTGTACGGAAAGCAAAGCCTGATTATGAAGAGAAACTGGCTCTGTGTGCTAAAGACAACCCACAATAATTCTATCGATATACTGCAAGTAAAAGAAAGAATGCATATGAAAGAATAACTTCTAAATCCAGGTGGCGTGAGGGGTTACAGATGCAGAAGAGGTTGTTCAGTTAATGAGTGCCCATTTCGTTAAAAGCAATCAACCTGGTGAACGCAACATTGAGCTCACTGTTACCTCTTCACTAGACGAAGAAACGCAGGTGTGTGAGGCCGAGGTATTAGAACTGTTGCACAAACTGAATAAGAATTCAGCAATAGGGACTGATGGAATATGAGCATGTGTGTTAAAAGAGTGTTCAGCTGAACTGGCCATTCCTTTGACCAGGATGTTTAATATGAGTCTCAGAACAGGGAAGTTTCTGCAGGTATGGAAGGAATGTATGGTAATTCCATTGCACAAGGGTGGTGAAAAGACCGATGTATCCAACTATCGATTGGTTAGGACCCACATTCAGAAATGGGTTGACAGTGAATATCGATCTCTTATCCAGACTTACCTTCTAGGAATGGATATCACAGATCAGTTGAATGACTACCTGTATGCTGAATTCTCTGAACGCTTCATTCCTCTTCAACATCAGCCTACATTTCATTCTACATCAAATAGGAAGCAGAGGAAGAGGGCCTATGAAGCAATGCAGGCCTTCTATAAAAATAATCGAGGGCAATGTGCCAAAACCATCCTTGACAGTGCTTCCCCTCCACCTCTAGCAGCCTTACATGATGCTTTGTTAAATTCTGGAGTACAGTCTTTTCTGCTCCTCCACACTTCCCTGATAATGATGACCAACCTACGATATTGAGGTCCATTCCTGCCTTTCAAATATACCAGACTGTCTCCATCCAGGAGATTAAAGCAGCTCTTCCATCCAATTTCTCTGCCTCTGGACCAGATGGCTTTCCTGCGTCTAGGCTTCGGAAGGTGCCATTGAAGATTTTTCAAGACTTAGTGGACATTCTTCTTTCCAGTAAAGCAATATTACCATATCTGCGTGCTTCAAGAACTATCTTCATTCCAAAGAAAGAAACTTCAAACTGTGCATCAGACTTTAGACCTATTACCATCTCCCCTGTGATACTTAGACTCTATCATAAAATCTTAGTTAAACGCTTCAGCAATATATACAGCATGATTATAGACAGAGCTTTTGTCCTTTCAGATGGCTGTGCCCAGAATATATTTCTTCTCTTCTCTCTGATTCCCGACGCCACCTTAAGCCTCTATATATGGCGTCGCTGGACCTCCAAAAGGCCTTTGACTTTGATAGCGTCTCCCTTCCTGCTCTCCTTCGAGCGCTGTCTATTGCTGGATGTCCAGAACCCTTTGTTTCCTATGTTATGGAGCTATACTTGTGCAACTTCTATTCCTGTAGTGCAGGGTGATCCTCTATCTCCCCTTTTCTTTAACTGCGTCATAGATGAGTTTCTTCACTCTCTTCCTAGCCGTATAGGCTACTGTCTAGGCGCTTCTTCCTTTAATGCTGTGGACGATCTTATTCTCATAGCCTCTACTAAGATAGGCTTGCAGGAACTCCTTGACCGGGCAGTTGACTTTATTCGAGGCCTTTCTATTAATGTAGAGAACTCCTGCTCTTCGGCTCTTGTCCCCTCTGGTCTTGAGAAGAAGATTAAGGTCAAGACTATAGAGATTTCCCTGCACGGGAGGTTGTTGCATGCTTGGACCATCCTGAAAGAGTGGAGATACCTCGGTATCATGTTCACCCCAAAGGGAAGGTCTTCTATCCTAGAAGCTGGGATCGCTTCTTTGAAGAAAGCTCCTCTTAAGCCCCAGAAAGACTGTTTCTCCTTTCCCACTATCTCCTACCTCGCTTTTACCACAAGTTGGTGCTTGGTAGGACATATATCTCGGTACTGTCCCGAATGGACATGGCTATCCGTTCAGCCGTGTGATCATGGCTCCGACTGCATATTTCCACACAAGGGTGAAGGATGGTGGGCTCGAGGTTCCATCACTTAGATGGCTGATCCCACGCCTGCGGCTGTCAAGAATCGCGAAGTTAGAACTATCTTCTTCCCCTATCATCAGAGAGGCTTTCTATAGCCCATTAATACAAGAAGACTTTAGACGGGCTAAAGGCTGGTCCAATTATCAGGGTACCTGAATTGAGTCAGCACCTGCAGAACACAAGAGGTGGACATCTCTGTTGCAGTGTTCTGTAGATGGTGCTCCTTTAAAAGAGTCATATTTGGTGCCTCCCCAGCATGATTGTGTAAGGGATGGCACCAGACATCCCTGGGTTCGAGTGTATTGACCTTATCAGGACGAGGATCAATGCTCTGCCTACTCGAGCTCGCACAGCTCGATGTGGTAGTGACGATTCAAACTGTAGGGCTGGCTGCCACTACAGTGAGACATTGTCTTATATAGCCCAGTATTGCTTCTGTACCCATGGGGTCCGCGTGCGGAGGCATGACGCCTTGGTCTCCATTCTGAACAACCACTTTAAGAACAAAGGCTGGGCGACCGCGGTGGAACCACATTTTAGGATCTCCGCAGGTTTGCTTAAGCCACACTTAGTGATTAAAAGAGATGGTGACGTTTGGGTAGTTGATGCCCAGGTGGTGGTGGGAACAGGGCGCCCACTAGCCTATAGCCATAATAATAAAGGGAGCTACTATAAAAATAACTAAGATCTAGTTAGTAAGATATGGGAGGAGCATGGGGCAACTAAGAGGTTTACCAGCGCCACCATCTCTTTACATGGAGCGCAGATAGTTATAATGACTTAAAACAGCTTGGGCTTACATAGAAGGATATAAAAGTTCTTTCCTTGAGGGCCCTACAGGGCACACTGGTGGCATGGCGTTGCCACCAGAGAATGACTACAATGATAACTAGAACAGGCATAGGCTAAAGCACTTGTAAAGGCTTAGGCTTTTATCAAGTCTGGACGTGATGTAAGAGTAATACTGCCCATAACCAGTACAAAGATTAATAATAAAAAAAAAAGAATAATAAAAAATAACAAGTGGTGTACCACAAGGATCAGTGCTTGGTCCACTGTTATTCAATCTACACATTAATGATATTGGGAAGGATTTGACAAGTGACATGCAGTTATTTACTGATATGAAGTCTTTGCAGAATGATTTGAATAGGCTGGAATTGTGGGCATGGGAAAATGGGTGTCAGTAAATGTAAATTCATTCACTTCGGCATGATTAGATATCCAATGTCGTATTATATTGGTGGGATTAGGCTAGAAGAAACTGATGAGGCTAGGGATCTTGGAGTGTTAATAGATAGGAAGTTGAAGTTTAGGAGCCATGTAGCAAAGATTGCAAATACAATTGTTTTTTCAAAAGATAATTGCAATGCTGAAACGAACGTTCACATGTAAAGATAAGGATGCTATTTTGCTTCTTTACAAAGCCTTGATAAGACCTCACTTGGACTATTGTGCACAGGTCCTGTCTCCTGTTTTCCGTTGTGATTCTGATACATTAGAGAGAGAGTACAAAGGAGAGTGTTAAAAATGATATCAGGATTGTAGAATACTGATTATGAAGACAGATTGAGAATTTGTAGACTACAGACACTAGCAAACAGGAGAAAGAGGGGTGATATGATTGAGACTTACAAACTTCTGAAAGGATCATACAGGATTTCAATTGATGGAATTTTTCAATTTATGGGGGGGGGGGGGGAAGGACGAGAGGGCATCCTTGGAAGCTGAGGATGAAGGGTGTGAGGGCTAGATTTTTCTCTCAGAGGGTGGTGCGTGATTGGAATGGATTGCCATTGGATGTTGCGAGTGCAAGCAGTGTGAATGAATTCAAGAATAAGTATGATAGCTGTGTAGTATGTGGCCTCCCTCGATGAGTCTCTGACTCCCTCGAGGTTTCTCTTAATAATAATAATAACATTATCATTATTATCTATTTAATTGCATTTTTATCCATTCCTCTCCTCATTTTATATTATTATTAAGTAACACCTCCAGGGAGTCCAAAGACTCATCGTGGGATACAACTCTCCATCTCCACCAACCGCAACTACCTTCATCATCTACACCAACGTCATCTACCGTCGACCATCACCACTAGTATTTTCACAGAAAATCACAAACATCCATGCCCACTGCGGAATATCTTCAACTATTGATGAGCGTTTTTTGCTCAAGCATTTTATACATCGTGAAAAATGATCGGTGCTATATGACATTTCTTAATCTTAAAAATGCCACAGAATTGAAATTTGTTCATACTACAAATAAATAATAAACGGTGAAGATTTGATCAGTTCTTGCGGCAAGATTAATTCAGACTGTAAATAAAAACATGTTAGGAAGTAAGATTTAGTCATGCTAGGAGATAGTGAAGCAGAAAAAAAAATACATGAAAAATTTACACAATATAGAGATTTGAAGATTCCAAATTCATTGAGTTTTATCCAAAAAAAAAAAAAAAAAGAAGAAGAACAGTACTAGTTGTCATAATTCTAGGCGCAATGCGAAAACAGTTTCTTAAACTTCCGAATAAACTGATCCTCATCGTTATTGCTTGGTTCCAGAAAACGGCACTAATTTATGACGTTTTACTGCTACGTTCAGCTTGATTTCGATAAGCGAATTGCAGACAATTCGAGCTTTGTCAGCCAAAGATGCGAGTATTTTCTTACATGTTTTCTGTATTCTGTAAATGTGAAATTGGTTAATTGAAAGTAGTAATGCTAATAATAAACACTAAGATAAAATATCACTAGGTTAGATTCGCAGATTCAAATTCGCTGCAGATTGATGTCGGATGTAGTTATACTGTTGTTAATTGTTTTGTGTTGTTTCTTTGTTTTGAATCATTAATATGTCAATATTATTATGATTTTATATCATTCTGCACCTTCTTTGTCCGTTTCGGCCGGAACTGAACTAACATCACGATAATGCGCTTGCGATAGCCTAATATGACGAAGTTGTGTTGACGTGTGCAAAATAAAATCAGTCCCTGCTTTGTATTCTTTCATTTGAAAGATACTCAAATTCAGAGTGAGATGAAACAAAGATTTGCATCGTTTTATGGTCATAAATAGCTGAAAAGTTACATTAAAAGAGTGATATTTCTCTCATTTGGCCTAACCAGCAAGATGAACAAAAGGCAGGTTTCACTACTTTACTAGCAACTTCCGTTGCAGCTCGTAAAAGACCGTACTGCGCAAGTGTTTCTCTGACGTAACTTGTTTACAAAAAAGCCACTTCCAGGACTGTAATAGCAGAGCTTTATCAATAGAGCAGGCAGACGTATGTGCTTTCTTATGTGTCTAGACAGCAGAGGTGGGGTCAGTAACGTTAACTGAAATGAAGAAAATGGTGCCAGCAACAGTTTCGAAGATCTCTCAAGAAGAAATTTGATTTTAAAAATGAGCTTATACATGTGTCAAGTACTACTTTGTCAGTGATTACTAATAAATACGCACTTAATAATAAAAATCATGCTTTTTTATATTTTTTATAACCTCTCCAAACAAAAAGACCATGTAATATACTGCTGTACAATGAACTGAAAACGGGACTTTTATTACATATTTTTAGCAGTACAAAAATGTCTTAAAGCCAGCAGGTTATTAAATAATAGCTGGGCAAATACTTTTAGTGTTTGACATGAAACTAATATATTAATATTAGTTTCATGGAATCATCAGTTAATATCAGTTATCTATGGAAGCTGGGCAAGAGTGTGGTTAGCAGGGGTGTTAGAGCTGGGTTCTTTACTTTTAGAGTGGTAAATGAGTGGAATAAGCTGCCAGAGTCTGTTGTGGGTGCTATGACGGTGAACGAGTTCAAGGCAAGGTATGATAGATACTGTGAGAATGTAATCGCATAGTTGTGTGGACATGATGTTTAGGGCCTCCCTCGATGAGTCTAAGGACTCCTGGAGTCGCCCGAAATAATAATAATAATATTTATATTAATTGTTGAGTTTTAATTCAACTTTGTGAGAATCTTCAACTACCATTAAATTAAAATATTACCAGTGGTTTATGAATTAAATCATACCGGATATGTCAAAACAACAATCTCTCTGGGGGAAAAAAGTCCTTTTTAGGGCTTCCAGGGTAACGGATAATAATAATAACAACTACATTGCGAATGTAGTTTTATAATAACAGCATATTATATTGAAACATAGGATTAATGTTTTGGATATAGCCAGCATATCCACTCCAGCCAAAAGGCTGCAGGTTCCAATCCCGCCCTGGGCATGGATGTTTGTGATTGTCTTTGGAAATATTAGTGGTGGTTGGCGGTAGATGGCGTTGGTGTAGTTTGTTCAGTTGTTGGATTGAGTTGCGGAGACAGTTGTAGAGCAGGTCCCCTCCCTCGATGAATCTTTGGACTCCCTGGAGGTGTCAAATAATAATAATATAACAAGAAAATTTCGATCCGTCAGCTCCACTGAAAAAAACAATTCACACACACACACTTAAAAATAAAGTTGGTGTGTCCACTATGAGATACTCCACAAACCATCATTAGCTCCATTTTGGCAGATATTAGGAATGATAACGTATCCCTAGTTCTCTCTATAGAGCACACCTTGTATTGCTTTGTAAAGGACACCATGAACATGTTATCGTCCCTCTAATATCCATCTACGGGACACATTGTGCAGTTTGGGGAGGCATCTCATAGAGTGGACGCACTGACTTGTATGTGCCTCCTAGCAGAACCATGAGTGCTGCAACTTATCAAGACAAGGTCCTGAACCCCTATGTTCGTCTGTTTGTGGGTGCAGTATAGGAGGAACAATTATCATATAAGGCGATAATGCTTGTTCTCATCGATCGAATTCGTCAACCAATATATTTAACAACAGACTATCTCATATGTGTGGGCATGCCAGCCATGTCTCGGACCTTAATCCCATTGAACATATTGAGGTTCCTTTAGATAAACTTGTTGCTGTGCTCAGCTCCATTCCCAACATCTTGAGGATATTAGGAGTGCTTTGCAGTAGGAGCAGTTTGAGTTATTGTGATTTTTCTCTTTGTTCCTTAATTTATTGCAATCAGTGTATAATGGGAATACAGACGAGCAGGAACAAATCATCTATAAAACGTTGAGCACTGCAGTTCTGTGAGGGGTGACCACATTCCTTATTTATGCACTTTGATGATGTCATTTTGACATCTTGTTTTTGACCATTGTCTTCATGTACTTTTGGTACTGAATTGAACTATTCATCTTCAAGATTTGTGGATGTTTCTTTCACATTTCATATCATACTGCTTTACACTGAATTGCATAAAAATCCGTCACTTCACATTAATTGCCTTAATATCCCATAATGCAAAATGCACATCTTTCAGATGTGTATAATGTAAATGAAAGATGCCAAGAAATTATAATTTTTATTTAATTTTTTATCCAAGTGTAAGAAAACAAGTTTGCACGTGAAGTAACTTCAAGACTGAGCAACTCGTATATAGAAGCTAATGATTTATAATGCTCTGCATTATGGGAAGGGTCAGTCACTACCCAGACTTATTTTTGACTGTTATTGAGGTCTCATCAGTGGGAGCTAAACCCAGAAGTGATACCAAGGTTGAAGTAATGCAGAAGTCATATCTCTATATACAAGTAGCCAAAAGGTGTCACACCTTATTACTAAAATACTCTGGATTAGAGATAGATGTTGAAAGTTTTTATACTTGGTTAGACTATAAAGCAAAGATGCCAAGTAATAAGGTGTGACACATTTTGGCTACTTGTATATGGAAATATGACTTCTGCATTACTTCAAACTTGGTATCACTTTTGGGATTGACTCCCTTCCCATAATCCATAGCGTTATTCATGTCTGTAAGGATATGTGCTTTGCATTATGGGATACTAAGGCAAATAATGTAAAGTCATTAGCTTCTATATACGAGTTGCCCAGTCGTGAAGGTACTTCACGCACAAACTTTGTTTGCTTACACTTGGATAAAGGATAAACATTGCTTACACTTGGATAAACCAGGAATATAAAATTTCTTGGGATCTTTAATTTATAGTATAACCAAGCAGAAAAAATTTCAACATGCATATAATGCTATGCATTATGGGAAGGATCACTCTCAGGACCCTTGTATAATTACTAACTATTATAATAACGTAATTAACTCACGTCAATTATTCTTTATTCATAGAATTTTCACCTGAGTATCACAGGCATCATCAGTACAGGTACAAGGCTAATTAAACAATAATTGTCATATTCACAAAGCACCACCTAAGTAGCTAAGGTTAAATTTCCTAAATGTATTTAATTATTATTATTATTTATTTATTTTATTTTTAATTATTTAAATTGAATTATTTAGTCATTTAATTATTAAATAATAATTATTCAATTATAATAATTTAATTTTTTTTTTTTTTAAATATATGTGTGTGTATACAATTATATGTTAGGAAAAATTTGCTGCTTTATAAAGTACTATCTCCCACAAGGGGAAAAGATGTAGACCATCGAATCTGTTTAGGTTAAGGGAGTGAAGTAATGTTTCACATGTTTCTTTGTATAGCCTTTCCATCAGGAACCGACTTTTGTGAATGACTTTTGTCTTGTTCCACTTAACTCGATGTCTGGTATTGATGGCATGTTCTGCAATTCCAGACTGTTCGGGTTCAAGGTACTGGATGTACGACTGGTGTTCTTCTAACCGGACCTGAGCAGATCTTCCTGTTTGTCCAAAATATGATAATCCACACGAGGAGGGAATCTGGTAGACACCTGGATAGCTGAGATGTGGGAGCTTGTCCTTTGAAGACATTAGGAAAGTGGAGATTTTTCTGATGGGTCGAAAAGCCACATAGATATTTAGTGGTTTTAGCACCTTAGCTATGCGTTCACTAACCCCTTGTACATAGGGGATAGGTATACGTGTAGGTTCTGTACTTGAAGAGAATGCTGGAGCATGACTACTTAAAGCTCTTTTTATGAAGGACTTCTTATAGCCATTGGATATGAAGGAGGAGTTAATATACTGTAATTCTTTTTTTAAAAGTTCTTCTGAAGAACAAAAGGAATGGGCTCTGTGAACTAGTGTTTTTATATAGTACCTGCCTTTTGGCTGGGATGGTGATGTGATTCAGCATGGATGTACTGGCCTGTATGAGTCTCTTTCCTATAGACTGTGAATTGTAGATAACCATCTGGTTGGCAAAGAATCAAGAGGTCTAGAAATGCTAACTGCTCATTTACTTCTACTTCTAGGGACAAGCTCCAACATCTCAGCTATCCAGGTATCTACCAGATTCCCTCCTCGTGTGGATTATCATATTTTGGACAAACAGGAAGATCTGCTCAGGTCCGGTTAGAAGAACACCAGTCGTACATCCAGTACCTTGAACCTGAACAGTCTGGAATTGCAGAACATGCCATCAACACCAGACATCGAGTTAAGTGGAACAAGACAAAAGTCATTCAAAAAAGTCGGTTCCTGATGGAATGGCTATACAAAGAAACATGTGAAACATTACTTCACTTCCCTAACCTAAACAGATTCGATGGTCTACATCTTTCCCCCTTGTGGGAGATAGTACTTTATAAAGCAGCAAATCTTTCCTAACATATAATTGTATACACACATATCTTTAAAAAAAAAAATTAAATTATTATAATTTAATAATCAATTTCATCAGCTAACGCCTTTTTTTTTTTTATTCCAGTATACGGGGAGTAGGCAAGACCATTTAGCCCTAAATAATAATAATAATTAAATAAATTTAGGAAATTTAACTTTAGCTACTTAGGTGGCGCTTTGTGAATATAACAATTATTGTTTAATTAGCCGTGTACCTGTACTGATGATGCCTGTGATACTCAGGTGAAAATTCTACGAATAAAGAATAATTGATGTGAGTTAATTTTGTTATTATAATAGTAAGTAATATGTCTACTCACGGTATTTCCTTACTGAAACTCTTGTATAACTAAAGGATCATCTCCAAAAACTAGGCAGCCCTTCATGTAGTTTTTGAGTTATTGTTATTTTTCTCTTTGAGTTTCTTAATTTATTGGAACTAGTGTATAATGGGATTAGCAACAAGCAGACAAATCTAATGCTGTATTTTGCCTTTGGGATGGGGGTGGGGGGGACTCCTCAAATTGTGGCATGTGCTTCCATTGAAACCAAAATTATGTGATGAGTGGAGGGATCTGTTTCAGGACATGCTGAAAACCAGTAATGCAGGGAAACTATATTTGGTTGGCACACTCTGCAACTATATTTAAACCAACTAATAATTAACAGTACCTGCATATATTGGTACCTTTGTACTGGAATGAAAATGACCCTCTGTCGTGATCCCCTGCAAAAGAATATTATACTGCACAGACACAAAGTCTTTCCCTACAGATGTCATATTTCACAACCGCAATTAAAACAAACTACATTAGAAGAAAGTTTTTTCCACTTGGTTGCCAATTAAATTTAAATTGCCAATAAATTATATTTTTGTTTAATCCTTTATCCAAGTGGATAAAGGATTAAACAAAATTAGTGGGGTGTTGCTACAGACCCAGGAGCACAGAGGATGGGGACCAGGAGATGTTTAGACAGCTAAGTTTGGCAAGTGCAAGAAGAATGATTGTTATGGGAGATTTTAACTACAGTAGTATAAATTGGAGAGAGGAAGATGGATGTAGCAATAGGGGAATGAAATTTCTAGAATTCTTGAGGGAAAAATGTCTTAGGCAACATGTAACAGAGGGAACAAGAGGTTCAAGAGTTTTGGATTTGGTTATAGCATCAGAAGAGTTGATAATAACTGAGATGACATCTCTCCCACCAGTTGGAGAGAGTGACCATATGGTTTTGACTAGGAAAATGAATAGTCATGCAGGAGTATCAAAGAGACGGGAACTTATGTGGAATTATAAAGCAGATGATTATAATAGTCTTAGATGTCAACTTCGGGAAATTTCATGGAGGGAGGAATTGGAAGGCTGGGATATCATTAGTGTGCGTGGAAATTGTGAAAGAATATTTGTTAGCAGCAATGGTAAGTTGTATACCACAAGAAGAGGACACAATTTGGAGTAAAGTGGATGACAAACAATATTAAACAGGAATTGCATGCGAAAAAGAGGCTATGGAAGAGATATAAGGAGACAGGTGAAGAGAGGATGCATGAAGAATATAAGACATAGGCCAGAAGAGTGACTAGTGTGGTACGGAAAGTGACACTGGAATATGAGAGGAGGTTGGCCCTAAGATCCAAAGAAAATCCTAGGGACTTTTTTTTTAGCTATGTGGCCAGTAGGAGGAGAAATGACTGTGGAAGAATGATATTGTGGGATAAAAATAGGAATAGAGTGACTGATGCAGAGGACATAGTGGAATTGTTCAATGAACACTTTATTGGAGTATTTCATCGTGGAGGAGTCAGTTTTAATGCTAGAGGGATAGGGCAGGTTTGAGGTTTAGAGGTACAGGAGGAGAGTATGTTTGAAATACTGAGTACTCTGGATGTCAATAAAGCTGTGGGACTGGATGGTATTTCACCACGAGTTTTGAGAGAATGTGCTAAGGAACTGACAGAGCCTTTGACCTGGCTTTTCAATGAAAGTCTGGCTGCAGGAAAGGTGCCGATGGAATTGAAGGAAGGTAAGGTGGTGCCATTGCATAAGGGCGGTAGCAGACTGAAGTGTCTAATTATAGGCCAGTCTGTGTGTCATCAGTAGCTGTTAAGATCTTGGAGAAAGTAGTAAGGGACCGTATACAACATTGGGCAGATGAGGATAATGTTATCTGTGAGAGTCAACATGGATTTGTGAAAGGGTGCTCTTGTTTTAGCAATATGCTAGCCTTTTATAATAAAGTTACAAGAACATTAGATGAGGGAAAGGCATATACTGCAATTTTCTTAGACTTAGCAAAGGCATTTGACAGGGTGCCGCATGATAAGCTGATATTTAAGTTGCAGCACATGGGTCTGGATGTCAGATTGGTCAACTGGATTCAGGATTGGCTGTCTGATAGGTGGAGCAGTTTCAAGGAGGCAGAGGGTTACAAGTGGGGTCCCACAGGGCTCAATACTAGGACCTGTATTGTTTAACCTTTATATCAATGACATTGCAAGGGGATATTCAGTTGTTTGCAGATGATGCGAAGCTAGGAAGGATTATTAGTAATAGTGCAGATGTGGTAGCCCTGCAAGAGGATTTGAATAAGCTAGATAGATGGGCAAATGAATGGGGGTTTCAGTTTAATGCAGCAAAATGTAAGGTCTTGAGGTTTGGGAAACATCGATGGGATGCTGCATACTCTATGGGAGGAGTTATGCTGGAGGAAGTAGGGGAAACAAGAGATCTGGAGTTGATGGTTGATAGAAACCTGATGTTTAGGGGACATATTGCAAAGGTGGTGAAGGTAACACAGAGGATTGCTGCAATTATGAAAAGGACACTGATGTGCAGAGATAAGAGGGTTATCATTTCATTGTATAAGTCTCTGATCAGACCACACTTGGACTATTGTTCTCAGATTTGGTCTCCAGGATTTGAAGGGGATAAATTAACTGTGGAAAGGATACAGAGACGGATGACAAAGATGGTTTCAGGACTGTACAAGGATAGTTACGAGGATCGGCTGAGGGAATGTGGACTGCAGAGTTTGGTGGATGGAAGAAGGAGAAGTGATATGATTGAGACTTTTAAACTGTTGAGAGGTGGTTACAGGGTTGACACTGGGGAGTTCTTTCGCTTGGTTGAACAGCAGGAAGGAGTGATGATGAGAGGCCATCCTTGGAAGTTACAATAGGAAACTGTGAGAAAGTGGGTGAGGGGTGGTTTCTTTGCGTGGAGGGTGGTTGAACCGTGGAATGCATTGCCTGATGGAGTGGTGAGAGCGAGAACGGTCAATGAGTTTAAGGAGTGGTATGATATACTTTGTGTTTCTTAGTGGGGCCGCCCCTCGATGAGTCTTGACAGATTTTATGTTCTTAGGAAGGACCTCCCACGATGAGTCTTTTGACTCCATGGAGGCCTGAATAATAATAATAATAATAATAATAAAAATTATGGAGACAACTACTATATTGGAGCAAAACTTTAGTTTAATATAAACCAAAATGAACACTCGATGTGTTGACCTTCATATCAAGGTCATCATCTGTAGCATACACATATATATACAGAGAAACAAGCTATAATCTACATGGTTTGCTAAAGTTACTGACCAACCGTTAGAACAATTATTGGACTGACCTCTGGTGAAAAAAAAAAAAAACACCTTTACTACATCAAAGCTAGAGTCCTATTATTATAATTATTATCTATTGGGTTACAAAACTAAATTGGCATGGAGAGTAACATGTTTATATATGTATATATGTGTGTGTGTGTGTGTGTGTGTGTGTGTGTGTGTATGTGTGTGTAAAATAAATAAATAAAAAATGATTAAAAAAACTGATTATACATATAAATTTCAACCAATTGGTGAAATAATTTTCAATAAAAGCTGAAAATTGCTTCAAGTCCTCAAGTATGCTAGATATAAGTAGGCTGAATATGTGCCATCCAAATTCTTGGAATTTTTATGCCACCATTATTGTTGACATTAGGGTGGTTAATCTCAGAATTTCACAGGTTTCTTTAAATTTTCTTTCATACCAGGTTTTTGCATGATATAAAGAGCAGGTACTTTTTCTAATCAATTTGGTGTAGGGTGTTGAGAATGTGATCTGAGAGGCCTGTTTCACCAGAATTGTTATATTTAATGTGTCTTTTGAGTTCTTTTTGACGTATAAGGATTGTACGTCCAGTTTCACCAATATAAGGTAAGTTACAGGTGCAGTAAATGCAATAAACTCCAGGATGTACCAATGGGAGGAGAGGATCCTTATAGGAGTTGAATATGTTTTTTAATTTTATAGGTGGTTTAAAAGTGACATTGAGATTATAATGGTGTCGGATTCTATTGATTTTTTCTGATAACCCTTTAATGTATGGGATGGCTATGGTTTTACTGTAATCTCTATTCTTTTTGATGAAGTTTTATGAAGAACTTTATTAATAGTATTTTCGTTATATCCATTATTTATAAATGTGTTGCTAATAATTATTAGCAACACATTAAGAATTAAAGATTATAATCTTTAATTCTTGTTTAAGAGCTTGTTGATTAGAGCAAATTGTTATATGACTCCAAATTTTGCGATGGGTGGTGATATGAGTTAGCATGTATATATTGGTCAGTATGTGTCAGTTTGCAGTAAACCATAAAGGATAGACTGCCTGAGGGAAGACGTGTGACCAGTGTATCCAGGAACGGGAGCAAGTTCTGATTTTCAATTTCTATAGTAAATTGTATGTTGTTTGTTGTTGTTGTTTTATTTATTTTATTTATTTATTTATATATATTATATATATAAACATGTTACTCTCCAGCCCAATTTAATTTTGCAACCCAATAGATAATAATAATAATAGGATTCTAGCTTTGATGTAGTAAAGTGTTTTTTTTTTTTTTTTTTTTTTTTTTTCCCCACCAGAGGTCAGGCCAATAATTGTTGTAATGGTTGGTCATTAACTTTAGCAAACCATGTAGTTTGTAGTGCAGCTTGTTTCTCTGTATATATGTGTATGCTCCAGATGATGACCTTGACATGAAGGTTGAAACGTCGGGTGTTCATTTTGGTTTATATTAAACTAAAGTTTTGCTCTAACACAGTAGTTGTCTCCATAATTTTCCATAATGGATACAATAAATTACCAATCACAAATCTGTCCAGCTATTGAATACTGCTATCACATATGGGGTGGAGTCCCTAAAAGATCCCTCGAAATACTTGACTGAATACAGAAGAGTGCAATTAGATGACTTATTAATGATCCATCTCCTACCCCCCTCACACACACACATGCACACTTTTGCACAGACATTTGGTTTCTGCAATATGTGTATTCTTCAAATATTTTCATGGGAAATAATAATTATTATTATTATTATTACATGACACCTCTAGGGAGCCCAGTGACTCGTCATGGAAGGGCACACTACTCTACTTTGCTAAATACATCTCATCCTCTCCACTGCTACTTAATTCTCCAACTATGACACTACTACCATTAATGCCACCTATTGTCCATCATCACCACCAACAACAATATCTGAAATAGCATGTATAATTCCCCCACTTAGTACTAAGCTCATTTGAACATGTGCAGCCACTGCTCAACATCCCTTCACAGTGCACCTTGAAACCCACAGGACAAGTTTCTTTCCTCCTCCTCCTTCATCCCTGTAACTGCTGTATTGTGGAACAGTCTTGCCGCTGTGTTGTTTCCCAAGGAATACAATATACAGTCTTTTAAATCAAATGTAAACAAGTTCCTTTTTTTCCCAACCACTACCATACATGGTGCTACTCTACTATAGGTTGATCAACCAACCTCTCGTGTATGAGCATAACATAAAAAAGTTAGTTTAAATGATTTTAGTGGGCTTCTGCAAACCTTCAGCTAATGGACTGAATGACAACACTCAAGGATAATGATATTCAAAAATAATCAGCCACTGTAGTGCAATTGCAAGAATAGTGGAACATTGCACCCTTCAATTGGAAAAGACCTGGGTTCCATTCTCTTCATGAGAAGAATCCTTATATGGGCTTTTTCAGTTGAAGGTGAGTTAGCTAATCTCATACGGTCGTAGCAGGGTTTTTTCTCGTAGAAACTTGGGTTTTTCATCCCCGCATACAGACAAATCAGTCTTCAGAACACACAATTTACAGTTGTTGGTGGTGATGATGGGCAATAGATGGCATTAATGGTAGTAGTGTCGTAGTTGGAGGATTAAGTAGTAGTGGAGAGGATGAGATGTATTTAGCAAAGTAGAGTAGTGTGCCCTCCCACGATGAGTCCTTGGGCTCCCTAGAGGTGTCACGTAATAATAATAATAATAATAATAATAATGTTAAATGTCATGTAGGATTAATGTATACTGGCTTTAAAAACAAGCGGTATGAGATTAAGGATGGTATGTATGCGAGACATGTAAGTTTATAAAAGAAATGATATGTGAAATCATGAGAAGGAATGTACATGAAAGTAAGCATGATTCTGGAGGTAAGTGAAGAATAGAAGTATGGAATTATGATTTAGTGGGGATACCGTGCAGCAGTTTGCAAAGAGTACAGAGTGAAGCTCAATTATCTATAGGATATCTTATCAAATATCCTATAGATAATTGATCTGTAGGACTTGGGATGGAAAGAATGAAATTACCCGAGATGGATAGACAGTTGAGGAAGGAAGTGAATGAGAGGGAAAAAAGTGAGGGCACTTGAGATCTTCAGGGATTCGATGATTTGCAATGGGCAAAGCAAATGTGGTAAAAGAATGTATTCCTGGAGACACTTTAGATTGTGCAACTCAAGCTGTAAAATAGAATGAGAGCATAGAGAAAATTTTTTGTGATAGTTCAGATGAATGATTTGAGAAGCACCATAGATTGAATGGCAAAAGATTTGAGGGAGATATTGGAGATGTTAAGATTAAAGAGCAAAAGTTCTAGGATGCTGAATGTACTGCCTAGATAGCGGAGAACTGAGAAAAAGAGCACTGATGATAAATGAAATGGTAACCAGATTGTGTAGGAAGAGAGGGTCTAATCATGTGGATCTACATGAGATGATTTGATCAAAGAAAAGAATTATATTCCAAAGATGGACTGTATTTAAATATGTATGGGAGTAAGTGTTTACAAAGATTATTGTTTAATGGGAATATGTGAATATCAGATCAGGGAAATGGGAGTTATTATGATGAAAGGAAATGAGGACGGCTATCAAAAAGATCATTAACAGGGATGAGGGAAAAATTGGCGGGAAACGATGAAAGGCCTAAATCAAAGTCTAAAAATGCTCTTCTCTGCTTATACACCAAATGCAAGAAGTATAAGAAATAAGAGAGAAGAATTTTTTTTAGATTCTTTTAGTTCAACCTACAATAATAAGGGATAATAGAAACATGGTTGACTGATAATGATATCTTGATTGGAATTGAAGTTAATGGATATAGTATGTTGAAAGAAGACAGAAATTATATAAAAAAGGGAGGAGTGGATATACTACTAATGATGGCAAATGTATTGAATCAATTCAAGTTGGAAGAGCTTGGAGATGGTAGTGAGTGTGGTTTTTAAAGTGTTTTATGTAAAATAAACGTTACTGTAGAAAGGTATTTAACTGGGATTTGTAACAAGACCTGGAATAATATGAACAGGATGAGTGAAAAACATTCATGAAAATTGGTTTAGGTAGTGCAAAAAAGGGCTATCATAATGGATGATTTTAACTTTCAAAATATAAACTGGAAGGAAGCATATGGGAAAAAGGAAAGAGAAATTCTTAAGTTCCTAATGGATCAATATCTTATGGAGTTGATGATGGAGGAAACTTTTGAGTTAAAGATATTAGATTTATTGATAATGTAGGATGATATGATTGCAGAGATATTAACTTTACCACCAGTTAGTAAGAATGATTATGTAGTCCTGATCTAGGAGGTGGTATTTGGAATGCAGAGGTATTTGGAGTAAGAGGAATATGCAGAGGACAGGGGAAAGGCCTAGGAAACAGCTTAATCAATTCCATGGGAAAAGGAACTTGAAAGAAAGTAGATTAATATTGTGTAGGTGATAGTGAAAAATATTTAATGATGGCATAATCATTAATTTGAATGCGTTTGGCATCAGGAGTCTTGAAAAATTATTAATTGATATAAGTCCTAACACAGAGAGTCAGGGAAACTGAATTCTGATGGGAGGAATCATGAGAATCTGTGTAAAAGCACTGATGTTAGGTAACTGTGTTAATGATGGGAATGGTTATTATTATGGAAATGATTATGAAGAGAGAACGATTCTGTATTCATCCGGTTTGAACTTATCAAGCATGTGTAACGATATCTGCATAAGTAAGGAACTAGATAACAACAGATATCTGCAAATTAAGAACAGAGATCTGCAAGTTGTTAAACTGTGTCGTGTATGAAAAAGATGCAAGTAATTTTTTATATCGGTACAAGAATGCTGAGAGTATCAGAAACAAAGGAGTAGAGTTTGTTGCCTTGGTTAATATATATCGGGACCTCATATTGTAGGTATTAGTGACATTAGTGATACCTGGCTATCAGAAGCAGATGTACTAACCAGTATTGAGTGCAAAGAGTATTGTATTTTTAGGAAGGATAGAAAGGACAGGAGAGGTGGATGTATGCTGCTAATGATATCAAATGTCTTGAATCCAATTAGAGTTGAGACCTGTGAGTGCAATACTAGTAACAATTTTTCATGTGGGAGTGAGTTTGAAGCCATCTGGTGTGAGGTGGAGTCTAACAAGATTAAATACGCAGTGGAGTGTTGTTACAGACTTGGTGGATCGGTTGCTAGTGATGAAGAAATGCATCAACAAATAAATACGATGGGTATGAAAAGAGTAATCATAATGGGAGACTTTCATTATCCGAACATTGATTGGGTAGCTATGAAATCACATGAAGAGAATGAAACTGAATTTATTGAGCTGTTGTGAGATAATTTCCTCAAGTAGCATGTGATGGAAGGAACTCAAGGTTAAAGAGTGTTACATTTCATTATAGTGTCAGAGGAGGTTCCAGTTAAAGATGTAACTATTCTGCCTCTAGTTGGTGACAGTGATCATGTGTTACTCACTTGGGAAGTGGCTGAGTTTATGAGTGTTCCATTCAGAAAATGGTACATGCTGAACTACAAAGCAGGCAGTTATGACTACTTGAGGGGTATGCTGGGTTCTGTGCAATGGTATCAGTTATTGGATGGAAAGTATATCGAGTGCACTGGAAGTGTTTAAAAAATACTTAAACAATGTGATATCAGAATATATCCCAAGAGTTCAAAGAATAAGTAGAGTAGGTGTGAAATGAATGTGTAATCTTATCAAAAAACGAATTTATAATTTCAAAATTATTTTTATTTTTCAACATAAATTCCAGCGATGCTCCAGCGCCATTATCTCGTTCCTGTAGTGGTTCTCAGTAAGATCTGCAAAATACCCTTCTATAGCTGCAATCACCTCTTGATTCAAAGAAAAACACTGACCAACAAGGAAGGGTTTTAGTTTTGGGAAGAGATAGAAGTAAGACGGAGCCAAATCTGGGGAATAGGGTGGATGTTCCAACAATTCATAGTGCAGATCCTTTAATTTTCCGATTGCCAAAACCTTTGTGGGCATGTTCATTGTCCTGATGAAAGATAATTTTTTTCTTCTGCAAACCGGGTCTCTTGTCATGAAGAGACCCAGTTTGCCCTTGTTTTGTTTTATCCTTTTCAAGATAATTAATAAACCAAAAACCTTTAACATCCCAAAACACCGATGCCATGACCTTTCCATCAGATGGAACTGACTTTGTCTTCTTTGGCGCTGAACAACCTGCTTCTGTCCACTGTTTTGACTGCTGTTTGGATTCTGGTGTGTAATGGTGAATCCAAGTCTCACCCATAGTAATAAATTGACTAAAAAAATCAGTTTTATTCTTATTAAAATGCTCCAAGCACTGTTCAGAGATTTTCATGTGAGTGCATTTTTTATCTGCTGTGAGCAAACGCAGCGTCCATCTTGCGCAAAGCTTTTTCATATGCAATTCTTCATGCAAAATATAACCTACATGTTCTTTTGAAATGTCTATAGTCTCAGCAATTTCACGCACTTAGACTCGCTGGTCATACAACAACACTTTTTTGGACGTCCTTCACGTGAATCATCTTCAAGGCTGGTACGGCCACGTTTAAACTCAGCAGTCCATTTCTTAATTGTTGAAAACGAAGGAGAAGAGTGCACATAAACTTTTATGAACTTCAAATGAATTTCTTTTGTTGTTAAACATTCTTTTTCAAAGAATTTTTAACCGCACGATACTGAATTTTATCCATTTTAAGGGATACTGACAACACTTTTTTTATACAGCTGTATAAAACAAACTGCTTGATAGAATGACTTGCAATTTTACATGGATGCTTATGACAGATGTACTACCAACTTAAAAAAAAAATCTTGCCGATAGTGTTGCCATCTATGGTCGAGGCTGAGAACTTTTCAGACCACACACACACACACACACACACATATATGTAATTATATGCTTCAACTCGGTTGTTGTGATACATTTTTAAAAATAGATTTAATGACTTAAAAACCGAGATTACTTATAAAGATTTAATAAGATTAATACAACTAGTTTCGGCTTATAATAGCCTTCATCAGGTATTCTTAAAGGAAGAGAATAGTAATAAACATTGAAGTATCTAAAAACTTGAAAATACAGGTAAAATATCGCCACACATAATTGTTACATAAAAAACGTTGTATTTTTTCAAGTTGTTCTAACAGACGTGCCATTGTTTATTGCAAGTATGCGTGCAGACTCACGTGAACGCCAATATTGAATAACTGTAGCATGGCTATCTGGGATGTTATAACTCAAATTGTTGTTTAAGTGGACAGGATTCAGAAGGATTTCCCTTGATTCTATAATTTTTCTCTCAAACTCATCATCAGAGCGAAAAATATTTTCTGATCTATCCCAGCAAACGGAGTGGCTTTGTTGATCATCATTAGGATTATTTGAAAAAAGAACATGACTGGATAATGCAGTTGCATGTGATCTTTTGTAAGAGCTGTCTCTTTTATGCTCTTCTATACGTTGCTCAACAGATTTGTTAGTTTGTCCGAAATAAGGGATATTGCAATCGCACCATAATTTATATACACCTGGATATTTTAGGTTGTGATGAGGAGGCTTTGGATGACTGATTAGAGAACGGATTTTTGGAACGGTATCGATTAATCGATATAAGAAGAAGGGTATAATCGATTTTCATTATAAATAATGCTAAACCTTCAACAGATAATATTTCTCTGGCTGAAAGACAAGCCCTAAAAAATCTAAAACAGAACAGTAACATTATTATTTTACCTGCTGATAAAGGCAATTCCACAGTCATCCTCAACTCCGAAGATTACCACAACAAAATGCTTCAATTACTTGGAGATAGTTCGACATATTCAATTCTTCAGGAAGATCCCACAAGAGAATTACAAAACCGTACAAACAACTTGTTAAAGACTGCGAGTGAACTTCCTCATAATGTTCGGCTCTCTACATCCTCTTATCCCACGCATCTGGAGTTCCCAAAATTCATAAAGAAAACATCCCTCTTCGCCCAATTGTGGAAGGAATTGATTCACCTACATATAAACTTTCAAAATATCTAGCAAAGTACCTCAAGTGTTTCTTCAATAAATCTTCATCTTTCATCAAAAACACCACAGATTTTGTTTCACATATAAAAGATATTCCCATCAATGAAAATGACATTCTAGCAAGTTTTGACATTATATCTTTGTCTACTAACGTTCCTACAGATGAGGTACTTACATTACTAAAGGATAAATTATCCAAAAAATGTTTGCTTTATTAAAACATTGCATTCATTCTGGTTACTTCAAATATCAGGACTCCGTTTACCAACAAAAACAAGGCCTGGCAATGGACAATCCTTTGTCCCCAGTTCTAGCTAACATCTTCTTTGAAGATGATGAAACGAAAGCCATATCTTCCTTCTCATTTAAACCGAAAGTTTGGAAAAGATATGTTGATGATATTTTCATTGTTTGGAATCACGGGCACACATCTCTCATACTTTTCTTAATCATCTTAACATCCAACATCCTAATATAAAATTTACTGTTGATCTAGAAAATAATAACTCCTTGCCTTTCCTGGATGTCATGCTTACACGTTGCTCTGAAAGATTAAAAATCTCTATATGCAGAAAACCTACTCATACCAATAGATATCTGCATAATCTTTCTCATCATTTTCCACCACAAAAACTTGGAACTATATCTACCTTAGGACACAGAGCACGCTCTCTCTTGATTGAACAAGATGAACTACAAAAAGAAATAAATCAACTCTCGCTTATCTTTAAACAAAATGGTTACTCTGAAAAAAAGATTAAGAAATTTCTTCTGGATCCTCCTAGGCAGTGCACCACAGGAACTAGTAATTTTAAAGGCAGCATCTCCATCCCTTATATTAGCACAGTCTCTAACAAATTAGCAAAAGTCCTTAAAAAATATAACATCAAGACGTTCTTCACCACCCTTCCAAAAATCCGTTCTCTAATCCGTCATCCAAAGCCTCCTCATCACAACCTAAAATATCCAGGTGTATATAAATTATGGTGCGATTGCAATATCCCTTATTTCAGACAAACTAACAAATCTGTTGAGCAACGTATAGAAGAGCATAAAAGAGACATCTCTTACAAAAGATCACATGCAACTGCGTTATCCAGTCATGTTCTTTTTTAAAATAATCCTAATGATGATCAACAAAGCCACTCCGTTTGCTGGGATAGATCAGAAAATATTTTTCGCTCTGATGATGAGTGTGAGAGAAAAATTATAGAATCAAGGGAAATCCTTCTGAATCCTGTCCACTTAAACAATAATTTGAGTTATAACATCCCAGATAGCCATGCTGCAGTTATTCAATATTGGCGTTCACGTGAGTCTGCACACATACTTGCAATAAACAATGGCACGTCTGTTAGAACAACTTGAAAAAATACAACGTTTTTTATGTATCAATTATGTGTGGCAATATTTTACCTGTATTTTCGAGTTTTTAGATACTTCAATGTTTATTACTATTCTCTTCTTTTAAGAATACCTGATGAAGGCTATTATAAGCCGAAACTAGTTGTATTAATCTTATTAAATCTTTATAAGTAATCTCGGTTTTTAAGTCATTAAATCTATTTTAAAAAAAAAATATATATATATATATATATCTGGGTAGTGGTCCCTTATATATATATATAAGGGGCCACTACCCAGACTGGTTTTGACCTTTTGCAAACTAGACTGACTTGTATGTTTGCTTTCTTGGGAAATGGACTAAAAAACCAGGTTTATATTTAAAATAACTTGGTATCTTTAACACATATATATATATATATATATATATATATAATATAATATAATATATATTCCCACGCCTAAAGAAATCAGACAATCCGATGAAACATTTTGCGTTTTGAATAAATTTAATTGTTTTTTCTTGTTCTCGGTTCTAAGTCAGTATATATTATTATTATTATTATTATTATTATTTGACACCTCCAGGGAGTCCTAAGACTCATCGAGGGAGGGCACCTACTCTACACCTCTCCGTCTCCACCACTCAACCCAACCTCATCCACAAACCGCCTCATCTACACCAACGCCATCAACTGTCCACCACCACCAGTATTATTTTCACAGACAATCAAACACCCATGCCCACCACAGGATTCGAACGCGCAGCCTTTTGACTGGAGAGCGGATATGCTAATCACCTTGCCAACCAGGTCAGCATCTAATCAGACTGGTGAACACTTTTAATGGACTGATATGAATCACTATCAAGACAATCAGAACATACAAACACTCTGCCAAATAACTGATAGTACAGGAATAGCATAGAGTAGTAGTAGTCCTAAAGTATGCTGAAGTATAGTATCTGCCTGACATTAAGTTTACTAGGCTCAGTATTCCAGGAACTCATTTATCCACAGAAGCACACTCAGAGAGGGCAAGTTCCACTCATCACTGCCAAGTGTTGTTCATATTCATATTATATATATATAATATGAATATGAACATATTATATATATATATATATATATATATATAATATATGTTTTATATATATATTATATATTTCTTCCAGCTTCTATGTGCATTAACATGACTATCATAAACCTGTATCTGATTTGTTCCAAAAGAAAACCAAAAAACCAACCAACCAAATGACAGTAGCTACAACCACAGAGATAGCAGCACATGCAGTTGAACTCAATCACTTTCCAAAAATAAAAAATGTAATTATTTCCATGTCTCTCAAAAAAATGGAATAAAATTAAGAATATCAGCAGCCATAGCTATAATAAATTTTAAATTCTTCTGCCAGCATTGTAACACTGTCAGAAGAATTTAAAGAAGTTAGCATAGGAGGCAGGAATATAAACAATGTAAGATATGCAGATGATACAGTACTGCTAACTGAAAATAAAAAAAAAGATCTTCAAAACCTACTAGAAGGGACGCTGAAACTAAGTGAAAAATAAGGACTTAATTTCAACTTCAAAAAAAAAATCAAAACTATGCTGGTAACAAGAGAAAAAGGGAAAATACCCAATATAAATATTAAGATCAGAGGAAATACTTTAGATCAAGTAGAGAGTTATATATATTTGGGTCAACTAATTACAGAGAATGGAAAGACAACACCGTCAGTGTTCACTGTTTCTAGATTGTATCTGAAGTTTGGCAAAACCTTCCACCAAGCAAAATTCTTTTGATAAAGAAATATTAAGAATAAAAATTGCTAGATCAACCTTCATTAGCATGAAAAACCTTCTGAATCAAGGGAAATTCCCACAAAAACAAGAATTAGGCTGTCCAGTGCTACACATGGTCAATACTACTATATGGAGCAGAAAGCTGGACAATATCAAAATATTGTGAAAATAAACTAAAATCCTTTGAGATGTAGATCCTAAGAAGAATTCTTAGAGTCTCATGGACTGCCAAAAAAACTAATTTAGAAATATTAGTGATGATTGGAGAAGATAGGACTCTGTTGAAAACCATTAAGAAAAGGAAAACCACTTACCTTGGTCACATAGTAAGGCAGGAATCCCCACAAAAAAGGAATGATACAAAGAAAAAGAAGAGGAAGACAAAGAACAAATTGGATAGGAAATATTAAGGACTGGACCTTTTTTGTCCTATGAAGAATGTAAAAGAGAAGCACAAAACCGTACATGGTGGAATCTCATGGTAGTCAACCTCCTGGAAGGAGATGACATCTGACAAGAGATAGCACTGTCAGTGTTCACTGTTCCTACATTGTATCTGAAGTTTGACAAAACCTTCCAGCAAGCAAAATTCTTTTGGATCATTAACCCAGAATATAACATGTACTACAGTATATGTTTCTTTATTTTGATGATGGCTATCCTGAAATGACTTTACTTCATCCTGTTGCTGTATTTCATCTTTAATCATATTTTATGTTTCTAGTTCCGAGAGTTTTACATTAGTCTTTTTAATTATTCACAGTTTTAACTTTTTAAGCTTTTTATGTATTTTGAATCCCACCTAATTTCACTTTTAATCTTTTTAAGTTTTATGTTGCTATTTATTATTGACATTAAATTATCCTTAGCAATTAATTTTTTATTCATAGTATATCTTTTATTCATATTTTTAAGCATTGTTCATGTTTTACATTTTTTTCAGTTTCAGTGACGTTCTCTCTCTCTCACTATTTTACTTATCGTTAATATTCATTCACCACATTTCCAATTTTGACTTCAACTTCTTTGGATTATAATTGCCAAATACAGCCAAGTTAAATCATTGTGAATGATATTAACAAAATGTATCATCATTTTGTTAATATTTTTTAGTACTTTCTTAATTTTAAAAGAGCTGCAGTCAAAAAACATGTTCTGATTAAAGGGCACTCCATAAAAATAAAGCTTTTCTTATCTCTTTATATCAAATATAAAAAAAAAAGGAATTATTCCCACCAAAGTAGAGATGCTAAGGGAAATAGTAGCAGTGGTTTTGAGGCAGTATAGTGTGAGATAGAGGTGAATAGAATGAAATACTTAGCCGGATGTTGCTATAGACCTGGTAATGTGGAGGATAGTGACCATGAAATGTGTAAACAAATTAGCTAAGCAAATAAGAAAAGGGTAATCATTATGGATAATTTTAATTATGTCAGTATAGACTTAAATGATGAAATAGAATCCATAAGTAAAGAAAATGAATTTTTTGAATTTTTGAGGGACAACTACACTGTGTCAGGCAGTGTGTTACAGAGGGAATGCAAGGTTCAAGGATTTTAGATTCAATTAATCTCATTACTCACTCTCTCTCTCTCTCTCTCTCTCGCTCTCTGATTGGTTAGAATTGACTGTGAAGTAGTTACCTGAGTGGTTTTCAACCATGTGAGGATTTCTGTGAGGAAAGGATATTTATAAAACTGCAAGACTGGCAATTATGAAAAGCTCAGAAAACATCTTGCAGCTGTTGCATGGAATGAAGAGTTGGGTGGAAAGGAGATTAGTGCTGCTTGGTTGCTATTCAAGAACTATGTAGTAGAAGCAGTGTCTAAATGTAATCAGTAATCAGAAGGTTAAAAAGGTATGTGTGAAATGGATGAATACAAATATTAAACATGCAAATACAGAAGAATAAGGCATTATGGAAGCAACATAAGATGAGTGTTACACACATCAAAGTTGTCAAGGATGTGAACTATGTTAAAATTGTAATACCATTGATATTATATTGAATATATGGTGGATACGAAGCGTATAAGGAGTGATGATATATTTCATCTATATTGATGTAGATTTGATTAATAATCAGTTCCATAAGGAGTACAAAAAACGTGCAAGGAGGATGACTCGGTTGATAAGGGTCGCTAAAGTGCAGTATGAATAGCAGTTAGCTAATGAAGTCAAAAAAACACCCTATGGACTTCTTCAAGTACGTAGTCAGCAGAAAAATGAATGATTATGGAAGGATCACATTGATTACAGAAAATGGTAATGGAATAACTGTTATGGATATAGCTGATATATTAAAAGAGTAGTTCATAACAGCATTTCATCCTTGTAAATATGACATTTTGCATAGTTTGAGAACAGTGAAAGGAGAGGAGGAGAAATTGTCTGTGATTGGACAAGAGGTATATTTGCAATTGAGTAAACTTGATGTTAATAAGGCAGTGAAACTTAATGTTATATTACCTGATGTTTAGAGAGAGAGCATGCCAAGCTGGGTTGACATCTGATTTTATTAATAAGTCTTGCATTGGTCAAGTTCCAATGGAGTGGAAGAAAGGAAAAATTTTATTATTTCCTAAGGGTGTTGACAGAACTCAAGCTTCAAATTATATGGCAACTGACCTTGTTGAGACTATAACTGACCTCATTGAGTCAGAGACGGGAGATTCTCCACCACGCAGAGAGATGACTGGTATGATAGAAGGCGAGAGAAGTAACAATAAAATAAGAGTGGGGAGTATGGAAAGGTTGGATGATTCTGAAGTTTTAGGAGATAGTCTCAATTGGGAGGATGAATGGCAAACGAGAGTGGCAGACTTACAGAGAGAGAGAGATAGATGAGCTGAAAGAGCAAGTGGAATGTCTGGGGAATGAGATGAGAAGTGTGAAAGATGATATTAAGCAGATGGAAGAGACGAATGCAAGGCGAATCAGAGGAGGAGTGAGAGAGAGTTATGGGAATGAGAGAAGAGGAGATAATAGGAACAATAGAGGAAATGAAATGAGAGAGAGTCATGGGAATGGTAGAAGAAGAGAGAATAGAAACAGTATAAGAGAGGGAATGAGAGAGAGTTGTGTGAATGATAGAAGAGGTGAGAATAGGATAAGTGGAAGAGAGGGAATGAGTGTCAGATATAGGAATGATAGAAGAGGAAAGCATGGAAACAGCAGAAGAGAGGGAATGAGAGGAATGTAAGGGATCACAGGGACTAGGGATAGAGTGATGTCAGGAAGGCAGGTAAGTAGGGGAGCACAGAGAGAAACTATTACAAGAGAGAGAGTGAGGGATGCATGTGCGCAATCGAAGAATAGGGTGGTAAGAGGTGCAATGTATGGGGACTCAACGATTTGTGGCGTTCAAGATAGGATGCGTGAGGAGTGTTTGCCAGGAGGAAAGATAAAAAGTGTGGCTTTGGCAGTTAAGAGAGGTGAAAGCATGGATGAGATGATTGTGATGGTGGAAACAAATGACTTGAGTGGTCGTGTCAATAGGGCAGCGAGAGATATGAGATTCTTGCTTGAGGTGGTACGAAAGAAGACACAGAGAGGAAAGATAGTGTGTGTGTTGCCTAGGTATGATAATGACGAGCTGAGCAGAAGAGCAGTGATATTGAATGGCATAATAATGAGAATGTGTTGGAAGAGAGGGTTGGAATATGTAGATGCTTGGAGTGTGTTTGAGGGCAGAGAGGAATTGTATGCAAGAGACTGCTTACATTTGAATGAGGAAGGACGTAGGCATCTGGAGAGATTGCTGTTCTGAACGAGCCAGTGTGTCCCAGTGTGGATGGTAGCAGGGGTGGCCTCTTCTGGGAATGGGTACTTGGGAGAAGGGGGACGACATCAGGTAACACTGAGCACAGTGGAGTCTAGAGTGGATAATGCTGAGTATAGAAACAAGCATTTTTATCCTTTATACTAATTCCAGGAGTATTCGGAATAAGGGAGAGGAATTGGTGGCACTGATAGCATCAGCCTGGCCAAAGATTATTGGGATCACCGAGAAGTGGTTGACAGAAGAGGATATAATAACAGGAATGGAAGTAGCTGGGTACAACATTTTTCAGCAGGATAGGAAGGGAAAGCGTGGTGGTGGAGTACTGCTTATGATAAGTGACGACCTATGCCCTCTAACAGTGGAGGCTTTGGAAAGCTGTGACACTAATGATTTTGAAAGCATATGGTGTGAGGTAGAGGTGGGCAAGACAGGATATTTAGTGGGGGTGTTGCTAAGACCAAGGAGCACAGAGGTTGGGGACCACGAGATGTTGAGACAATTGAGCGTGGCAAGTGCAAGAAGAATGATTGTTATGGGAGATTTTTAACTTCAGCAGTATAAATTGGGGAGAGGAAGATGCATGTAGCAATAAGGGAATGGAATTTCTAGAATTCTTCAGGGACAAACGTCTTAGGCAACGTGTAACAGAGGGAACAAGAGGTTCAAGAGTTTTGGATTTGGTTATAGCATCAGAAGAGTTGATAATAACTGAGATGACATCTCTCCCACCAGTTGGAGAGAGTGACCATGTGGTTTTGACATGGAAAATGAATAGACATGCAGGAGTATCAAAGAGAATGTGGAATTATAAAGTAGGTGATTATAATAGTCTTAGAAGTCAACTTGGTGAAGTTTCGTGGAGGGAGGAATTGGAAGGCCGGGATATCATTAGTGCTTGGGAAATTGTGAAGGAATATTTGTTAGCAGCAATGGTAAGCTGTATTCCACGAGTGAAGAAGAGGACACAATTTGGAGTAAAGTGGATGACAAACAATATTAAACAGGAACTGCATCCAAAAAAGAGGCTATGGAAGAGATATAAGGAGACAGGTGAAGAAAAGATCCATGAAGAATATAAGAGACAGGCCAGGAGAGTGACTAGTATGGTAAGGAAGGCAAAACTGGATTATGAGAAAAGATTGGCTCTTAGATCCAAAGAAAATCCTAGTTAATTTTTTAGTTATGTGGCCAGTAGGAGGAGAAATCACTGTGGAAGAATGACATTGTGGGATAAAAATGGGAATAGAGCGACTGATGCAGAGGACATAGTGGAATTGTTCGAAGAACACTTTATTGGAGTATTTTATCCTGGAGGAATTAATTTTAATACTAGAGGGATAGTGCAGGTTTGAGGTTTTAGAGGTACAGGAGGCAAGTGTGTTCCGCATACTGAGTACTCTGGATGCTAGTAAAGCGGTGGGATTGGATGGTATTTCACCACGAGTTTTGAGAGAATGTGCTAAGGAACTGACAGTGCCTTTGACCTGTCTTTTCAATGAAAGTCTGGCTGCAGGAAAGGTGCCAGTGGAATGGAATCAAGGTAAGATAGTGCCATTGCATAAGGGCGATAGCAGACTAAAAGTGTCTAATTATAAGCCAGTTTGTGTGTCATCAGTAGTTAGTAAGATCTTGGAGAAAGTAGTGAGGGACGGTATACAGGATTGGGCAGATGAGGTTAATGTTATCTGTGAGAGTCAACATGGATTTGTGAAGGGGCGCTCTTGTTTTAGCAGCATGCTAGCCTTTTATGATAGAGTTACAAGAACATTAGATGAGGGAAGGGCATATACTGCCATTTTCCTAGACTTAGCAAAGGCATTTGACAGGGTGTCACATGATAAGCTGATAGTCATGTTGCAGCACATTTGTCTGGATGTCAGATTGGTCAACTGGATTCAGGATTGGATTGTCTGATAGGTATCAGAGAGTTGTGTATGGTGGAGCAGTATCAAAGAGGCAGAAGGTTACAAGTGGTGTTCCACAGGGCTCAGTGCTGGGACCTATATTGTTTAACCTTTATATCAATGACATTGTCCGTGGATTGCAAGGGGATATTCAGTTGTTTGCGGATGATGCGAAGCTGGGAAGGGTTATTAGTGATAGTGCAGATGTGGTAGCCCTGCAAGAGGATTTGAATAAGCTAGACAGATGGACAAATGAACGGGTGTGTCAGTTTAATGCAGCAAAATGTAAGATCTTGAGGTTTACGACACATCGATGGGACACTGCAGGCTCTATGGGAGGAGTTAAACTGGAGGAAGTAGGGGAGACAAGAGATCTGGTGTTGATGATTGATAGAGAACTGAAATTAGTGGAATATTGCAAAGGTAGTGAAGATAACACAGAGGATTGCTGCAATAGTGAGAAGGACACTGACCTGCAGAGATAAAATGGTTATCATTCCATTGTATAAGATTTTGATCAGACCACACTTTTGACTATTGTTCTCAGATCTGGTCCCCAGGATTTGAAGGGGATAAATTAATTGTGGAAAGGGTACAAAGGCAGATAACAAAGATGGTGTCGGGACTGTACAATATTAGTTATGAGGATCGGCTGAGAGAGTATGGACTGCAGAATTTGGTGGATAGAAAAAGGAGAGGCAATATGATAGAGACATTTAAACTGTTGAGAGGTGGTTACAGGGTTGACACTGGGTAGTTCCTTCGCTTGGTTGAATAGCGGGAAGGAGTCATGACAAAGGGCCATCCCTGGAAGTTACAAAAGGAAACTGTGAGAAAGAGGGGGGGGGGGTTCTTTGCATGCACGGTGGTTGAACCAATGAATGCATTGCCTGATGGAGTGGGGAGATCGAGAATGGTCAATGCGTTTAAGGAGTGCTATGACAGACTTTCTGGTTCTTAGGAGGGACCTCCCTTTATGAGTCTTGATAGACTTGTGTTTCTTAGAAAGGACCTCCCACGATGAGTCTTTTGACTCCATGGATGCCTGAGTAATAATAATAATAATAATAATAATAATCTGTGTGTTAGGTGTTGAGGTTAGTGAGAACCAGAATCCAGAATTTGGTCAACAGACATGATATTCTCATCAGTGAAGCATGCAAATCCGTGCTTTAGTAATCTGCTTACTTATTACAATAATGTGAAAGGAAATATTGCACAAAGGAGATGGATACACAGTAGTATACTTAGATTTTACAAATTTCTGATGGATTGCCAGATGATAAGTTCATAGATAAACTAAAATGAATGTGTTTGTTATTATTAGATTAGTGCATTGGTTAGAAAATTGTCATTTTGATAGATATCAGCAACTTGTGGGAGTGCAGTATCAAAGAAGGGTAATGTCAATAGTTGTGTGCCTCAGAGATCTGTTTTAAGGCCATTTCTATTTAACTTTTATGTTAATGAAGTTTCAGTTTTGATATTCAGTTTTATTTATCCAACACATAAGAGGTGCAAGAACCTATGGCACATTAGTGTCATGTGTGTGGTGCAGACAAGGATTTAGAAAGAAATAATATTTGCAAATGATGCAAAGTTGAGAAGAACTATGATAAATAAAGTAGATGTTGTGGCTTTATAAGAGAACTTGAATAGACTGAGTGAATGAGCACAGGACAGGGATTAACAGTTCATCAGAAAACAAAGATGGCATATATTGTATACACTTGGTGGGAATATATTGGAGGAGGTATGGGAAAATCAGAAATCTGGGGTGATGGTGGGCAGGAATATAAAACTTAGAGGACACAATGCTAAAATTGTGAGGACAGCACAACAAATCCTAACAACAATGATGCAGAGGACATTGATGTTTAGAAGTAAATATTGTCTGGTCCTATTGTATAAAGCCTTGATTAGGCCACATATGGACCATTGTGCATAGATTTGTCACCTGGTTTGCAAAATGATGAAGAGATATTGGAAAAGATTCAGAATTGATTGACTAAGATGATTTTGGTCTTTGGAATGTTGAGTATGAAGAAAGGTAAAGATGATGCATTTTGCAGATTCTAGTAGTAGGAAGAGAAGTGATATGATAAAGATATATAAATTTGATAAGGGGTTCTAATCACATTAATGTTGAAGAGAATTTTCATAGAATGGTTGGACTCGGGGGGGGGGGGAGAACAAGAGTTCACCCCTGGAGGTGAGTGAGAAGTGGGTTTTTTTTGCATGGAGAATTGCAAACAGTTGAACTTCATGCTCTCAGAAATGCATGAGAGTGTGGCATCTGTATGGATGCATTTCAAATGCGATTTGATGAGCTGTGTGTATAACTGGGACTTCCAATGATGAGCCATTCTTCATGGAAGTCTGAGATAATATAATAAGGGTATAATTATTATTATTAGTAGCACATGACACCTCCAAGCAATCATTGTAAGAGGGTACTTTAAACTTCCATCTACATACACACAATACTACAAACTATCAACTACACACAGTGCTATTTACTGCCTAACAGTATTTTCTGTCTATAAATTTGGGTGTAGTAGAACTGAATTGCCCTTGTATGTGAATGAAAAACTGTCAGTGTGTGTGTGTGTATATATATATGTTGATTTATAATTGATTCACTTGTATTTTTGTGTATCTTATATTCTCTTTTTTCTTTTGTAGTGTGTGGCAACATTGACATTCGAAACTCAGTTAAGAACTTTAAGAAATTGGAAAACTGTACAGTTATTGAAGGGTTCCTTCAGATCCTGCTGATAGATAATGGAGTTCCAAAAGATTATGAGAACATATCCTTTCCACAACTGAAAGAAATTTCTGGCTATTTATTATTATATAGAGCTTCAGGACTCCAATCATTAGGAAAGCTTTTCCCAAACCTAGCAGTGATTCGTGGCAATTTGTTGTTTCACAACTATGCATTTGTTGTATTTCAAATGCTCCAACTTCATGAAATTGGATTGTATAGTCTTACAGATATCTTGAGAGGCTCAGTCAGGATTGAAAAAAATCCTGCCCTTTGCTACCTGGACACTATAAACTGGGACAGAATTGCAAGAAGTGGAAGTGGAGGCCATTTCATAAAAGAGAACAAACCAGGGATAGAGTGTCCTAATACTTGCCCAAGTGATGGTTCTTGCCATTCTGTTGGAAAATCTGGTAGCAAGTTTGGATTTTGTTGGAATTCTCTCCATTGTCAGAAAGGTAATAATTAATTTAAAATTATATTTACTATAACAGGAATTTAACCACCAAACTGGCCATATTTACTGAAACATATTAAAAATTTTATCAAACATGCTATTCCATTGGTATCCAGATGTTTTTTTTCAGTTTCAATGAACAGTTTCTATCCGTGTTTTGACGAAAATACAAAAAATTGTCATGGCCAGTATGGTTGTTAAATATGTAAGAATTTTCTAAAGAAATAGTGCATTTTGTGAAATAATACAGCTTGCTGTTGAAGCTTAAAAATTGACTTGCATTGTTAGGATTCAATGAAGTAAATTATAGACATTTATGAATATAAGAGGTAAAGAAGTTTATTTACTTATATGTATATTTCATTATTTTCATTTCTTGGTGTGTATCCTCCAAGCAATGTAAGGAATACATTGATGTATTACTGAATTAAGTACACTTATCACTCACTTTATCATTAGCCTTCTTTCAAATAACTGTTATATTTGTCATGTCTCCAACACTCTCCAGGGAATTTACAAAATGCCATGATAGTACTACATAATTAAGTTTACCTTATTACCTTCCTCTCAACAGTCTTCTTAATGAATCTGTTTTTTTGTTAAGTCTCCAATATTGTTAGATACTACATTTCAGTCTTTTAAGGTACTAATAATTTAGTCAATCCAACCTGATTTTGGTTATCCTGTATTTCTTTTTAAAACCTGCCAGGATAGTAGTATAGATTTATTTGCAAAGAATCCGTGATGTTTGTTTGGATGTCCCTTTAAGGAAGGATATGAACACATGCTTAATATTAGATTGTAGTCTGGATGTAGGATGATTATTATTGATTATTTTCTGTATGGTGGCTTGACTATATCCATTAGATGCCCAAGTTATTATTTTATTCAATTCTTCTAATAGAAGGAAATGTGAAGACCAAATTGTGCAATCTCTGTGCATAAGACTTTTGATAATACTTGCCTTTTGTGAATGATATGATATGAAGCTGGCTGGATGTACCTGCCATTGAAGGAAAATTTCCTGTAAATGAAAAATTCTTTATTGCTTATAGAGTTATTATTAAGGTATCCAAAAAGTGAACACTTGTTGGATTTACATTTAGTAATGAACTTGACAAGATGAGTTCCTTGAGAATATTAATTTGTTTTAATTTTATTATTAATGCAGGATACCTCTCACATGAAAGAACAAATTCTACAAGCAAATAGATGGAAAAGTAATGTGCAGCACTGTTTCACTGGCGTTGGCTGATTACTGTATGGAACACCTGGAAAACCAACTTTTCAACACCATTTTTCTTTAGCCTCTTACCTTGCTTTGTTTCCTTAATAATAGAATTGCAGTTTGGTCCTATTCTGAAGCTGAATTACTACATTTTTTGGACAAAATAAACACCTTATACATTTGTATCAAGTTCAGTATTGAATGTGAATCAAACAACAGTCTGCCTTTTCTGCATACCTTAATATGCCATCAATGATTTATTCATACTCTTTTGTATACAACCCCTATTCAATACTTTTCTAAATTATATAATTAGTGTTCCAAATGGAGGCATTTAATTTAGTTTTCTGGATACCTTAATATGCTTCCAATGATTTATATAGGGCTATTTTGTATACAACCTACATTCAGTATTCCATCATATTCTAGAATTAGTACCAAATGGAGGAATTTAATTTAGGTTTAATTTTGTGCTGTGTCCTCAGCTACATGGAATCATGATAAGTCAGACTACAGATGCAGCTGCTAGATCAGTATAGACTTTCCTTGTACTGACTATATACAGTTAAAAATACAGTTGATATAATCTTGATTACATTAAATTTCAAGATTTATTAAATTACAAATACTTGGAATCTAAGAAATCTGGTTTTACTTCTCATGCAATTGAAATTAGCCACACAACATCTTTCAAGTCTTAATCATTCTGATTTTATATCTATATCCAAATTGCAATTAGTTGACCATACTTTTTTTTTTTCTTAATCATATATTTAACCTGTATCATAAAAAAAATGGCTATTATTATTTTGATTCAGGCCTCCATGGAGTCAAAAGACTCATCGTGGGAGGTCCTTCCAAAAAAACACAAAGTATATCATACCACTCCTTGAAATCATTGATTGTTTGTGCTCTCGCCAGTCTATCAGGCAATGCATTCCATGATGCAACCACCCTCTTCGCAAAGAAACTACTCCTCACTCTCTTGCTCACAGTTTCCTTTTGTAACTTCCAGGGATGACCCCTTGTCCTTGCTCCTCCCCCATTCTACCAAGCAAAAGAACTTCCCAGTGTCAACCCTAAAACTATCTTTCAATAGTTTAAAAGTCTCAATCATATCACCTCTCCTTATTCAATCTACCAAACTCTGCAGTCCACTTTTCCTTAGTCGAGTCTCATGACACAACATTGTATGGGCCTGAAACTATCTTTGTTATCTGCCTCTGTACCCTTTCCACAGTTAATTTATCCCCTTCAAATCCTGGGGACCAAATTTGAGAACAATAGTCCAAGTGTGGTCTGATGAGGGCTTTATGCAATGGAATGACCACTGTTTTATCTCTGCAACTCAGCATCCTACTCACTATTCTAGCAATTCTCTGGGTTACTTTCACTACCTTTGCAATATGTTCCCTGAATTTCAGGTTTCTATCAATCATTACCCCCTGATCTCTTGTCTCCCCTACTTCCTCCAGTACAGCAACTCCAACAGAGTATGCAGCCTCCCAACAATGTATCCCAAACTTCAAGACTTTACATTTTGCTGCATTAAACTGATACCTCCATTCATTTGCCCATCTGTCCAATTTATTCAAATCCTCTTGCAGGGCTGCCACATCTGCACTATTACTAATAACCCTTCTTAGCTTCACATCATCTGCAAACAACTGAATATCCCCCCCCCCCTGCAATCCACTGACAATGTCTTTGATATAAACAATAAACAATACAGTTCCAAGTACTGAGCCCTGTGGGACCCCACTTGTAACCTTCTGTCTCCTCAATATTGACCCATCATATACAACTCTCTGATACTTATCACCGAGCCAATCCTGAATCCAGTTGACTAACCTGACATGTAAACCAATGTGCTGCAACTTAAATATCAGCTTATCATGTGGCACCCTGTAAAATGCCTTTGCAAAATCCAAAAAAATGACAGAATATGCCTTTCCATCATCAGCCACTCTTGTCATGTTATTATAAAAGGCAATCATATTACTAAAGCAAAAGTACCTATTAACAAATCCATGTTGATTCCCACAGATAACATTATCCTCATCTGCCCAACCCTCTATATGGTCCCTCACTAATTTCTCCAGGATCTTAACAACTACTTATGAAACACAAACTGGTCTTATTATCTTACCTTTCTTCCATTCCTTGAGTACCAATTCCATAGCAAGACTTTCATTGATAAGCCAGATCAACGGGGCTGTCAGTTCTTAATTGCTTAATTGCCATAGCCACACTTTCTATCATTCCTCCAGGCAAACACTCCTCTGGCATCATATCTAAAAAGACTGTTAAAAAATCTTACTATCTGTTAAAAACACTATTATATAATCAGTCTGATATTTTTATGTTAGGATTGGGCACCAAGGTATTTTCTTGTGCATTATAGAAATGGCTACTCTATCTTCATAACCTAGTGATTTGCTCATATAATGCATGCTTTATTTCTTGCTGTTTGTTGATCTCTAAACTCTCTGTACAAATACAGGAAAATGAAGCAACTGCAGAAATAAACAAAGGCATATGACAATGCTGTGTATTATCACCCTAACTTTACGACCAATATATAGAATATGTAATGGAATTAATAAATAATCCTTACTAGATGCTTTATAGAAGCATTGTGATTTTTTTAAAAAAATATTTGAACACATGTAAAAGAAATTAAAATATATTTACAACTCCTCTATATTTTTCTCACTGTAACATGCGCATTATTCAAGGAAAGAACAAAAGAATTGGTTACAACATTCAGAATATTATCTCAAGAATGAGTTATAATTTTACATGTCTCAGTCACAGCTGAGTGAGCAGGAAACAACACTGTTAAATTTCCAGGGAACCAGGTCAGGTATCATTTTATAATTAAAAATAATAATAATAATAAATAATAATAATAAAAATTATTGACACTTTATGGCTGTTACTCCAAAAAACATTGGAGATAAGCATGCAGTCTGTTCAATTAAGATTAGGGCGATGAGAAAGTAGCACATGTTTCATGGGAAATTTAAATCTACTATTGTGTAACATATTTGTCCCAGTAAACTCTATGTCTGGTATTGGTTGCATGAGAAGCAAGGCACGAACCCTATATAATAATTAATAATAATAATAAATAATAATAAAAATTATTAACACTTTATGGCTGTTACTCCAAAAAACCTTGGAGATGAGCATGCAGTCCGTTCAATTAAGATTAGGGCGATGACAAAGTAGCACATGTTTCATGGGAAATTTAAATCTACTATTGTGTAACATCTTTGTCTGATTCCAGTAAACTCTATGTCTGGTATTGATAGCATGAGAAGCAAGGCCTGAACCTTCTGATTCTAGAAATCTTATGTAATCTTGGTGTTCTTCAATTCTGATCTTAGCAGATTGACCAGTCTGTTCGAAATAGCAAAGTTGATATGAACAGGATAGACACCAAGTAGGAATAGTGGAAGCAACTTATGTTTAGTAAATGGTAGGAAAGAGGATAACTTTTGTGTTGGTTTGAAAGTAATGTATGTATCTTTCCTTGTTATCATTCTTACTATAAAGGATTCTCTGTAGACTTGGGACAGATTGGCTGTTCTGCTAAGATCAGAATCAAAGCACATGAAGATGTTGAAAGCGGCAGTGATTGTATGTATGAAGATGGAATATATTGCGATGTGGATGGAGAAGTTGAGACTGAGCAGATATATGTGGTAAGTGATAAATGTGATTGTGCAGGTGTAGTGGGAAATCACATGGCTTGGATAGGACTGGCTATAGACCTAAAAATGAACTGCTGTGTTTACGAATGCCAGAAGTGTCGGAAATAAAGGGGATGGAATGGTTTCAGTGATTGAGTTTATTTTCCCCAAAATCATTGGAATAAATGAAACATGGTTGAATGAAGATGATATTGTAACGGGAATAGAAATGGAAGGATACAGTATTTTTTGTGAGAATAGAAAGGGCAAGAAGGGAGGTGGGGGGTGCTGTTGATAACAGGGGAATTAAGTCCACATAAGGTAGACATGAAAGGAGGAAATAGTGGCAGTGGTTATGAGATAGTGTAGTGTAACGTGGAGGTAGAGAGGAAGACATTCGATGAAAGTGGTAGAATGGTAATAACTGCTGCAGAAGGCATTGTTGAGGTATTCAGTGATCAGTTTATAGGATGTTTCATTCTGACCAGGTGGTATCATGAGGAAATTAAGTGTAGAGAACATAGGAGGAGATGGCTTAATTGTGAGTGAGCAGGAGGTATTTGAGAAAATAAATAACCTTGATGTCAATAAGGCAGTAGGATTTGATGACATATCACCACACATCTTAAGGAATGTTCATCGAATTTTACAGTGGAACTCATGGCAGCAGACTGACCCTTACTAAGGTTATAGTAGAATTATTGAATAAGAACATCATCATCAGTGTATGTCATACTGATGTAAACAATGCTATGCAATATGCAGAAGGGATGCAAGTATTAGGAGAAATGGAAGTGAAAGAATCAGGGATGTATCAGGTGTTGATTGGATTAGATGTTAATAAGGCTGTGGGAATGGGATAACATATCACCACATATTTTTAAGAAATGTGCACAACAGTTAGCTATGCCCTTGCCCTAGTTATTTAATGAAAGTATTCCAGTGGCTAAATGTTCCTGAGGAGTGGAAAGAAGGCAAAATGGTACCACTCTACAAGTATACTGCTAGTACAGAGGTTTCCAATTACAGACCAGTCTGTATAAGTGCAGTTGCAGTCAAGGTGTTGGAGAGATCGATTAGGAATAGAATACAAGATTAGGTTAATGTACATAATATTAGGTAACTAAAAATGTTCATGCAGTTTTTTGTAATAGAAATTTAACAAGTGCAGAAATTTTCATAAAATGTTTTATTCATAATAAGTACCTTCACAACCTACAACTCTTTCCCAACGAGATACTAGTTTGTAAATTCTGCTTTTATAAAACGTTTTGTCTTTAGAAGTAATAAGCATAGCAACCTCTGCTTCAATCTCTGTTTTATTTCAGAATTGTGTCTATTTCATATATTACTGTCTAGCACAAAAAAAAAAAAAAAAAAGTGATAATCTCTTGGAGAAATGTCAGGAGAATATGGAGAATGAGAGAGTATCCCCCATCCTAAAGTACAAATCTTCTCACAGGCAAGTTTTGCAGTATGAGGTTTTGTATTGTCCTGTAAGAATAGTACTTTCTTCTGATTAACTAGTTCTGGCTGTTAACACATCCTGCACATGCTCGAGTTGCATTGAGTAGATCTCAGTCACACAAAGCATAGTCTTCTGGGGATGAAGCATTGCCTTTGAAGTGTGTGGTACTGGAAAGTTTGGTGACAACCAATGTCAAGTTCACTTCCAGTTAGAGTACAAGATCCATTTTTCATCACAGATGAGCAAGTAATCGAAAATTGGCTCATTTATATGACATGAAAGAATCAAAGAACAAATTGATAGCCTTTGAAGTTTACTGTCATGTTAAAGATGGCCTGTGACTAGTGGTGTGCTGCAGGGTTCTGTTCTTGGATGACTGCTGTTTAATTGGTTCATTAACGATATAGGGAAGGATCTAAGAGTAACAGTTCATTTGTTCACTGATGATGCAAAGTTGGGTAGGGCAATAGTGAATGCAGAAGATGTCAAAATCTTGCAGGACGACTTGGATAGATTGGAGTTCTGGGCAAAGGAGAATGGATGTCAATTTAATGTGACAAAATGTAAGGTTATGCATTTTGGGTGAAAAGATTAGCAGCAGTATATCACATTGGTGGAACTGTATTCCAGGAGATTGATGAGGCCAGGGACTTGGGAGTGTTTCTGGATAGGAAGTTGAAGTTTAGGGGGCACATCACAAAAGTGGCTAAATGAGCTCATCAAATCACTTGGATGCTGAAGAATACTTTGACGAGCAGAAACAAGCAAGTTATTGTACCTCTGTACCGAGCCTTGATAAGACCTCATCTTGACTACTGTGCCCATATTTGGTCACCTAGGTTTCTTCTTGATGGGGAGGAGGTGGAGAGGATCCAGAGGCGAGTGACCAAAATGATAGTAGGTCTATGGAATGAATCTTATGAGAGCAGGTTGAAGATTTGTGGGTTGCAGAAATTAGTTGATAGGCGGAAAAGGGGAGATATGATTGAGACATTCAAATTGCTAGAGAGTTTCTATAGGATTAATTCAGAGGATATTTTTGAGATCAGGACTGGTGGTGGGAGAACTAGGGGGACACCTATGGAAGCTGGGCAAGAGTGTGGTTAGCAAGGGTGTTAGAGCTGGGTTCTTTGCTTTTAGAGTGGTAAATGAGTGGAATAAGCTGCCAGATTCTGTTGTGGGTGCTATGATGGTGAGTGAGTTCAAGGCAAGGTATATTAGATACTGTGAGAATGTAGCATAGTTGTGTGGACATGATGTTTAGGGCCTCCCTCGATGAGTCTAAGGACTTCCTGGAGTCGCCCGTAATAATAATAATAATAATAATAATAATAATAATAAAACATGTTTATTTTACCTTAAGCAACTATACAATCTAATATACAATTGAATAATTTTCTCTGATGCCTATTTAAGCTGAATTTGCAACCTTACAATATAGACCAGCTATTCCTAATGCCTAAATGACTTATTCTACAAAATCTAGGCAATTACTAGCTGTCACAATCCATATCTTAGGCTAACATTCTTCTTAATATATGTATACTAGCTAATTTCTCAGCCTCAATTATTTCTTATAGCAACTATACAATTATCTTAACAAAGCTATGTTTAGTGGACATACAATTCTTAACCATTACCTCAGCGTTCAAGACTCTTATTTACATATGATGCAAAACTAGGGAGAGCAATGCAGAATCAAGCAGATGTTATAGCTTTAAAAGAGGACTCGAATAGATTGCTTGATGGGCAGTTAAGTGGAACTGTCATTTCAGCGTTGCAATGTGTAAGGTTTTGAGATTTGGTAAGCAATGATGGGATGCAAAGTATGCGCTATGTGGGAAAACTTTAACGGACGTAGAGGAGATGAGAGATCTAGGAGTGATAGTGGACAAGGACTTGAAATTCAGGGGCCACATTGCACAAGTTGTGAAGACATCACATCAGATAATGGCAATGATGCAGAGGACCCTGACTTGCAGAAATAGAGAGGTTATGATTCATCTGTATAAGGCTTTGATATCCTCACATGGATATCAAGGCCTTATACAGTGGATTATTGTGCACAGATTTGGTCCCCAGACTTTCATGGTGATGAGGATATGTTGGAAAGGGTCAAGAGAAGATTCACAAAGGTAGTCAGTGGTCTTTGGAATGTGGAGTATGAGGACAGATTGAGAGAATGGAAGTTGTAGAGCATCATGAATAGGAGGAAGAGGGGGGGGGATATGATTGAGACATGTCAGCTAGTCAGTGGTTGTTACTGGGTCAACATGGAAGAGATTTTTCATAGAATGGGAGGGGAGTAGAACAAGAGACCATTGCTGAAAACTATGAGGGTACGAACAGAGAAGTGAGGAGTAGGTTCTTTGCATGAAGAGTGGTTGGTAAGTGGAATGCATTGCCTGAATGTGTTGTGGGTGTAGACACATTGAATCAGTTTAAGGCATAGCTGGATGAGCATGGCATGCAATAGTATGTACCTACCACAATGAGTCTCTGACTCCATGTTAATAATAATAATAATAAGATTACATAAGATTTCTAGAACCAGAGCAATGACAGGCCTTGCTTCTCATGACATAGGAATCAGACAAAAATATTATACTATATTAGATTTAAATTCCATCATCTGTTCCTTGTGTGAAACATTTTGTCATTGCCCTAATTTTAATTGAACATACTGAATGCTTATCTCCAAGTTTTGAGAAATAATAGCCATAAATTATTCATAATGTTTATATTATTTTTTTATTATTTAAAATTACTCAATTATAAGGCTGGTCTGGTTGGCTCAGTGGTCAGCATATCCGCTCTCCAGCCAAAAGGCTGCAGGTTCGAATCCTGCCGTGGGCATAGATATTTGTGATTGTCTGTGAAAATACTAGTGGTGATGTTGGGTGGTAGATGGCATTGTTGGAGATGATGATGATGATGATAGTTGCAGTTCGTTGTAGTTGGTGAATTCAGTGGTGGAGACAGAGAGTTATAGAGTAGGTACCCTCCTTCGATGAGTCTTTGGACTCCCTCTAGGTGTTACATAATAATAATAATAACTAGTCTGGTTTCTTGCAACTGCATCTGAGACGTGAAAGAGTAACTCGTTCTGTTTTCCTCATTTCTGTGTTAATATTTTGAATATTGTAACCAATTCTTTTGCTTTTACCCTGAATGATGCTTATATCACAGTGAGTAAAATATATATTATTATTATTATTATTACGGGTATCTCCATGGAGTCAGTAGACTCATCGCAGGAGACCCAAATTAGCAAAACAATATCTATCATATCTCTTCTTGAATTCATTTACAGATGAAGCACTCATAACTGAGTCAGGCAATGAATTCCACTCATTAGCCACCCTCCAAGCGAAAAACCTCGTTCTCAAACCCTTGTTACCACGCTTTTCCTTAATTTCCAGGGATGACCTCTTGTTCTTCCACTATCACAAAGCTGAAACATTCCCCTGCATCGATCTTATTATTATTATTGTTGTTGTTGTTCCGGGAAACTCCAAGGAGTCGACAGACTCATCGAGGGAGGCCCTAACATCATGTCTGGAACAACTATTCAACATTCACACAGTATCTATCATATCTTGCCTTGAACTCATTCACGGTCGTAGCACCCACAACAGACTCTGGAAGCTTATTCCACTCATTCACCACTCTCCAAGTAAAAAACCTAGCTCTAACACCCTTGTCAACCACGCTCTTGCCCAGCTTCCATGCATGGCCCCTAGTCCTCCCACCACCAGTCATATTTTCAAAGATATCTTCTGGATCAATCATATAAAAACCCTTCAGTAATTTGAATGTCTCAATCATATCACCCCTCCTTTGCCTATCGTCCAATTTCTGCAACCCACAAATCCTCAACCTATTCTCATAAGGTTCATTCCACAGACCTGCTATCATCTTGGTCACTCGTCTCTGGACCCTCTCCACTTCCTCCCCATCACGAAGAAACCCTGGTGCCCATAACTGGGCACAGAAGTCCAGATGGGGTCTTATCAAGGCTCGATACAGAGGAACAACAATTTGTTTGTCTCTGAATGTTAAAGTATTTTTTATAAGCCAAGTGATTTGGTGAGCTGTTTTAGTCACTTTCGCAATGTGCCCCCTAAACTTCAACTCCCTATCCACCAGCACTCCCAAATCCCTGGCCTCATCAATCTCCTGGAGTACGGTTCCTCCAATGCGATATACTGCTGCTATTCTTTTCACCCCAAAGTGCATAACCTTACACTTTGCCACATTAAACTGACATCCATTTTTCCTAGCCCAGTTCTCCAAACTATCCAAATCATCCTGTAAAATTTTGACATCCTGTGCACTCACAATTGCTCTACCCAACTTTGCATCATCAGCAAACAAGTGAACACTTCCTCTCTCAAAACCTTTCCAATATCATTGATGAACAAATTGAAAAGCAGTGGTCCAAGAACAGAGCCCTGCGGCACTCCACTAGTCACAAGACATCTTTTTGGCTCCACTCCTGAATAAACCACTCTCTGGTATCTCTCCTTCAACCACCCTCCTATCCATCTTACCAACCCTATATCTATCCCCATCTGCTCCAGTTTACTGATTAGGGTTAAATGTGGTATCCTGTCAAAGGCCTTGGCTAGGTCCAGTAGTATCACTGTAAACCCATTACCCCTATCCAGTTCAGCTGTCACTGTGTTATAAAACGTGAGCAAGTTACTGAGGCATGATCTACCCTTCACAAAACCATGTTGTCCCCCATACAATATCCCATTTTCATCTATCCAATCCTGTATTCTTTTCTTGACTAATTTCTCTAAGACCTTGACAATGATTCCTGATATGCTAATCGGTCGGTAATTTACAACAGCAGTCTTGGAACCACCTTTATACTGAGGCATGATCTACCCTTCACAAAGCCATGCTGCCCCCCCCCCCCCCCCACCCGTACAGTATCTCATTTTCATCAATCCATTCTTGTATTTTTCCCTTGACTACTTTCTCCAAGACCTTGACAACGACTCCTGATATGCTGATCGGTCAGTAATTTGCAACAGTAGTCTTGGATCCTCCTTTATGCAGTGGAACTATTTTTCCCTCTTTCCACGCCTTCAGGACTAAACCTGACCCAAGACTCAGATTAAACAACATGGTCAAGGGCACTGATAATTCTTTAGCCGTTTCATGTAAGACCCGTGCCGGTATACCATCCAACCCCACACATTTATTCACATTAAAGTTCTGTAATATACTATTCACCTCCACTTCATTCATCACAATTCCCATATAAACTAATAGTTCCTTCATTTTTTCAATGTCACCACCTAGTTGATATACTCTTGCAAAGTGCTCGCTCAGTAATTCCACTATATCAACTGATTCAGTGACCTCCTTACCATCATCATTCCTTAAAATCATTTTGCTGTGCAGTTTTTTTTTGCTTGCAGCATATTGAAAGAACTGTTTGGGATTCTCTTTAGCTTGCATAGCTAGTTTCCTTTCATAATCTGCTCTTTTGCTTTTTTTACCACACTCGTTACCCTTGTGGCCTGCACTTTATACCATTCATGTGCTTGCAGGTCACCTGTTTAATTTCTTTAAATTCCCTCCACAGTTGTTTCTTTTTTTGCAGCTCAAGCCTAATGGTGTTATTCATCCATTTAACCCCTACTTGTTTTACTATTCGGATCCTAGGTATACAATCAGCCATAACCTCCTGTAAATGCTCCTTGACCACTTCCCATGCTCTATTAACATCCAGCCCTTGCAGTTGTACATGCCATGGCACTGATCCAAGCAATTTGCTAAGCCTGCCATACTTGCCAGCATGGTAATTCCACATGTACCCTGTCTTAATCGAAAATTCCACACGTTTATCCACCTCCCAGGTCAAGACCTTATGATCACTCTCACCAATAGGTGACAACATGGTCATATTCATTACAGTCAAATTCTCAGATGCTATTACCAGGTCAAGCACTCTCACACACCTAGTATTTTCAATTACATGCTGTTGCAGATAGTTTTCCCTTAATAACCAGATAAAATCCAATTCCTTCCTCCCATGTGTCCTCTCCTCCCTCCAATCAATGCTACCATAGTTGAAATCGCCCATAATAATTACCCTCCTTCCACTAATTTCTTCTATTTGTTTACATACTATCTCCACCATCTATTCCATCACCTGGTCTATAGCAGCACCCAACTGTATATTTGTTCTGCTAGTCTCAATCTCACACCAAATAGCCTCAAATGAGCTCTTTTCACTATCCTGCAATACAACTTCAATTCTCCTTGGCTGCAGTTCATCAGCTATCATCAATAACACTCTCCCCCCCCATTTTATTCTCTCTGTCCCTCCTAAACACACTATAACTTACACATTCTATCCCACTAACTATATCATCTTCCGTCAGCCATGTTTCACTAATGCCAATAACCTGTGGCCAGGAAGAGCCAATCAAGGCCACAAATTCTTCCTTCTTGTTCCTAATACTCCTGGCATTAGTATACATGAAATTCAGAGGTCCCTTTGTCCCACCCCTATCTTGATGCGTTATTCTAACTATCCCATTCCGATTTCTTTTGCTTAGTACTGGCCTTGGGTACATTATATACATTCTTACACTCAACTGTCTCACTGATGTCTGCAAATCCACTCCCCCCTCCTTGGTAGTTCTAGTTTCCCTGGTTCTGCACATTCATTTTCACTTCATTCAACAACACTTTTTCCAGTCTCTGCAAACCAAATCCATTCAAAAGCAGGCCATCCATCTTGTATAAATCCTTTCGCCCATCAAACTCATTCCACACGTCCACGAATTCCACACCACACCGTCTGCATAACCTGCGCATAAAGTCATTTGCGATTGTGGCCCTCCTTCTAAACTCCTCTCTGTCATACGGAAAAACAGACTCACCATCCTAACTCTGTCGCTCTTTTCTTTCGCTACCTTTAACAATACTTTCAAGTCCTGTCTCATAAAAACTTTATCTCCTTTCAGTTCATACCTGCGACAACTATCAATTCTTTTACCCTCTGTTTTTGCACTCTAATACTCGCAGTTACATCCTTAAATTTCGCACCTGTTTTGCTTGTTTAACACTATCGTCTGATCATTGACCAATGCACTGTCTCACAAAAATAACCGAACCTGTGTGCTTAAATTAGAGAAATTGCCACAACCTATTTAAGGTATTATTTTAGAAAGGGATCTATTCCATAAGTGTTATAAACTAATCTTCTCATGCTATAAAATTAATTTAGCGTGGCGCAGTCGAAAAATAATATAAATTTCCCTGAATCACATAGTGTGGGAGATAGTTAACTGTAACTGTGAATTGCCTATTTCAGAGGTCCTAAATTAATTGGCTTAAATTAGAATAAGGTAAAGAGTACTCAACAGAGAGTTAGAAGATAAAGCAGAAATTGGAAAGATAAAGAGTAAAAGTAATTAAAATAATTAATACAACAGATGTATTTTAACAGTATCACTTCTGGGTCTGGCTCTCACTGACGAGATCTCGACTTTCGGCAAGATAAGTACTTTGGTCTTCTTTAGTTTGTTTTTCACTTTGATTTTATTTTACTGGTGCTAGTGGTGGTTTCACCTCCACTAGCACTGGTCTTTATTAAAATTTCTGGTAGTGCAGTTAATATCTGCATTACTTGATTACTTTTGGCGATATCACAGCTGCCATTTTATAGTAGCTGAAATAAAGCATTTGCTGGTGGTATAGAATTATTTCTGTATCATGGGATTATTTTATTCTTGGTCTTGCGACTGAAAGTTTTTTTTTTTCTCTTACAGAGGTTATAGTCTTTTTCCCCACCTGAGATAACGGTACCATTTCCTCTAAGGGTGTGAACTCTATGAATTGAAATTCCTGGATGCGAAGAAGCGAGACGGGTAACTAAGGTTTTAAAAGAGATAGTCAGAGGAAATAACATTTATTCTTTCACTCCCTACAGCAGAGGGAAATGTTTAATTGTAGTCAAAGATGTGGAAACAAGAGACAAACTATTACAGGGTTTTACTTTCGAAGGAAGCACAGTTATTCCTATAATGGTCGGGAGCCAGGTAAAAACAATAAAAATAGAAAGATTTCTAATGGAATATATAGAGAACAGTAATGAAATTCTTATACAGACATTTTCAAAATCGGGTAAGATTAATAATATATGAAAGGGTTTATCAGACAATGATCCAAACTTGTTTTCTGGTGAAGTCATGTTCATGATGGATATGAAGACGCTCATACCAAATTTTTTCAACATCAGTACAACCCGAGTTATGGTAAACTATCCCAGAGTACAAAGGTAGTGGCTGCGTTGTGGTTCATACGATCACTTGGGTGGAAACCGCTCCAAATCTAAATGTTTCAACTGCATGGAGATTGGACATATCGCTAATCATTGTCTTAAACCCTGTCAGAAATGCGAAAGTTCTGAACACTGCCTTAATACCTGTCCTTTTAGAACTTTTGCTGAAAGAGTGGGAGCGGTGGTAGAGCGAATTAGAACATCATATATATCAGAGAGGCACAATGAAGAGTTCCCAGATCTTCCAATTCAATCTAGTAAAGATGTCGCTTTTAAACAAATTACACTTGGTAAAATCACAAAATGTGCACGACCTAATCAGCTAAAAAATAGCCCCCAAACTCCAGATCAGAAGAAACCATTTTCTCAGTCAAATATTGATGGAACATCAGTTGAAATTACCAATAACGAACCTAGTATAGCAACTGAACAGGTACAAACGAAATGCAAAAACATGAAACTGTTCTACAAGGAGAAAACAGAGAAAAAACAGAAAAGCAAGTAAGACAACTAAAATAACTTAATATGCAGACAAGATCATCAAAAAGGAAAGAAAAATTAATAAAAAAATTGAGGATAAACACAAAAAATTAAAAAAGAAACTACATCTAAAAGAAAAAGAGGTACTAAAAATGTAAAGATGGAGAAGACTGTGGATCATCAAGTGAACACTTTTCAGGCTCAGAAGAGTTTATGGACTATGAAGAACCTTCTCATGTGCTAATAAAGGAAAAGCAAGAGATACAATTAAAGAAAATGTAATAAAGTTTAATGATTCAAAGTTTTCTCAGTACAATTATCACCTACATGAAAATAAAATAACTAGCTTCCAAATCAAGAACAATAAGCATGAAATTCAAATGATGGAAAGCAACTGTAAAAAAACTGGAAGACTGTTTACAAGAAGCAGGCTACATAATTGCTCCTGCACAGATTGAAGACCTCATCGGGTTCATCCGAAATCTAGAAGTTGAAGACTTATCAGTGACACTTCATTAATCATAGCATCTCCTTTCTGCATTGCCTCATTTTAAATATACAAGAATTCCACAGGCAAATTAAATAAGAAACTATATGGAAACTTATGCTAGCTATAATATAGGTTTTTGTTTCTCTAAGAAACATACTTCTGCAGATATAAAGATATAAAAACTTTAACATATAGATATCCATTTCTTTCTTATTGGAGCTTTGGAAGATTTAACAGGGCTGAAGTAGGAGTTCTTATTCTTGGCCCACTCCGTGGATCATTCTATAATATCTAAAGAGATGCAGAATGGAAATTTTGACAATACACTGGAAATACTGTGGATGTGTAATAAGATTTATATATGTTTATACACCATCCATTGGAACAGTTAGAAGAAAATTCTTCCAGGAATTGGAGCCATATTTATACAGTGCCCACTACATCATAGCAACTGGAGACTGGAATGGTATTGAAAACTACACACTAGACAAAAGAGGAGGATACCCCCAGGACTGGAAAAGTGGGATATGCACAGTTAAAAACATGTCTTGACAATGCTGAACTAGTAGACTTGTGGAGGATTTGCAATCCTAATCTCCAGGCCTACACATACATGAATCAAGGTATTGGTTACTCATATTGATTGAATTTATATCTCTTCTTTCCTTATAAATAGGATAATTCAGATAAAACATCTTGACATCAACATGTCAGATCGTAATCCAGTTCTACTTAAGTTCCACTGCATGGAAAAAGTAGAGATCTGTTCCAGACCATGGAGACTTTCACCAAATTTTCTGTTAATCTTTCAAACTAAATTCCAGACCCTCTGTTCAAATTGGAATAATGTTACCTAGAATTGGAATATGTGGTTAAAATTCAAACAAGCAGTAAAACAGAAAATGATAGAATGGGGAAAGGAACAGGCTTTCCTCAAAAGGAAAAAGTTGAAAGACCTGTATAATGAGAGAAGCTGGTTCGAGACAAACCAGTGCAATGGTATAGAATGTAGCAACATCATTAGAAAGATTAATATAGAGATAGAAGTGGAAAGACAGAAACAAGTAGAAGAAAGAAATTTATTTTAAGATAAGAACACAGCCGCACCAAGCAGACAGCCCTTCAGCTGCTTTCTTCACAATTCACTAAATTTTGCAAAGCAAGGACTACCACTCAAATCTGCATTAATGGAGAAAACATGTCCCTACTCATGACATCCTTGATTCCTTTCAAAAACATTACAAAAATCTACTTGACAGACCCATTACAGCATCTGAAATTACCACAGCCTATAAAGAATGCCAGACAAGAAAATTCCCAGGACTTGATGATCTAGGGATAGAACTTTATCGTGAGACCTGGGATTTTATTCTTCCCATTCTAGTTATACTATTCATTTCCTTTCTCTCATCAGGACACATTCAAGCGAATTTGTAGCAAGCCATACTGTGCTCATTCCAAAACCTAATAGAGATTACACCTTAATCAGCAGTTGGAGACCTGTTTCTCTATCTCATACTGACTACGAGATATTGTTCTGCATTATCAATACAGGCTCAAAGTAGGAATGAGATACCTAATTAAAAGCACACAAGTGTATGGAGTACCAGGTCGAGCAGTAGAATTTAATCTATTTCTGCTATGTGATCTAATCTGCTTAGTTAACATGAAAAAGTAGTCGATGGCAGTGCTATCAGTAGAGCTTATTCAAGCATTTGATAATGTCTGGCATCCCTTTCTATTCCACATCCTCCAGCAAATTGGTGTAGGTAAAAGCTGCTATCCATTTTCAAAGGAGCCTATGCCAATTCAACTGCCCACCTCCTAGTTAATGGGTTCCTGTCAGACCCGGTCAAAATTCAAAAAGGAGTAAAGCAAGGTTGCCCTCTTAGTCCACTGCTCTTTGCATTGGTTCTTGAACCATTCTTACAGGAACTCGACAATACACATGCTGTATGAGGAATAACAGTTCTTCAACTATGAAGGAAAATAAGGTATTTGCATATGCCGATGATGTGGTGGGCACTTTGAAGGATAATGATTCAATATATATATATATTTTTTTTGGTATTTTGGAAAAATTCAGCAAGATCAGTGGATTAAATATTAATTCAGACAAGACAAAATTAAAAGTTTTTGGAAAGTGGGATCTTGGAGGCATTCCTTTTGAACTAACCTCTAAGAGAGAGAGAGAGAGAGAGGATTCCTCATTTTACTTAGAATTAAATTCTGCACTTACTCAATATTACCAGTCCAAGAATTTATACACAAGAACCTAGAAAAGTTAGAACACTCGAAAAATAGGGCCACTTTCCTTTCTTTCTAAAGCCATAATATTCAAAACTATAATCTTTCCTGCTCAGTTGTACATAATAAATATTACAGACATCACAGAAGCTGAAGAAGAAAAACAATTATATAGTAAACCTGCTTGTGTAAATTTTTTGGTCCAGCCAATACCAAGAAGTTAAAAACGAATTTCTTCAACTATCAAAGAAGCATGGAGGATTTGGACTTCCAGTTTTAAAATCCTGCTATTTAAGCAATGCAGTTTCAAAAATCCATAAAATATTGTAGACTAATCACACATGTGCAGACCTTCTCCTGTACTACACAGGTTTTCATATTCCCCTGTTTGGAGTTAATTATTATAAAGGTCCAAAAGCTGAAATTGTTCCTGAATACTACAATACTTTGTGCTTAACTTTAAGACTTCTAAACACTCTGGCATTGACATGCTTTCCATTAAAAAAAGTAAAATTTGGTATAAAGAAATGTTTAATCTCTTTTGCCGCAAAATTCCACAGTTGAGTACTGACACAAGACTTTGTTTCCCAATTTGTATTTATACCCTAATACCCTAACAGAAGACATCCATTACCAATTGCAAACAGTAAAACATGTATTCTACAGCTGCCCTGCGTATTTGGAAGAGATTATTTGATGTGTTGGGCATTTCCATTACTTATAACAGAACAGGTTATTTTTTATTCCATTACTTATAACAGAGCAGGTTATTTTTTTGCAATATCCATCACCTGTCAGCAATGGGAAGAGAATTTCGATTTTATAATTTATTTATAAAATCAAAATCATTATTTATAATTAATGAATTAAATACCATTTATGGAAGGTTAGAAATAAACATGGATTTGAAAACCAGCAATATGACATCCAAATGCTTTATAATATCATATTGAGAAAATTATATTATTCAGTCAGACAGTTTTTGTATTTAGAAAGAAGCATTTTAGGAGATATCAAATTTATGACTAGATGGTGTAGACCATCCACATTATGCAATTATGCAATTATGCAATATTCACCAGGGAGAGATAAAATTCTGTCTATTCTTGGTATGAGAAATAGTTCCATCTTCTTTATTCAATGTGGTCTTAGGGATGACTGGAGAGAGATCCCAGGAAGAGAAGGCCAACTCAAGGCAGTTAACTCATATGGAGCTAACTACCTGGTTATCAGTCATCCTTGTGCTTTAGTTTCAATTAGTCTTTTGGTTGTTCATCTATATGAGATTGGTGAAAAAGGAAAACCGATAGCCTTTAGATATATATGATGATATAAAAGAGCTGAGACTTTTTCTCTATCTCATGTTATCTATCTGTCTTTTCTTTCTCCTAATACTATCAGGCTCTCTTGCACCCCTATACTAACTACTCTAGGCATATGATGAGCAACTCTTTACTTTTTCACCTCAATAAAGGTTGAAACTGGTCTGGGTAGTGACCTTTCCCATAGTGCATAGCATTATACATATCCATAAGGATATGTGCTTTGCATTATGGGATACCAAGGCAAGTGATGTAAAGTCATTGGATTCTTTATAACAGTTGCCCCAGTCCTGGAACTACTTCAGGTGCAAACTTTGTATAAAGGATTAAACTTTATCCAAAAGTTTAATCTTTTATCCAAGTATATAAATTCTTGGTATCCTTAATTTATAGTATGACCAAGTGGAAAAAGATCAAACAACTACCTGATTGGCTGAGTGGTTAGTGTATTTGCTTTGCAACCAAAAGGCTGTGGGTTCAAATCCTGCCGTGGGCATGTATGTTTGTGAAAATACTAGTGGTGGTGGTGGTGGTGGTGGTGGTCAGAGGGATGTTGATGTAGATGCAGTTGGTGGGATGGTGGAGACAGAGAGTTGTAGAGTAGGTGCCCTCCCTTGATGAGGCTTTGGACTCCCTGGAATGTTATGTAATAATAATAATAATAATAATCCAGAGTATTTTAGTAATAAGGTGTGACACCTTTTGGCTACTCGTATATGAAAATATGACTTCTTCATTACTTCAACCTTAGTATTATCTCTGGGTCAGACTTCCATTGATGATACCCCAATAAAGGTCGAAACTGTCTGGATAGTGACCCTTCCCATATTGCATAGTATTATACATGTCCATAAGGATATGTGCTTTGCATTATGGGATACTAAGGCAAGTGATATGAAGTCATTAGCTTCTTTATACGAGTTGCTCCATTCATAAAAATACTTCAGGTGCAAACTTTGTTTGCTTACACTTGGATAAAGGATTAAACCAAGTATTATTATTATTATTACGGGCAGCTCCAAGGAATCCTCCCTCGATGAGTCTAAGGACTCATCAAGGGAGGCCCAACATCATGTCAAGAACAACTATTCAACATTCACACAGTATCTATCATACTTCACCTTGAACTCATTTACAGTCATGGCACCCACAACAGACTCTGGCAGTTTATTCCCTCATTCATCACTCTTCAAGTAAAAAACCCAGCTCTAACACCCTTGCCCAGTTTCCATGGATGGCCCCTAGTCCTCCCACCACCAGTCCTGTTCTCAAAAATATCTTCTTAACTAATCTTATAGAAACCCTTCAGTAATTTGAATGTCTCAATCATATCATCCCTTTTTTGCCAATCAACCAATTTCTGCAGCCCACAAATCTTCAACCTGTTCTCATAAGGTTCATTCCATAGTCCTGCTATTATCTTGGTCACTCGTCTCTGGATCCTCTCCTCCTCCTCCCCATCAAGAAGAAACCCTGGCGCCCATATCTGGGCACAGTGGTCTAGATGGGTCTTATCAAGGCTCGATATAGAGGAACAATAAATGTTTGTCTCTGCTTGTTAAAGTATTTTTCAGTAACCAAGTGATTTGATGAGCTGATTTAGCCACGTGCCCCCTAAACTTCAACTCCCTATCCACCAACACTCCCAAATCCCTTGCCTCATCAATCTCCTGGATTACGGTTCCACCAATGTGATATACTGCTGCTAATCTTTTCACCCCAAAATGCATAACCTTACACTTTGCCACATTAAATTGACATCTATTTTCCTTAGCCCAGTCATCCAATCTATCCAAATCATCTTGCAAAATTTTGACATCCTGTGTATTCACTATTGCTCTACCCAACTTTGCATCATCAGCAAACAAATGAACAGTTCCTCTCAGATCCTTTCCTATATCGTTAATGAATAAATTAAACAGTAGTGGTCCAAGAACAGAACACTATGGCACACTAGTCACAGGCCGTCTTTTGGACTCTACTCCTGAATAAACCACTCTCTGATATCTCTCCATCAACCACCCTCCTATCCATCTCACCAACCCTATATCCATCCCCATATGCTGCAGTTTACTGATTAGAATTCCATGTGGTATCTTGTCAAAGGCCTTAGCAAGGTCCAGTAGAATCACTGTAAACCCATTACCCTTATCCAGTTCAGCAGTCACTGTGTTATAAAACGTGAGGAAGTTACTGAGGCATGATCTACCCTTCACAAAATTATGTTGTTCTCCATACAGTATCCCATTTTCATCTATCCAATCCTGTATTTTTTTCTTGACTATTTGCTCCAAGACCTTGAAAACAATTCCTCATATGCTGATCGGCCGGTAATTTTCAACAGCAGTCTTGGAACCTCCTCTATGCAGTGGAACTATTTTCCCCTATTTCCACCCCCTTGGGATTAACCCAGACCCGAGACTGAAATTAAACAAAATGGTTAAAGGCACTGACAATTTTTTAACTGCTTCTCATACGACACGAGCTAGTATACCATCCAATCCCGCAGATGAATTGACATTGAGGTTTTGTAATAGACTATTCACTTCCACTTCATTCACCACAATTCCCGTATAAGCTGTTGGTTCTTCCATTTCTGCAGTGTCACCACCAGGATGATATGCTCTTGCAAAGTACTCACTCAGTAATTCTACTATATCAACTGATTCGGATACCTCCCTACCATCGGCATTCTTTAAAATCATTCTGCCATATACATTTTTTCTTTTACTTGCAACATATCGAAAAAACTGTTTGGGATTCTCTTTAGCCTGCATGGCTAATGTTCTTTCATAATCTGCTTTTGTTTTTCTTACTACACTTGTTACCCTTCTGGCCTGGGCTTTATGCTGTTCATGTGCCTACAGGTCACCTTTCTCCCTAAATTCCCTCCACAGTTGTTTCTTTTTTTGCAGCTCAAGCTTAATGGTGTTATTCATCCATTAAATCCCTACTTGATTTATTATTCGTACTCTAGGTATACAGTCAGCCATTGCCTCCTGCAAACACTTCTTAACTGCCTCCCATGCACTATCAACATCCAGCCCTTGCAATTTTACATACCATGGCACTGAACCAATCAAACTCCTAAGCTTGTTATACTTACCAGTCCGATAATTCCACACGTACCCTGTCTTAATTGTAAATTCCACACCTTTAGCTGCCTTCCAAGTTAAGACCACTCTCACTTTTGGTGAGAGTTGTTCTTATGATCACTCTCACCAATTGTTGGCAATGTGGTCATATTCATTACAGTCAAATCCTCAGATGCAATTACTAGGCCAAGCACTCTCTGACCCCTAGTATTTTCCTTTACATGCTGTCGCAGATAGTTGAAATCGCCCATAATAATTACCCTCCTTCCACTCATTTCTTCTATTTGCTTATGCATACTATCTCCACCATCTTTTCCATCACCTGGTCTATAACAGCACCCAATTGTATATTTTGTTCTGCTAGCCTCAATCTCACCAAATTCACCAAATAGCCTCAAATGTGCTCTTTTCTCTATCCTGGATTCAACTTCTATTCTCCTTGGCTGCACCTCATCAGCTATCATCAATAATACTCCTCCCCCATTTTATTCTCCCTGTCATTTCTGAACACACTATACCCCTCACATTCAATCCCACTAGCTATATCATCTTCAGTCAGCCATGTTTCACTAATGCCAATGACCTGTGGTCTGGAAGTGCCAACCAAGGCCAAAAATTCTTCCTTCTTCTTCCTAATACTCCTAGTATTAGTATACATGAATTGCAGACCCCCCGTTAGCTCCATCCCTACCTTGATGCCTTTTACTAACTATCCCATTCTGATTTGTTGTCCTTATTCACTCGGGCATATTATACTCATTCATACACTCAACTGCCTCCCTAAGGTCTGCATATCTACTTCTCCCTCTTGTTATCTTTAATGTATGGTATAACAAAGTGGAAAAATGTCCAATTGCCATATCTTTGCTATTGCAATCCTGTACTATGGCAAGATATTTGTATGCAAGAAATATGAAAAGAATATTTGAAAACTTTTTTTTAGTGTTTGGAAATGCAGGATGGATTTTTATTTTATTTTAATTTTTTGTAATGCTCGGAAACATGTTCAACATTCATTTTGTATTAGTGTAAAATGTAAGAGGAAAGTCATTAGTTTTTTGTCTCAGGGATCTGTTTTAATACCATTGCTGTTTAGCTTGTATGTTAATGATATTAGGGAAGAGTTATTTGCAGATAATGCAAAGTCGGGAAGAACTACGAGGAGTTGAGTAGGTGTTGTGGCCTTATATGAAGACTGGGATATATTGTTGGAGGCAGAAGAAATAAGACATCTTGGGGTGATGGTAGATAAGGATATAAAATCAACAGGACACATTACCAAAATTGTGAGGACAACACAACGAATCCTTGCAAGGATGCAGAGGACATTCTGGAAGTAAAGAGATTCTGGTTCCATTGCATGAGATTTTATGTAGACCACATATGGAATGCTTGCATAAATTTGGACACCTGGTTTTTCAAAAGAATGAAGTGATATTGGAAAGGGTTCAGAGATGATTGACTAAGCTAGTTTCTCACATCTGGAATGTTGAGTATAAAGAAAGGTTAAGAAGGTGCAATTGCAGAGTCTAGTGGATAGGAGGAAGAGGGGGATGATATGATAGATGTGTACAAGTTGGTAAGGGATTGTTATAGGATTAATGTTGAAGAGGCTTTTTATAAAGGGTGAGAGATGGGGAGAACAAGAGGTCATCCCTGGAAGCTGTATAATGAGGTTGTGAGCAAGGGAGTGAGAAACGGGATTTTTTTTTTTTTTTTTACATGGAGAGTTTTCATTATTATTATTATTACCTGACAGTTCCAAGGAGTTCAAATACTCATCAAGGGAGGACATAAAAAAAGACAACTCTCTGTCTCCACTACTTAATTCACCAACTACAGTGAACCACTACTACCATCATCACCTACACCAATGACATCTACTGCCCACCACCACCACCACTAACATTTTTTATCTATAAATTGTGTGTTCTCAAGGCCTATTAGTCTGTATGTGGGATGAAAAAACCATGCTACTTCTGTATGAGATCGGCTAACTCACCTTCAGTTGAAAAAAAATCACACATAAAGATTCCTCTCATAATGACGAGAATTGAACTTAGTCCTTTTCTAATCGAAGGGTGCAATGTATTGTTATTCTTCCAATTGCGTTATGGAGGCACTTTTGTGAATCCTGAATGATTGGAATGCATTGCTGGAGAGTGTGGTGTCTGCTGAGAATTTGAATATATTTAATGCATAGTGTTTAAGCCTTGGGTATGACAAAGTAACTTCCTGTGATAAGTCTTTGACTCCATGGGAGTCTTGGGATCATAATAATAATAATAGTCATAATCTCAGTATTTGGTGCATCCCTATTTATGATCAAATAAAAGTTTATTCTAATTGTACTTATTGGTCAAAAGTCTCTGTTTGCTATATGAACAATCTTGATGGGAGAGTCAAGAAAAAGGAATGCTACCTGAAACAATTAAAAATGCAAACTTGCTAAATTATTGAACCAACTTACATTCTTAAAGAGGTGTAGAGACAATGATATTATCCCAAAGTTTTTATATTTTAAATGTTGTTTCCATTCTAGAAGAATTAAGCATATTTATAACCAGGCATCTTTTGTTCTTTCATGATGCGATATGATCCACAAGGTTCTGAACTTTGTGGATCATATCAATCAGGTTGATTCTTTATGCTTTAATTTACATTACATCTTAGTAAACTCCATAGATGTTGAACTATGATCAGATCTTCTTACAGTGGTACTTTTTTATCCTTCGAAAACAGACAAATCAACAAATTTATCGCTCCTTACAACAGAAATTTTGTTTCAACTGTCATCTTATCTGATGAATAAATGTTAGTCAACACCTCAATGTATCAACACATCCCTATCTGAGAAAAAGAGCTCTGTATAATTTAATGAAGAACAACGAAATTATCATCATCAAAGTTAAAAAAAGGCAATGTAACAGTTATCATGGCTATAGCTGACTACATGTCAAAGATTTCACCCACTTAAGATCTATTAGACCATGATCCTACTTAGCTAAATCATGAAGAGACTGATCTTTTATGCAACATGCTTACTTGGTCTACAGATCTTAAGAAAAAGTTGAATTCAGTGTATCCTTTAACTTCATGACTGTATGATCCACGCAGTTAGCCTAGTTGCTATGTGCTTCGCAACCATATGCCTGGGGAAGGAGTGTCCTGGGCTCGATTCCCGTCAGCGATGTGAGGAGCTTAAGGGCTTAAGGATCTTCCTCAGCCATAGCCAAGTTAGCCAGTCTTGGGCGTAGACAGCAGGGTTCCCCCCCCCCCCCCCCCCAGTTTATCTGGGGGTTTTCATCCCGCAAGCAGGCAAACCGGCCCTATGAACACACGGATCTACAGCCATAAATACTTAACCCCCCCTCCTGGGGGGTTAAGTATTTATTGTATACTTATTGTATTTATGGCTCAACTTGCCCCAATAGGGACGGGGGAGAAAAGGGAGGAAACTCCATACGAATAAATAAATAAATAAATCACTGTATGGAGTACCTAAGAGGTTCACAAGGCAGGCATTCCTCTTAGGCTGATTGTAAATGGTTTCAGCTCACTTATATATCTTTTATCCAATTCAAGCATTTTTTTTTTTTTTGTTAAATGCTGTATTTCTGGGTGCCATTTTTATCTAATATAGTAATTTCTAATTCCCTTGAAATCTGGAAAATTTTATCCCCTATATTAGATTGAGTTTTAAATAAATAAATCTCTTTGTGTGTGTGTGTGTGTGTGTAAATAATCCAAGCTGATTGAAATTTCTTCACAAATATTCTTATATTACTGAAGTAAATTAGTTTTAATTTTTATTTATTTCAAATTTATCATAGTTTGTTCTGAGGAATGTGAGCGTCAAAATTTAACCTGCTCAAGCCCTAATTCCTGTTGCCATTCTGAATGTCTTGGTGGTTGCAAGGATATGTCTTATAATTGCTTTGTTTGTCGACATGTTGTTTATCGAGGACGATGCATGAAGAAATGTCCAATTAATACATATGAGGTAAGATAAAAATTAATTTAGAAAAATAATTTGATAAATTTTTCTTCACTAATTGTTTAAATATTCTACAGCTATTCTAAATTAATGAACCATAAAGAAAATTATACTAAATGTGAATGGTATGCATCTAAAGTACAGTAACACCACACAGTATTCTAATAAATGCTCATTTCCACCCTCCACTCTGAAAAATTCCACCTGTACTGATCAAACTCAATCCTCATTCTCTTTACACCATTCTTTATCATCATCATCATCATGCATATCAAGGATGTAGGCCTAGCATTGCCTGTTCCGGCCTTAGAAGTCATCGTTGAATTGTTTAAGAGGATGTCCTGGTTTTCTTTTTCCTAATGGCTTGTACTTTAAGGCTTGTTTTGGTAATCTTTTTGTTTTCATTCTTTGAATGTGTTCCATCCATTTATGTTTATATTTTTAAATTTTTCTATTACTGATTCTTGGTTTAATTCTTTCATAATATCTTCGTTTCTTTTGTGATCAAATAGGGTATACTTTGCAGTTTTTCTCATAAACTTCATTTCTGCTGTTGTTAATCTTTGTTTGTCTTTTTGTTTTACTGTCCAGATTTCGCTTCCATACATTAAGACTGGTAGGGCTAATAAATGTTCTTGCCAAAGTCCTCCCGTGACTTTGTTTAGCCAGTTTTACACAGTGTTTAGCTTTAGTTTAGCTTGACTTTGTTTAGCCAGTTTTACACAGTGTTTAGCTTTCTTACATTTGTCTCTGTATTCTCTAAGAGCCGAAGCTGACTTCTTTGCCAGGAACTTTTGATATGCTTTCTTCTTTTTATTCACTGCCTCTTTAACTTCCTGTGTCCACCACAGAGTTCTGATTTTTCTCTCCTTGCACACAACCTCACCACATGCCTCTTTGGCTGAATCAGTCAGTGCTTTCTTCAGGACTTGTCACTGAATCTCCAAGGTTTGGTTCCTGCTCTCAAACTCTTTCATTTTTTTCTTGAATAATCTTTGTGTATTTTAGTCTACAGTTCACATCTGAGAGCTGCTCAACTTTTATTCTCTTTAAAACTTTCTTACATGTTCTTCTTTTCAATATGAAATTCAATTTTATCCTGCTCAAGACTAAACAGTGATCACTTCCAATTTCAAATCCTCTGTACACTCTGGTGTCCTGCACCAGGGAGAAAACATCACTATCAACAATAACATAGTCAATGAGACTTTTCTTATTTCTAGCCTCTTCTCTCCATGTGAATTTGTGCACATTTTTATGTTGGAACATGGTGTTAGTAATAACCAGTCCATGTCCTGAGAAGAAATTCAACGGGTATTTGCCATTATTATTAGCTTTGTTCTTTTCTCCAAATTTTCCCAAAATATTTTTGTATGTCTGACAGTCATTTCCTACTCTGCTATTTAGATCCCCAACCAGGACCAACTTTTCCTTTTTCACTGTGTCAATTGCTTTCTCTAAAGCAGTGATTCTCAACCACTGTGCCGCGAGATTTTTTAAGTGTGCCGCCACTGCGAATGCCCATACATAAGCGGCGTCAGACATGTGGTTCAATCAGTTCAACCTTCCTAGCGGGGACTGGCTGAACCAAAGCACGTGGCTATTATAGTTGTGACTACTGGCTAACAAAGCTACATATTAGTTTAGTCTACTAGTCGCCCGCTTGATGTGTGCATATGGTTAGTTACAACTTATATATATTCGTTTTCCTACGTGCAATACCACAATTTTGTGTAGTCAAACTTAATTAAAATGGATTCAAAGGCAATATGTCGTTTTTAATAATTTTTTGACAAAATTATTTTTATTTTCAATGAACCCCCTAAAATGGATAAATGGATAAAAAAAAGAAAGCTTAACGACGATAATGATGATGCTAGCGATCATGCTAACGAGCCCAGTACACGTAAAGATGTTTCCTCCCACAAAAAATGTAATGTTCATCATAAGTATAATGATGACTTCTTAAAATTTGGATTTACATCAACAATGGAAAATGATAAAACTGTTCCCGAGTGTGTGGTATGTGGTTGTAAATTATCAAACAGTGCTATGGTTCCGAGCAAGCTCCAACGTCACCTGCTCACTAATCATCCTTCACTAGCATCAAAAGACAAAGCCTACTTTCAAAATTCATTAATTATCTGCAAGATCCAAATAATTAAAGATTTTTAAAAAGCAAATTAGTGTGTCTGAAAAAGCTCAGATAGCTTCTTATGAAGTGGCTGAATTAATTGCTCTCAAATTAAAATCTCATAATTTGGCTGAAGAAATTATATTACCTGCTTGTCGTAAAATTGTAAAAAGAATGATCGGTGAATCAGCAGAAATTGATGTTTGTAAAATACCACTTTCAAATGACACAATTCATCGCAGAATTATAGACTCTTGTCCCGAAATATCGAAGAAAATACTGCTAAAACTCTTGCAAATTCAAATTTTGCTTTACAAATCGACGAAACAACTGATATTACGGGAAAAGCACACTTAATTACATTCATTCTATTCATTCACGAAAATGATATAATTAATCGATTTTTATGTTGTCGTGAATTATCTGATTTCACAACAGGAAAACATATTTTCGATGAAATTAATTCTTATTTACAAGAAATTAAAATTTTGTGGAATTTGTGCATTGGCATTTGTACAGATGGTGCTCCGGCTATGACAGGATCTATAAAAGGATTTGTAGCACACGTAAGAGAACATAATGCAGATATATTAGTTACCCATTGTTTTTTGCATTGGGAAACACTCATTACAAAACAATTACCATCAGAATTGAAAGTAGTGCTGGAACAATGTGTTAAAATGGTTAATTATATAAAATCAAGACCATTAAAAAGTCACCTGTTTAGTCATTTATGCCAGGCTATGTAGTCTAAATACGAATCATTGTTACTACACATGGAAGTCAGGTGGTTATCCAGAGGGAAAGTTTTGTCTCGCGTCCTTGAATTAAAAAATGAGATAAAGATATTTTTTGAACAAGATAATGATTTTGTTGGTTTGTTGGATGACAAAATATGGTGTGCTAAGCTGGCTTACTTATCTGATATTTTTGTTATTTTTAATAACATAAATACGAGTTTGCAAGGACCGAAAGAAAATATTTTAAACTCAACCGATAAATTGTTGGGATTTCAAAAAAAAAATTACTTTATGGAAGAATAAAGCACAAGAAGGTAGTTTAGAAAAGTTTGAGTCAGTTCCAAAAGATTGTTATAAAATAATTCATAAAATAGTTATAGATCATTTGACAATACTAGAGCAAAAAATTGTTCATTACTTTCCAAATTTAGAAATAAAAAAAATTGATTGGATTCAGAATCCATTTGTGATAAACGACTCATCGGCATATGAACTAACTTTGAAAGAAGAAGAACTGATATCTGTGTGTAATAACCGAGATTTAATTTCAAAACATTCAGAAGAATCAATTAATTCGTTCTGGATTAATCTTAGGTACGATTATCCAACAATATCACAAAAAGCTTTAAGTGTATTATTACAATTTTCTACATCTTATTTGTGTGAATTCGGATTTTCGGCTTTGACCGATATAAAAACGAAAAAAAGATCCAGACTTTTAAATCTGGATCACGAAATGAGAGTAGCATTATCATTTATACGCCCAAATATAAATGAAGTCATCAAAAAAAAACATGCTCAAATTTCGCATTAAATGTAATTTATCATTAAATAAACATTTTGTTTACTTTGTAATGCAATTTCATTTTATATTTTATTGTAAATTATTATTGTATGCTATTTTTACAAAATATATTATAGGTACATGAATTAATTAACCAAGTAAAATTCTTTTAAATTTATCTTATTGTTAGTGTGCCGCCAAATTTTAAAATTATTAAAAGTGTACCATGATGAAAAAAAGGTTGAGAATCACTGCTCTAAAGCCTCAAAAAATTCCTCCACTTCTATCTTAGTAGAACCTTCTGTGGGACCATAGGCACAAATAAGTCTCATTGTTCAGTTCCCAATTCTTATATTTGCCCACACCACTCTACTTGAGACTGCCTGCCATTCAAGAAGATTAGCCTCATATTTAGTGTTGAATACTATGGCTACCCCTTAATTTTCCTTGATTGTCATTGCCTGAATATAACATTTTGTATTTATTGTTCAGAAAGATCTCACCAGTTTTTGTCTTTTTTGTTTCAGTCACCCCTATTATGTCGATCTGGTACTTGTCCAATTCCTCAGCTAGCTCCATTTCTTTGCGATTCAGGCTTCTTATGTTGATAGTGCTGATCTTGAACTCTGGTGATGTTGAGTAGGGGTAAGTTTTAGGATTTGTTCCAGTTGCTGACTTTTTGCTGTTTGCCCTGATTCCCTGGTGAAAACAATGGGGGCCTTGTTTAACCGGCGATGCCCCAGCTGGCATGAAATGCTGTTATGCTGTTCTATCATTTGAAATTTTGGTTTAAGCCAATAAGAATACAATTTGGTCAGATAAATCTGAAATTGTCAGCCTATCCTTGTCCATGCAGTATCCAGGTAGATACATAACAGGATGCACCACGAGAACGTGAGGATTGGACATTAGGTCAGAAGCCCTGGTCAGTTCTCTTCATTCTTTTGAAGACTATGTGGAAGTCTCCTCTCAGTTGTATAGCTTTGATCCTTAAGCACCCCAAAAACCATTCTTCCTGTAGGCATGTAATGACGTCATGGGCTGCTCTGGGGCAGATGTCCCTTGGCGTCATCCAACACTCCATTTCATCCCATAGATGTTCAACAGGGTTGAGATCAGGGCTCTGTGGAGGTGAGTTAAGTGTAGTGATGCTCATGTCCACAAACCATGCAGTTACAGCTGAAGCCTTACTGAAAGAAACAATGGTTCCATAGAAATGCCACTAAGTAGGAAGCATTGCATTGTTCAGCTATTGCTCAATGGTCTGAGGCCAAACCAGGAAAAACAGGACTATACCATGGCACTTCCAACTCTGAATTTCATAGTTGGGGTTATGCACTCTGGTAAGAGACATTCACTGGACATCCCCCCCCCCCCCCCCCACACTCACACTTGTCCATCTGCTAGGTACAGGTTAGCGTGATTCGTGGCTCTATAACACAGCTTTACAAGCTTCCATGTCACGCTGTGTATGCTCTTTGCACTGCTAAAGATGACACTGCATGTTAGTAATGTGGGGCTTGCATATTGCAGTCCTACCATGGAAACCCATGTTGTGAGCCTCAGTTCTGAATGTTTTTTTGCAGATTCGTGTTCCAGTTAATTTCTTGAAACTCTGTATTCAATGTGTTGGCCAATGAATGGCAGCTTTTACATATTATCTTTCGTGGCACCCTATGGTCATGTTTGGTGAGTGTGGTGGGTCATCCTATGACTGTGGGTAACATATGCAGGTGACTCCCTGCACTTCCATCTCAGTATGGTATCATTGATTGTTGACCTTGGATGGCCCAATTTTTCAACAATTTGATAAACAGATAGGCCTGAAACATGACATCCTCCCTTCTTGTTGCAACACTTTTTTCAAACTCTGTCAGTTTCCTTCTCACAGCCATTTCATCTGGATGCAGTTGCACTGATTTGGAATCATCATGTTCCTTCAATTTATACTGGCTACAAACATTTGACTTGCTACATGGCATGATACACCTTGCCCATGGGGATGTCTATTGGCTTCTTTACAAGCAGTATATATTACCATAATGAAAATCACCCATAATGATCTATCTCCTTCCCTTATTTTCTAACTCAAGTTGCATGTATTTTTTTTTTTATCACCACCCTTTACATTCTCTGGTCTATAGCAACATCCAGTTAAATATTTCTTCCTGTCTATCTTCACCTCATGATTACATATTTCCTTGAAGACCATTACTACTGTTTCCCCATTTTGTGTGGACATATCGTCAATAGCACTTTCTTCCTTCTTGTCCTTTATCTTTCATAAAAAAACATTGTACTCATCCATTTCTATTCATATATGAGAAGGAAAGCGAAGCCCAAGGGAAAACTATTATGCTTATACACTAGTGCAAGAAGTATTGGAAATAAGGATGCCGAGTGGCTTTGATGCAGTTTATCCACAAATTATTGCTGTCAGTGAGATGTGGTTTATGAAAGATGACGTACTCACATGAATAGAATATGATGGTTAGTTGCATTTTTCGACACGAGATAAAAGATAAAAGAGGAGTGGGAGTAATACTGATGATTTCACAAGAGTTATTTATCCTCCATGTGGAACTGAAGCAACAGGTATGATAATGGCTTTGAAGTCATTTGGTGCAAGATTGAGGCTAAGACTAATTTTAGATATTTAATGGGGTTACTATAGATCAGGAAATGTAGATGATTCTGAAATGTTTTGACATATTGGACTGGTGAGTGACAGGAGAATGATAATGATGTATGACTAAGTATGGAACATTGATTGAAAGCAGGAAATAATTTGTGAGTAAGAAGAGTGAATTCCTTGAGCAACTTAGGGATAACTCTCATATTCAGCATGTAGTTGAAACAACACATGTTGGATTTAATAATCTCATCTCACACACTGATAATCGAAGTGCCACCATTTGGGAAGAGTAATCATGAGGTTTGTCTTGGGGAGTGGCTAGGCAGGTAGAAGTTTCATGGAACAAAAGAGATGTGTGAATTACAGGGCGAGGAACTATGATAAATTATGGAACTTGGTCTTGAATCAGTTACTTATAATCAGTTATATATGTCAGATTGTATTCCTAGGGTTAGGATGATAAATAAAGTACAGATGAAATGCATAAATCATGGAATAATGCAAGAGATTCTGAGAAAGAGGGTAGTATTAATGAGGAGAACTAAAGACCAGGGTACCCCCTCAGCAGCATGAGGAAGGTGTTGAGGGTAGTGTTGGCATATGAAAGGAGATTTGAAGAAGTAGTATAGCAAAACCCTAGAAAACTCTTTGGTTATGTTGCTTGTAGAAGAAATGGTGAATATCGAAGTCTGACCTTTTTTGTTGGATATGGAATATGAGTTACATTTGTTAAAGATACAGTGGAAATGTTTAGTGAGTATTTCATTAGTGTATATTTTGTGTGTGTGTGGGGGGGGGATAAGAGAAGTATTGAATAGCAATAGGAAGGCAGACACAGAAGGCTAATTCAAGAATAGGAAATGTTTAGAATATTAAGTAATCTTGATGTTAATAATGCTCTGGGACTAAACAGTATATCACCATGCATATTATGGGAATGTGTGAAATTGCTGGCGTTACCTTTGAATCTGGTTGTTCAACTGAATTCTGGCAACAGAAGAGTGGAAAGAAGTAAAAACAGTGTCACTGCATAAGAGAGAATCCAAGTCAGTAGTGTCAAGCCATATACTATATACGGATACTGTATATATCATGTAGTGCAGGCCTAGTTGGCCAAGTGGTTAGCATATCCGCTCTCCAGCCAAGAGGCTATAGGTTTGAATCCCGCATAGGTGTAGATGTTTGTGATTGTCCACTCTCCCACTATAGACTGGGTCACCATGGGAGTAGTAGACCCAAAACCACCTGCAGTGGATAGAAATATAGGCTGTTCATTTTATTTATTTATTTTTTTTTTTATATATATCATGTGGTAGTGAAGGTGTTAGAGACAGAATATAAATCTGGACTAATTGTGAATGGAAATCGTTTTGAATGAGAGAGCAGTATGGGGTTTGTTAAGGAATGGTTACACTTTAGTAACTTGATTGAATTTTATAATAGGCAGACTTTTTGTGTTGCATAAAGGAGATGCTTATGTGGTTATTTATCTGGATTTTGCTAAAAATTTGATTGAGTACCACATGATACCCCTCTCTTGAAATTAAGCAGCACGAGGGACCCGTGGATCTTGGTGCATGGGGAACTGAAGTTCAGTGGTCACATTGCAAAATGTTTAACTTCCTTACTGATTGAGGTGGATGAAATAGTCAGACAACCTTAGCATTTTTCATGGATCAAACCATCATTGCCATTCTACTTTTTATCATGTAATTACCCTTTTTTTCCACTATAAATCAAAGATGCCAAGAAATTTTATTCTTGATGTAATCTTTTATAGTTATGGACATGTCTACATGTCTGTATGGACACATGCTTTTCATTCTGGGATACTATAGCAAGTGATGTGAAATTACCCAGTTGCTCAGTTGTGAAGTTACTTCACATGCAAACTTTGTTTGTTTACACTTGTATAAAGGATTAAGCTAAGAATATAATTTCTTGGCATCTTTAATTTATAGTATAACCAAGCAGAAAAGTTTCAACATCCTTTTTCACTGTTAATTCCTTAATGACATTTGTAGAGGCATTAGCAGATTAACTGTAATGGGGTGACCTTTATGTCACTTGACCTGAAGTCTAGTATGTTACTTTGGATTCCCTTCATTTTTAAACTTTTTCCTGCACAATTTATTGTGTCTCTTCCCAAAAATAAAAACGAATTTCATATATGTGAAAATAAATAATCAATCCTGAAATGACCAGAGATCAGCCTTTGCAATGAATTTATTTAGTAGCAATAAATTTGCTGTCTTTTATTATCTCGTCCATTGCACTGATCTTCAGATCAGTGCAATGGACGAGATAATTTATGTTTTTTTGCATTTTCCTTTGCATCAAAAATCATTATGTTAAATATTTGTAATTTTTTTCAAATAACATATATTGAAATAAATTTGAATCTTTGTTTTCTTTCCTTTCAAAATACCATTATATGAATTCATAGTGAGGAATTTATGAAGACACAACACATACGTGTTAGAAAAATTACTTTACTTAACATTAAAAAAGTGCCATTTTACATTTTGACTTCTGTATTGGGGTCATCATCAGGAAAACAAACATCTGTACAGTGATACAAACTAAGTGACGATACACTACACAAAGGTAAGATAAATTCAAATGTTTGTTAATCATTTACCTTAGCCTGACCTCTGGTGGAAAAAATTATTATAATAAAAAAAAGTAATTAAAAAATAGAACTACATTAAACAATTTCTATAAAGTACTCTTGTATTAAAATTTTCTCCTGTTTGCGGTTGTTCTAGATGATATACTGGTTGAAGATGGGTCCTCCAAATTCTTGGAATAATTAATCCATCATTCTTGTTCAGATTTGGATGATGTTTCAGCATTTCACATTCACTTCTTTGAATTTTCTTTCAAACCAGGTTTTGGTGCATTGTAGGGACTTGGTGCCTTTCCAGTCAATTCTGTGACATGTTTGGAGTGTGTGGTCTGACAGGCCTGTTTACTTAGCTCTTCCAAAGATCCCCTTCCATATCTTATCCACTGAGGGCTTTACAAAATTTCAGTGTACCTGTAACCTGCCTCACATAGGGAAAACAGGATGCACCATCCCAATTAGAAAAGATGAACACAAAAGCACATTAAATACATCACTATGGTAAAACATGCCTGTCAGACCATACACTCCAAACATGTCACAGAATTGACTGGAAAGGCTCCAAGTCCCTACACAGTACCAAAACCTGGTTTGAAAGAAAATTCAAAGAAGCCTATGAAATGCTGAAACATCATCCAAATCTGAACAAGAATGATGGATTAATTATTCCAAGAATTTGGAATACCCATCTTCCACCAGTATAGCATCCAGAACAACCCCAAACAGAAGAAAATTTTAATACGAGAGGACTTTAGAAATTGTTTAATGTAGTTCTATTATTTTATTTATTTTTTATTTTTATTTTTATTTTGTTATAATAATTTTTTCCACGACAACATATCCAAGGTCAGGCTAGGGTAAATGATTACATATTATTATTAACAAATATTTAGATCAGGGATGCACAAACTTGTTAAGACCGAGGGCTGCATAGTTCCACTGTTACTTATGGGGGGGCTGCCAAAAAAAAACTTGAAAGTTATCTACCATATATTGTTTATTTTATTTATACCTATCATCATTGTTACAAAAAAGGTAATAAAAAAGTAAGTGAATTTAATTTGATGCGTGACATTGCATTGATTTGACAATTGTTTTGATATTTGGTTCGAGTTTTGTAGCCAACTGCAAAATTGATTCTAAATTTTCATCAGTCAAGCGGTTCCTATTTTTTGATTTGTTAATATTAATGACTGAAAAAGTTTGTCCACAAATATATGTTATTATTATTATTATTATTCAGGCCTCCAAGGAGTCAAAAGACTCATCGAGGGAGTTCCTTCCTAAGACATAAAGTCTGTCAAGATTCATCGAGGGGAGGTCCCCCCGAGGAAACACAAAGTCTATCATACCACTCTTTAAACTCACTGACCATTCTCGCTCCCACCACACCATCAGGCAATGCATTCCACGGCTCAACCACCCTCCACACAAAGAAACCACTCCTTACCCTCTTGCTCGCAGTTTCCTTTCGTAACTTCCAGGGATGGCCTCTTGTCATCACTCCTTCCCGCTGATCAACCAAGCGAAAGAACTCCCCAGTGTCAACCCTGTAACCACCTCTCAACAGTTTAAAAGTCTCAATCATATCACCTCTCCTTCTTCTATCCACCAAACTCTGCAGTCCACATTCTCTCAACTGATCCTCATAACTATCCTTGTACACTCCTGAAACCATCTTTGTCATCCGTCTTTGTATCCTTTCCACAGTTAATTTATCCCCTTCAAATCCTGGGGACCAAATCTGAGAACAATAGTCCAAGTGTGGTCTGATCAGAGACTTATACAACGGAATGATAACCCTCTTATCTCTGCAGGTCAGTGTCCTCATAATAGCAGCAATCCTCTGTGTTACCTTCACTACCTTTGCAATATGTCCCCAAAACTTCAGGTTTCTATCAATCATCAACCCCAGATCTCTTGTCTCCCCTACTTCCTCCAGTTTAACTCCTCCCATAGAGTATGCAGCATCCCATCAATGTTTCCCAAACCTCAAGACCTTACATTTTGCTGCATTAAACTGAAACCCCCATTCATTTGCCCATCTATCTAGCTTATTTAAATCCTCTTGCAGGGCTACCACATCTGCACTATTACTAATAATCCTTCCCAGCTTCGCATCATCCACAAACAACTGAATATCCCCCTGCAATCCACTGGCTATGTCACTGATATAAAGGTTAAACAATATAGGTCCTAGTACTGAGCCCTGTTGGACCCCACTTGTAACCCTCTGCCTCCTGGAAACTGCTCCACCATACACAACTCTTTGATACCTATCAGACAGCCAATCCTGAATCCAGTTGACCAAACTGACATCCAGACCCATGTGCTGCAACTTGAATATCAGCTTATCATGTGGCACCCTGTCAAATGCCTTCGCCAAGTCTAAGAAAATTGCAGTATATGCCTTTCCCTCATCTAATGTTCTTGTAACTTTATTATAAAAGGCTAGCATATTGCTAAAACAAGAGCGTCCTTTCACAAATCCATGTTGATACTCACAGATAACATTACCCTTGTCTGCCTAATGCTGTATATGGTCCCTCACTACTTTCTCCAAGATCTTAACAACTACTGATGACACACAGACTGGCCTATAATTAGACACTTCCAGTCTGTTACCACCCTTATGCAATGGCACTATCTTACCTTCCTTCCATTCCCTGGGCACCTTTGCCAAAGCCAGACTTTCATTGAAAAGCCACGTTAAATGCACTGTCAATTCCCTAGCACATTCTCTCAAAACTCGTGGTGAAATACCATCCCGTCCTACAGCTTTACTGACATCCAGAGTATTCAGTATCTGAAACACACTCTCCTCCTGTATCTCCAGACCTCGAACAAGTCCTATCGCTCTTGCATTAAAACTGACTCCTCTAGGATGAAATACTCCAATAAAGTGTTCATTGAACAATTCCACTATGTCCTCTGCATCAGTCACTCTATTCCCATTTTTATCCCACAATATCATTCTTCCACAGTCATTTCTCCTCCTACTGGCCACATAGCTAAAAAATTCCCTAGGATTTTCTTTGGATCTTAGGGCCAATCTCCTCTCATATTCCAGTTTTGCTTTCCTTACCACACTAGTCACTCTTCTGGCCTGTGTCTTATATTCCTCATGCATCTCTTCACCTGTCTCCTTATATTTCTTACATAGCCTCTTTTTCGCATGCAGTTCCTGTTTAATATTGTTTGTCATCCACTTTACTCCAAATTGCGTCCTCTTCTTCACTCGTGGTATACAACTTACCATTGCTGATAACAAATATTCTTTCACAATTTCCCACGCACTAATGATATCCCGGCCTTCCAATTCCTCCCTCCATGAAACTTCCCAAAGTTGATGTCTAAGACTATTATAATCACCTGCCTTATAATTTCACATACGTTCCCGTCTCTTTGATACTCCTGCATGTCTATTCATTTTCTAAGTCAACACCATATGGTCACTCTCTCCAACTGGTGGGAGAGACGTCAACTCAGTTATTATCAACTCTTCTGATGCTATAACCAAATCCAAAACTTTTGAACCTCTTGTTCCCTCTGTTACATGTTGCCTAAGACATTTGTCCCTGAAGAATTCTAGAAATTCCATTCCCCTATTGCTACATGCATCTTCCTCTCTCCAATTTATACTACTGAAGTTAAAATCTCCCATAACAATCATTCTTCTTGCACTTGCCAAACTTAGCTGTCTAAACATCTCCTGGTCCCCATCCTCTGTGCTCCTGGGTCTGTAGCAACACCCCACTAAATATCCTGTCTTGCCTACCTCTACCTAACACCATACGCTCTCAAAATCATTTGTCTCACTTCCTTTCAAATTCTCCACTCTTAGAGGACATAGGTCATCACTTATCATAAGCAATACCCCACCACCACGCTTTCCCCTCCTATCCTGACGAGAAATGCTATACCCAGCTACTTCCATTCCTGTTGTTATATCCCCTTCTGTCAACCACATCTCAGTGATAATTTTTGGCCAGGCTGATGCTATCTGTGCCACCAATTCCTCTCCCTTATTCCAGATACTCCTGGCATTAGTATAAAGCATATAAATGCCATTGTTTCTATACTCAGCATTATCCCTTCTAGACTCCACTGGGCTCAGTGTTACCTGACATTGTCTCCCTTCTCCCAAGTATCCATTCCCACAAGAGGCCACCCCTGCTATCATCCTCCCTGGGACACACTGACTCGTTCAGAACAGCAATCTCTCCAGATGCCTACGTTTTTCCTCATTCAAATGTAAACGGTCTCTCGCATACAATTCCTCTCTTTCCTCAAATGCACTCCAAGCATCCACATCTACCAGTCCTCTCTTGTCACACATTGTTGAGCCAAATAGGCTTGCACATTTTAATGCATTATCTAGCCACCATTTATAATTGTTTTTATTGACACAACAATAGAAGTTTAATAAATTGCCTTCGTTAAATTTATTTCACAGGCTCTCATCATTTTGAATGTTGATGAGTTTAAGCTGTGTTGATTCGGGTGCATTTTCGGGTAAAATGACAAAAGGATTGCTAAATAAATCTAGCAACGGTTTCACTTTTTTAAAATCAGAAAACTGACCCTTGAAGGCTGATATCAAGTTATCAATCTTTTCAACATACACAGTTTTGAAGTTGACATTGAACTTTTCAGAAACTTTCTTATAATTAAGAAAATGGATGTAATTCCCTGACTTCAGTTGGATTTGAAATAGATTTAACTTGCACTGAAAAGACAAAATGTGGCCGTAAAGTTGAGTAACCAATTGATCTTTGCCCTGAAGTCGCGTATTTAATGTATTTAAATGATTAGTAATGTCAACCAGAAAGGCTAAGTCACATAACTAATCTGGATTTTTTGTGGCAGGGACGTTTTTGTTTTTTTCAGCCATGAAGATTTCAATTTCATCAATTAAATTTAGGAACCGTTCCAATGTTTGTCCACAACTTAGCCACCTCACTTCTGTGTAAAAAATTAAGTCACCATATTCACTTTCAATGTCTTCAAGAAACCTTTTAAATTGTCGGTGATTAAGGCCATGGGATTTTATAAATTCTTGTAGAGAGGCTTATACTCTGGTTAAACATGATAACTAATAATTAAGGAATTGACAGCATACCCTAGAAATATTAATTAAAGAAACTTTAATATATACTTTCCGATATTTCGGCAAACATCACGTTGCCATCTTCTTGGGAACTTAATACAAAGACAAGTGCATGCAAATACTACATAACAGCAAATGAGAACCGAAGCTAGGAAGCTAAAGTCCTGATGGTGCCCCCCCTGACGGACTATATTGGTAGTTCTTGTCCTTTGGGCTGAAGTTCTTCTGATAAATCTTTCCGAAATTTGGGGCAGTCTCATGCATCCAAATTTGTTGAGGTTTGGCATGTTCCTAAGGGCTGAGACTGATTCCATGAATAGTCTTTCATATTTGAATTTGCTGCAGTGTATTACTGTGGCTTTCTTCCATCTTATTCTGTGGCGAGTATCCAGAGCGTGGTCTGCAAGCCCAGAGTGGCTGTACTGGTGAAATCGGATGTAAATCCTTGTGTTCTGAGATTCTGATATTTGCTGTCCTGCCTGTTTGGCCAAAGTAGGACAGTTTACATCTGCAAGGGACCTGATATACACCAGATATGTCTAGGGGAAGTGGTTGGTCTTTAGTGGAGCGGATAAGGGATGCCAATTTTCTATATGGTCTATAGCAAGTGGTCAAGTCATGTTTTTTTAAGATTTTGTTGATTTTTTCCGAGGTGCCTCGGATGTAGGGAATGATGACGGATTTAGAGTAATCTTTTTTATGAAGGGGTGGAAAGGTGGGTTGTGGATAACTGGTTTAAGTATTTTTTGGATTCTTTTGGGGGGTGGGGTAGCCATTGGCTGAGAAAGTGTCACGGATGTGATTTAGTTTAGTGGTTAGGGCTTGATCATTTGAACAGATTATTTGTGCCCTGTTGAATAGCGTCTTAATAACTCCATATTGTTGTGAGGGGGGGGGTGATGGGATTGTTGGTGAATGTATCTGCCTATATGGGTGGGTTTTCTATAAACTGAGAACACCAAGGTTCCATCAGGTTGGCGGGTGACTAGTGTGTCTAGGAAGGGGAGGTTATTGTTTTCCTCTTTTTCCAGGGTGAACTTGATTCTAGGGTGTTGGTTGTTTAAGTGTTTTAGGAAGGAGAGAAGTGAATCCGGGCCATGTGGCCCAGATTTTATAAAATTAATCGTTGAAACCACAACTTTCATGACATGTTCAAATCCAAGTTTCTTAGGGCACAAGCTCTCCTGGTGGATTATATTGTGGAATTGTATCAATTCATCGTCGTGTCATCCCAAATGCTGTTTCAATAATGTTACCGATCCAGAATTCGCTCCTATCATGGAAGGAGCTTCGTCAGTCGTGATACCTTATAAGTTTGTCAGATCTAAATCAATTTTGGAACACTGTTCCAAAAGCCCAGTGAACATGTCATTACCTTTCGTTTTATCTGATGAACTCATTCCAATCAGCTCCTCACTTACCTCAAACTCTTGTGTTATTCCATGTGCAAATATTAACAACTGGGCTGTGGAAGTAATGTCAGTTAATTCATCAATAGCTAATGAAAAATAGGCAAATTTCTTTGAATAAGATGTTAAGTGGTCCTTTACATTTTCCGACATTGCAGTAATTCTTCTTTGCACAGTCATCCTATTTAATTGAATTTTCTCAACATTTTTGGCTGATTCAGGACTAATTTTTTTAGCAGCTATCTCAAGACAATCTTTAACGAAATCTCCGTCTGTAAATGGTTGGCACCTTTTTGCTATAAGGTGAGATATTTCAAAACTTATTTCTTTTGCAATTTACTATTCTTAAATAGGTTTTGTAAACATCACTTGCTGACCTGTCAATTCTCGTTTCACAAATGAAATCTTTTGTTTACGTAGCTTCGGGTAGATTTGAAAATGTAGAATGCAGACTTTCATAGTGTCTCCTTATATTGTATTCTTTTGGTATGGCTATAGCACTTTTGCAAATCAAGCACACGATATTATTAAACGACTGCACAAAACCATATTTTTCGGTTCAGCTATCCTGAAACTGCCGTTTTTCATCCTGTAGCTTGCGTTTCCTACTTGGCGCTGCTTTATCAATTGTAGAATTTATTTTTTACCGTTTCCTAGGGGGTGATAATTAATTGTAGCAACCGCACCTATGAAAACAAAATACTCATATGACAAATAGACGAATTATAAAATTTGTTAACATTATTACTAACCGATTATCGTAAGTAAACAGGCAATCGTGATGTCACAGCTACTTTGCTTTGCACATGCACAATTTTTAAAAATTACTTATCGCGTAACTTGTTAAAGTTAAAATAATACACGGTGAGGTGGGCCGCCAGCAAATCAATGGAGGGCCGTGGTCTCTGCATCCCTAATTTTTCATCTTACTTTTGGTGTATGGTCATGTAGCTTGTATCCTGTAGAGACGTATGTTTTCTTGATGATGACCTCAATACAGAGGTCGAAACATCAAATGTTACTTTCTTAATTTTAAGTAAAGTAATTTTTCTAACATGTGTGCTGTACCTCCATAGATTCTTCACTATGAATGCTGACCACCATGTAACCTTAAAAGAAAGAACCATTATATGGATCATCAGGCTTCAGTTTTAGAAATGAGTTTTTCTCTTTTTATGAATAACAAATGATATTAAATTGCATTAGTTGCTTTTCTAATAGTAATACTTCTTTTTAATAACAAAAATTTATATCCAATGATATTTCAGTAGGAACCCCTTTGTCTTTTGCTTAAAATTGCAACAGATGTTTTTGTGTTGGATGCAATTCCTATAATATCCAGTACTTGACCATTGTAGATATGTTGAAAAGATATGAAAGATATTCTATACAGACTGATTCAAAATTTATGCACATTTTGAAGATTTCCAATTACACCCCCCCCCCCCTTCCTCTCCACTCCTGGAACTGAATTATAAATAACTACTATGCCTAATTAGGAGAGAGGGAATGGTAAGAGGTATAATGTATCGGGATTCAATGATCTGCGGTGTTCAAGATAGGATGCATGAGGAGTGTTTGCCAGGAGGAACGATAGAAAGGGTGGCTTTGGCAGTTAAGAGAGGTGAAAGTGTAGATGAGATGATTGTGATGGTGGGAACAAATGACTTGAGTGGTGGTATAAATAGGGCAACGAGAGATATGAGATTCTTACTTGAGATGGTACGAAAGAAGACACAGAGAGGAAAGATAGTGTGTGTGTTGCCTAGGTATGATAATGACGAACTGAGCAGAAGAGCAGTAATATTGAATGACATAATAGCTAGAATGTGTGTGACAAGAGAGGACTGGAATATGTGGATGTTTGGAGTGCGTTAGAGGACGGAGAGGAATTGTATGCAAGAGACCGCTTACATTTGAATGAGTAAGGACATAGGCATCTGAAGAGATTGCTGTTCTGAAAAAGTCAGTGTGTCCCAGGCAGGATGGTAGCAGGGGTGACCTCTTGTGGGAATGGGTACTCCGGAGAAAGGGGACAACATCAGGTAACACTGAGCCCAGTGGAGACTAGAGGGGATAATGCTGGGTATAGAAACAACGGCATTTATATGCTATATACTAATGCCAGGAGTATCCGGAATAAGAGAGAGGAATGGGTGGCACTGATAGCATTAGCCTGGCCAAAGATTATTGGGATCACTGAGAGGGGTTGACAGAAGAGGATATAATAACAGGAATAGAAGTTGCTGGGTACAGCATTTTTCGGCAGGATAGGAAGGGAAAGCATGGTGGTGGATTGCTGCTTATGATAAGTGACGAGGATAAGTGATATCCTTATGATAAGTGATAAGGCAGTGACACTAATGATTTTGAAAGCATATGGTGTGAGGTAGAGGTGGGCAAAAGAGAATATTTAGTGGGGTGTTGCTACAGACCCAGGAGTACAGAGGGTGGGAACCAGGAAATGTTTAGAGAGTTGAGTTTGGCAAGTGCAAAAAGAATGATTGTTATGGGAGATTTTAACTACAGTAGTATAAACTGGGGAGAGGAAGATGCATGTAGCAATAAGGGAATGGAATTTCTAGAATTCTTGAGGGACAAATGTCTTAGGCAACAGGTAATAGAGGGAACAAGAGGTTCAAGAGTTTTAGATTTGGTTATAGCATCAGAGGAGCTGATAATAACTGAGATGACATCTCTTCCACCAGTTGGAGAGAGAGTGACCACATGGTTTTGATTTGGAAAATGAAGAGACATGCAGGAGTATCAAAGAGACGGGAACATATGTGGAATTATAAGGCAGGTGATTATAATAGTCTAAGACGTCAACTTGGGGAAGTTTCATGGAAGGAGGAAATGGAAAGCTGGGATATCATTAGTGCGTGGGAAATTATGAAAGAATATTTGTTAGCAGTAATGGTAAGTTGTATACCACGAGTGAAGAAGAGGACACAATTTGGAGTAAAGTGGATGACAAACGATATTAAACAGGAATTGCATGCGAAAAAGAGGCTGTGGAAGAGATATAAGGAGACAGGAGAAGAGAAGATGCATGAAGAGTATAAGACACAGGCCAGAAGAGTGACTAGTATGGTAAGGAAGACGAAACTGGAATATGAGAGGAGATTAGCCCTAAGATCCTAAGAAAATACTAGGGAATTTTTTAGATATGTGGCCAGTAGGAGGAGAAATGACTGTTGAAGAATAATGATATTTTGGGATAAAAATAGGAATAGAGTGACTGATGCAGAGAACATAATAGAATTATTCAATGAACACTTTATTGGAGTATTTCATCCTGGAGGAGTCAGTTTTAATACTAGAGAGAGATAAGGCAGGTTCGAGATTTAGAGGTATAGGAGGAGAGTTTGTTTCAAATACTGTGTAATCTGGATCTCAGTAAAGCTGTGGGACTGGATGGTATTTCACCAAGAGTTTTGAGAGAATATGCTAGGGAACTGACAGTGCCTTTGACCTGGCGTTTCAATGAAAGTCTGGCTGCAGGAATGGTGCCAATGGAATGGAAGGAAGGTAAGATAGTGCCATTGCATAAGGGCGGTAGCAGACTGGAAGTGTCTAATTATAGGCCAGTTTGTGCATCATCAGTAGTTACTAAGATCTTGGAGAAAGTGGTGAAGGACCATATACAGCATTGGGCAGACAAGGGTAATGCTATCTCTGAGAGTCAACATGGATTTGTGTAGGGGTGCTTTTGTTTTAGCAATATGCTAGCTTTTTATAATAAAGTTACAAGAGCAATAGATGAGGGAAAGGAATATACTGCCTTTTTCTTAGATTTAGCGATGGCATTTGACAGGGTGCCACATGATAAGCTGATATTCAAGTTGCAGCACATGGGTCTGGATGTCAGATTGGTCTACTGTATTCAGGATGGTCTGATAGGTATCAGAGAGTTGTGTATGGTGGGGCAGTTTCAGGGAAGCAGAGGGTTACAAGTGGGGTCCCACAGGGCTCAGAACTGAGACCTATATTGTTTAACCTTTATATCAATGACATTGTCAGTGGATTGTAAGGGGACATTCAATTGTTTCCAGATGATGCGAAGCTGGGAAGGATTATTAGTAATAGTGCAGATGTGGTAGCCCTTCAAGAGGATTTGAATAAGCTAGATAGATGGACAAATGAATGGGGGGTGTCGGTTTAATGCAGCAAAATGTAAGGTCTTGAGGTTTGGGAAACATTGATGGGACACTGCATACTCTATGGGAGGAGTTATACTGGAGGAAGTAGGGGAGACAAGAGATCTGTGGTTGATGATTGATAGAAACCAGAAATTTAGAGCACATATTGCAGAGGTGGCGAAGGTAACATAGAGGGATTGCTGCAATAATGAGAATAACACTGACCTGCAGAGATAAAACAGTTACCGTTCTGTTGTGTAAGACTCTGATCAGACCACACTTGGACTATTGTTTTCAGATTTGGTCCCCAGGATTTGAAGGGGATAAATTAACTGTGGATAGGGTACAAAGGCAGATAACAAAGATGGTTTCAGGACTGTACAATTTTGGTTATGAGGATCGGCTGAGGGAATGTGGACTGCAGAGTTTGGTGGATAGAAGAAGGAGAGGTGATATGATTGAGACTTTTAAACTGATGAGAGGTGGTTACAGGGGTTGACACTGGGGAGTTCTTTCGCTTGATTGAACAACGGGAAGGAGTGATGACAAGAGGCCATCCCTGGAAGCTACAAAAGGAATCTGTGAGCAAGAGGGTGAGGAGTGGTTTCTTTGCATGGAGGGTGGTTGAACCATGGAATGCATTGCTTGATGGAGTGGTGAGAGCGAAAACTGTCTTTGAGTTCAAGGAAGGAGTGGTATGATAGACTTTGTGTTTCTTGGGGGGGGGGCCTCCCCTCGTCCTTCCTAAGAAACACAAAGTCTTGATAGACTTTATGTTTCTTAGGAAGGACCTCCCACGGTGAGTCTTTTGACTCCAATGTTGCAAAATATAAAGTTATGCACTTCAGGTTGAAAAGGTTGCAGTGGTGTATCATATTGATGGTATTGATTTGCAGGAAATTGATGAGGCTACAGATTTCAGGATAATGGTAGACAAAGAGTTAAATTTCAGGGGAAAAATTGCAAAAGTTGGTAAAATAGCTCATGAAATTACTTGGATGTCGAAAAACACGTAACCAGTGAAGACTCCCTCTTTATAGATCTATGATTCAGCAAATCTTGACTGCTGTGCACAGATTTGGTCATCTGAGTTTCTTGTGGGCGAAGGTGGTCAAAAAGATTTCGAGACAAGTGACCAAGATTATGACAGGTCTATGGAGTACTCCCTATGAGGATAGGTTGAAAGGTTATGGGTTACAAAGTTTAATTGATAGGCAGAAAAGGAGAGAGGGCATGATAGAAAATTTTAAGATATTAAAAGGGTTCTATAAAATTGATGCAAGAGAAATTTTTTCATGTAATACTCAGAGAAATATGGGCCCATCCATTGAAGTTGTGTAACAGTGTGGTTAGTAGGGATGTGCAGACTGGATTTTTTGCACAGAGAGTGGTAGGTCAGTGGAATAGATTGCTAGAATTGGTTGCAAGTTCCTTGACAGTGAATAGATTCAAGAAGAGGTATGATAGGATTTGTGTGTATGATTGTTGATTTTTAGGGTCTCTCATAGTGAGTTTCCAGACTCCATGGAGACTCTGTAAATAATAATAATATGAAGAATATTCTTATTTTCAGGTTAATTTTTAAAGCTTCACAGATTTATAAGTAGTATTGCAAATGAAATCGTAGCTGAAAATGAAACATATTATTATTATTTTTGCATAATAATAATAATAATAATATGAAGTTGGCAGACTCATTGTGGGAGGTTCATTCAACTGACAACATTTTTATCATACCAGGCCTCTATGGAGTCAAAAGACTCATCGTAGGAGGTCCTTTCTAAGAAACACAAGTCTATCAAGACTCATCGAGGGAAGTCCCTCCTAGGAAACACAAAGTCTATCATACCACTCCTTAAATGCATTGACCGTTCTTGATCTCACCACTCCATCAGGCAATGCATTCCATGGTTCAGCCATCCCTCCATGCAAAGAAACCACTCCTCACCCTCTTTCTCACAGTTTCCTTTCGTAACTTCCAGGGATGGCCCCTTGTCATGACTCCTTCCCACTGTTTGACCAAGTGAAGGAACTCCCCAGTGTCAACCCTGTAACCACCTTTCAACAGTTTAAAAGTCTCTATCATATCGCCTCTCCTTCTTCTATCCACCAAACTCTGCAGTCCACACTCTCTCAGCCAATTCTCATAACTAAACATTGTACAGTTGTGACACCATCTTTGTTATCTGCCTTTGTACCCTTTCCACACTTAATTTATCTCATTCAAATCCTGGGGACCAGATCTGAGAACAATAGTCAAAAGTGTGGTCTGATCAGAGTCTTATACAATGGAATGATAACCATTTTATCTCTACAGGTCAGTGTCCTTCTCATTATTGCAGCAATCCTCTGTGTTACCTTCACTACCTTTGCAGTATGTCCCCTAAATTTCAGTTCTCTATCAATCATCAACCCCAGATCTCTTGTCTTCCCTACTTCCTCCAGTTTAACTCTTCCCATAGAGTATGCAGCGTACCATTGATGTGTCCCAAACCTCAAAATCTTACATTTTGCTGCATTAAACTGAAACACCCATTCATTTGCCCATCTGTCTAGCTTAGTCAAATCCTCTTGCAGGACTACCACATCTGCACTATTACCAATAACCCTTCCCTGCTTCGCATCATCTGGAAACAACTGAATATCCCCTTGCAATCCACTGACGATATCACTGATATAAAGGTTAAACAATATAGGTCCCAGCACTGAGCCCTGTGGAATACCACTTATAACCTCCTGCCTCTATACTGCTCCACCATACACAACTCTCTGATACCTATCTGACAGCCAATCCTGAATCCAGTTGACCAATCTGACATCCAGACCCATGTGCTGCAACTTGAATATCAGCTTATCATGTGGCACCCTGTCAAATGCCTTCGCCAAGTCTAAGAAAATTGCAGTATATGCCCTTCCTTCATCTAATGCTCTTGTAACTTTATCTTAAAAGGCTAGCATATTGCTAAAACAAGAGCGCCCCTTCACAAATCCATGTTGACTCTCTCAGATAACATTACCCTTATCTGCCCATTGCCTGATACTGTCGCTCACTACTTTCTCCAAGATCTGACTAACTACTGATGACACACAAACTGGCCTATAATTAGACACTTCTAGTCTGCTACTGCCCTTATGCAATGGTACTATCTAACCTTCCTTTCATTCCATTCCATGGGCACTTTTCCTGCAGCCAGACTTTCATTGAAAAGACAGATCAAAGACACTGTCAGTTCCTTAGCACATTCTCTCAAAACCCGTGGTGAATACCATCCAGTCCCACCGCTTTACTAACATCCAGAGTACTCAGTATGTGGAACACACTTGTATCCTGCACCTCTAAAACCTCGAACCTGCCCTATCCCTCTAGTATTAAAATTGATTCCTCCAGGATGAAATACTCCAATAAAGTGTTCATTGAACAATTCCATATGTCCTGAGCATCAGTCACTCTATTCCCATTTTTATCCCATAATGTCATTCTTCCACAGTCATTTTTCCTCCTACTGGCCACATAGCTAAAAAATTCCCTGGGATTTTCCTTGCATCTTAGGGCTATCTCCTATCATATTCCAGTTTCGTCTTCCTTACCATACTAGTCACTCTCCTGGCCTGTCTCTTATATTCTTCATGGATCTTCTCTTCACCTGTCTCCTTATATCTCTTCCATAGCCTCTTTTTTGGATGCAGTTCCTGTTTAATATTGTTTGTCATCAACTTTACCCCAAATTGTGTCCTCTTCTTCACTTGTGGAATACAGCTTACCATTGCTGCTAACAAATATTCCTTCACAATTTCCAAAGCACTAATGATATCCGGCCTTCCAATTCCTCCCTCCACGAAACTTCACTAAGTTGACGTCTAAGACTATTATAATCACCTGATTTATAATTCCGTATACGTTCCCGTCTCTTTAATATTCCTGCATGTCTATTAATTTTCCAAATCAAAACCATATGGTCACCCTCTCCAACTGGTGGGAGAGATGTCTTCTCAGTTATTATCAACTCTTCTGATGCTATAACCAAATGCAAAACTCTTTAACCTCTTGTTCCCTTTGTTACATGTTGCCTAAGACATTTGTCCCTCAAGAATTCTAGAAATTCCATTCCCTTATTGCCAAATGAATACTGTAATCCATTCCACTCACTGACAATTCTCCATGTAAAAAATCTACTTACACAACTTCAGGAATGACCTCTGGTTCTTCCTCTGTGCCTTCTACTCTTTTTTATAGTCTCCTCTGGATTAATCCAATAAAATCCTCTCATCAACTTAATTGTGTCTATTATATCACATCTTTTCTTATCAACTAAATTAAGCAATCCACATCTTTTCAACCTCTCTCCATAGCCAGCATTCCAAAGTCATGATATTGTCTTAGTCACTCATTTCTAGACCCTCTCCAGTGTTTCTGCCGCACACTGCAAAATCAGGTAACCAAATTTGAACACAGTAGTCCAAGTGTTGTCTGACCAGTGCTTTATACAGTGGCACAACCACTTCTTTATCTTTACATGTTGCAGTACTTCTTATCATAGCGGCATTGCAATGTGGAGTCATTGCAACATTTGTAATATGCCCTCTAAACTTTAGTCTTCTGTCAACCATCACTCCTAAATTTCAAATTTCATCCACTTCCCGTAGTATGGCACCATCAATATAGTACCCCTTCCCTCCAAAATGCAGTTCTTTATAGTAATTCTGTTTCTTAACTGTTATAAAATATGTGGTGAATTCACCTGAGACGTTACTTTAAATTTTTTGTTCATTTTGAAGCATTCCAATCATAACTCACCCCTCACCCCTCAAAAAAAAAAAAAAATTAAAAAAATTAAAAAAAAAAAAATTCAATGCTGTGCACTAACTGAATTATAAGTATCTACTTCCTTCTAATTTCATACTTTTCATAGTTTGTATTTCACATTTCGATATCCGAAATACCCTAACTTCATTTTACCTGCTGAGAAATGAAATGAAATAATTATTCTATTATCTATATCCATAGATATAATTATAGCTATAATTATATGATAAATGAAGAAGAAAATTATAAATATAATTTGTAAGCATTTAGTCTAATACAGCTATGACTGCATTTACCAAGCCAACAGCAAGGAATTGCATTTCGTTCCAATTTTATTATTGCAACCACTACCTTATTTTTTTTTTTTTGGGGTGGATCACAGTTTAGGGATTAGCGATCAGCTAAATTTTTACAAATAGATTAACTGTGATTGTTCGTACCTAGAAAGTCATCTTTATGTCAAGAAAGTTACGTGACGATTAATGTTATTTATTGCCATTAAAAAAGGAAGAAAGAAAGCTGAATTGAGAGCTTTCTTTCTTAAAAATAAATATAATTTATAGGCATTTAATCTGGTATAACTAAGATTCCAGTTACTGAGCAAACAGTATGGAGTTGCATTTCTTGGTATAGGTAGCTGAATGCAGGTATGAATGTGACGTAATCTGGTTAAGTGTTCTCCTCAGCATGAAGAATTATTGCACCTTCTAATAGATATGATTGCTGAAACTCCATATAGATTTCAGTGCATGGATTTGATCACCTGGCTCTATTGATAATAAGGAAACATTGGAGAGAATGCAGAGGCAAATAACATTTTTTTCCTCTTCTTCTTCTTCTAAGCTTATTTTATAATCATTTTTGCACTTCTTAATCATGTTGTTTCAAGAGATTGTTTGCATCCTATTAAGGTTTTGTTGGACATATATATATTTTTATATATGTATAGTCATTATATATATATATAAATATATACAGTTGATTCTGCTTAAATGGGACACACGTTGGGACTAATCCATTTTGGCCCAATTAAGCGGCTGCCCCAATTAAACAAACTAATAATAAATTCTAAAATAAAATATGTAATACGCAGGTAAATGAATAAGTAGGTAATAATAATAATAATTAGGTACTTATTTTAATGGTTTATTAAACCAAAATACAGAAAATATTTGTACTATAAATTGTGCAGAAAAAATAATGCATACTTTATAACTTTTACAATTTCAAATTTTAATTCTGCAAAAATGCATCAAGTGTAGTCGGTCTTTTGGTTTTGAAATTTTGCAGTTCTACAAAATCAGCACAGATATTCAGTGTGGATGTAGAGCTTCTTTCATTACTTTCCTGCATAAAATAATGCTGTAACTCGACTATAAATTTTTTGGCCTCACGATTAGTTACAAGCACAGGTGGGTCATCATCCTCATCATCGCATTCTTCGTCAAAGTTTTGACGTTTGGATTTAATGACTTCAACAATTGCATCTTCAAAGTTTTCATTTTCATCGTAACATGGTAAATTGTCATCTATTGTTGAAAATTCTTCATTATTCATGGTAGGTGCTTGCAGTATGTCTTCATTTTCATCACTACTCAAAATTTCAAGAACCTCCAAAGGTTTTAAACCGCAAACAGCAAAGCAGTTTTGTATTGTGCTGCTTTTTATAGCTCTCCAACTGTCAGAGACAAACTGTATTGCTTGCAAAATGGAAGTTTTTGCACTGATCTCTCTGGCTGTTGATGAACTTGTTAATAGGTTTTCATCAATGGATTCCAGTATGTAATTAACCAATTTTCCTCGATACAAAGTCTTTAAATTTTTTTATTATCTCTATGTCCATTGGTTGCACTAAGGATGTTGTATTAGGAGGAAGAAATTCCAGCCTTATATTTTTTAGATGATCTAAATGAGGGTGTGCAGCACAATTATCGAAAAGCAACAAAATTTTCCTCTGCTTACGTTGTAATTCTACGTCCCAACTCGTAAGCCAATTCCGAAAAATTTCAGAAGTCATCCACGCATTACTATTAGCATGGTACTCTACTCATAAACTCTCTATTCTTAACCTCTTAAAGATCGAGGCTTAGCATTTTTTCCTACGATTAGTAGTTTTCGTTTTTCCGTACCCAACATATTTTCACAGCATAACACAGTAATCCATTGCCCTTTTATACCCTGACAGTGCAACGTGCTTATAACTCAGGGAGCCGTCTGGTGTAGCACGATAATAGAGGTCAGTTTCATCAGCGTTCTGAACAGAAATTCTCTAAAAAAAGTAAGGATTTTAGTATTTTGCCATTGTTCAGTGCTTACATTGTCGGCACTGCCATTTTTGCCGTGCGCTTTTTTAAATTTGATATTGTGTCTCTCTTTCCATCGAGACAACCAACCAGCAGTTGCTTTAAAATTGTTGTGTTCCAGCTTTTTAGCGATCTCCTCTGACTTTGCCTTCAACACTGGACTGCTGATATTCACGCCTCGTCTGCTAACTATAGAAAACCATTGATCTAATGCTTCTTCGACTTCTGGATCCTTTCCATCACGCTTTCTTTTGGATGTTCCTGGAATTTTTTCTGTAATGTCTACTCCTCACGCAGTTGATTTTCTTGTTGTAGGAGACGCGCTATGGTAGATTTTGGTACACCAGTTATATCAGCAAGTCTACGATGGCTTGTATTTAATGGCTGGCTTTTAATTTTAGCCAGCAAAGCAATTTTACTTGAAATTGTAAAATCATTTCTTGGCATCTTGGCAAAGATTTAAAAATTTTAAATAAAATTGACACAATAAATCGATATTGCTAGGTACAGTATATAGTAAGGGTAGATTCTTAAGCAGACACGTACTTGCCAAACACACGACAAAAGATAACTAATTCGTCTCACGCTAGTGTTGCCAAATATTAGTGTACGTAGTGTTGCCATATTTTCAATAAACCATAAAATATATCAAAAATTGCTAAATTCCTTTTCATCTACTGTCCCAATTTAAGTGAAAAGTTGTCCCAATTAAACGTTTAAATTATGTATTAATATGTTTATTTGGTTTCCGTTCTTTGAGATTTGGGCCAAAAAAGCGGCTGACCCAATTAACCGGTGGCCCAATTAAACAGAATCGACTGTATATATAATGACTATATATATATATATAGTCATTCAAACTAATTTATTTTTCATATATATATGTTGTTACTAGAGTTGACTCGGGATGTATACATTTAGAATTAATAATTATACTGACTAGAACCTGAAGAGTATAATAAAAAACTTTAATGAATCATAACTAGTTTCATTGGAGTTCCGACTTCTTCAGGTGAGTAAGAAAGAACTAAAACTCACAAAAACTAATACAGTAAAAAAATGGGCTTTTCAGTTTAACACAAAAGAATAAGAAGAATAGCAACAGTCATATTTGAATTACAGACCACGTGGCATTATTAGCGTGAGTTGATGTTGAGTAATAGCTGGTTTTAGACAATCAGTATTGGATTACTGCGCTATGGGAATCAGGCAAACTGTAACTTAGATTGCTGTTCATGTGTGAAGGATCCAGGACTATTTCTTTAGATTCTACAATGCATCTTTCAAACTCATCATTGGATATATATAAATTGGGTGTGTGATCCCAATCGATTTGGTGTCGACGGAGAAAAGAACATGACTAGAGAGGGCGCTTTCTCGGGTTCTTTTGTAGGAGATGTCACGTCTGTGTTCCTCAAGACGTAGTGAAATAGATTTATCTTTCTGACTGAAATAAGTCAGACAGATAAATCAGATAAGTCCATAAATCTACCACAGTCGCACACAACTTTATAAACACCTGGAAAATGTAGCTGGTTGTGTTTTGGTTTTGGGCGGCTCAGAAAGGAACGAAGCTTTGGTAGAGTGGTATAGTTGGTTTTTATGTTGAATTTCTTCAAAATTCCAAGTTTTGAGGTGAAAGAGCTTATATATATGGTAACTGGATGTGGGCGATCGGATTGGATTCCTCTTCTTGTCGAGGTTGTTGACGTTGTCGCAAACGTTTAGTGACGTTATGAGAAGAATATCCATTATTTAAGAAGGTATGTTTCAGGAAGTTCGGTTCTGTTTGAAGGTCTTCTTCAGTAGAAGTAAGACATCTTGCTCGATGGGCGAGAGTGGAGATGATGCCAAGTTTCTGTGGAGGAAAGTGATGAGAAGAGGCATGTAAGTATATCAGTGTGGGTAGTGTTTCGAAAGATCGAAAATTTAAGACAGTCAGGCAGTCTATTGATCTTAAGATCCAAAAAGAGAAGAATGCCGTTAATCTCAAGTTCAGATGTAAATTTGATGTTCTGTTGTTGGTTATTTAAATGTTCTAGGAAGTTTTCAAGTTCCTCTAAACCATGTTCCCAGATCAGGAAGACGTCAACAATGTATCATAACCACGGTTTAGGTTTTAATGTAGCACTGGAAATAGCTCTCTCTTCGAAATCTTGTAAGAAATAGCTCTCTCTTCGAAATCTTGCTGGCTTGTTTTTAAAGTTGGCAATTCCTCCACCTTTATCAGAAATTCTGAGGATTTCATCTCAATAATAAAAAAACTTAAATCTCAAAGACTGACAGAATGGTGAGCTTTGACATCGTGTCTCTTTTTACAAATGTATAATATAAGAGTATATGTAATATAATATAAAAGAGTACACAACATGTTCTCGATTCTTAAAATCTACTTCTAAACAACAAAGATTCAATACGTTGAGTTCCAATTCCATACATCTCCGGGATTTCCGAACCTATTTTAAGAATTCTGGAGAAATATGAGTTAACAGCTACTTATTCACCTATTAATAAATTATCTTCCCATTTTCCTTCTTCTAAAGACAAACACTCAACTATGTCTCTTGATAACTAATAATTAAGGAATTGACAGCGTACACTAGAAATATAAATTAAACTTTAATATATACTTTCCAATATTTTGGCAAACGTCACATTGCCATCTTCTTGGGAACTTAATACAAAGACACGTGTACACAAGTACTACATAACAACAAATGAGAACCGAAGCTAGGAAGCTAACATTTTCCTAAAGTCCTGATGGTGCCCCCTGACAGGCTATATTGGCAGTTTTCTTGTCCTTTGGGCTGAAGTTCTTCTGATAAATCTTTCCCAAATTTGGGGCAGTCTCCTGCATCCAAATTTGTTGAGGTTTGGCATGTTCCTAAGGGCTGAGGCTGATTCCATGAATAGTCTTTCATATTTGAACTTGCTGCGGTGTATTACTGTGGCTTTCTTCCATCTTATTCTGTGGCGAGTATCCAGAGCGTGGTCTGCAAGCCCAGAGTGTGTGTACTGGTCAAATCGGATGTAATCCTTGTGTTCTGAGATTCTGATATTTGCTGTCCTGCCTGTTTGGCCAAAGTAGGACAATTTACAGCTGCAAGAGACCTGGTATACACCAGATATGTCTAGGGGAAGTGGTTGGTCTTTAGTGGAGCGGATAAGGGATGCCAATTTTCTATGTGGTCTGTAACAAGTGGTCAAGTCATGTTTTTTTAAGATTTTGTTGATTTTTTTCCAAGGTGCCTCGGATGTAGGGAATGTTGATGGATTTAGAGTAATCTTTTTTGTGAAGGGGAGGGGATGGTGGGTTGTGGATAACCCACCATCTGTCTTGTGAATACATGTTTATATTATACAATCTTTATGTCACAAGTGTCCTTAAAATGTGAAATCTTTTTACGAATGTACCTATAAATGAAGTTCTGACTCTCCTGAAAGACAAGGTTTATAAGAAAATGTTCGCTCTTCTTACACACTGCATTAATTCCGGCTAGTTCTGTTACGAGGAAAAAATTTATAAACAAGCCAGCAGGTTAGCTATGGGCAGTCCTCTATCTCCAGTCTTAGCTAATCTTCTTACAAGATTTCGAAAAGAAAGCTATTTCCAGTGCTACATTAAAGCCTAAACTGTGGTTACGATACATAGATGACGTCTTTCTGGGAACATGGTTTAGAGGAACTTCAAAACTTCCTAGAACATTTAAATAACCAACACCAGAACATCAAATTTACATCTGAACTTGAGATTAATGGCATTCTTCTCTTTTTGGATCTTAAGATCAATAGATTGCCTGTCTTAAATTTTCGATCTTTCGAAAAACCACCCAAACTGATAGATACTTACATGCCTCTTCTCATCACTTTCCTCCACAGAAACTTGTCATCATCTCCACTCTTGCCCATTGAGCAAGATGTCTTACTTCTACTGAAGAAGACCTTCAAACAGAACTGAACTTCCTGAAACGTACCTTCTTAAATAATGGATATTCTTTTCATAACATCACTAAATGTTTGCGACAACGTCAACAACCTCGACAAGAAGAGGAATCCAACCCGATCGCCCACATCCAGTTACCATATATAAACTCTTTGACCCCAAAACTTGCTAGAATTTTGAAGAAATTCAACATAAAACCAACTATACCACTCTACCAAAGCTTCATTCCTTTCTGAGCTGCCCAAAACCAAAACACAACCAACTACATTTTCCAGGTGTTTATAAAGTTGTGTGCGACTGTGATAGATCTTATTTCAGTCAGACAGATAAATCTATTTCACTACGTCTTGAGGAACACAGACGTGACATCTCCTACAAAAGAACCCGAGCGATTGCCCTCTCCAGTCATGTTCTTTTCTCCGCCAACTCTAATCTTGAAGAGCGTCAACACCAAATCGATTTGGATCACACGACTAATTTATATATATATGCAATGATGAGTTTGAAAGACGCATTGTAGAATCTAAAGAAATAGTCCTAGATCCTTCACACATGAACAGCAATCTAAGTTACAGTTTGCCTGATTCCCATAGTGCAGTAATCCAATACTGGTTGTCTAAAATCAGCTGTCACTCAACATCAACTCACGCTAATAATGCCACATGGTCTCTAATTCAAATATGACTGTTGCTATTCTTCTTACTCTTCTGTGTTAAACTGAAAAGCCCATTTTTTTACCGTATTAGTTTTTAGTTATTTCTTACTCACCTGAATAAGTCAGAACTGTGATGAAACTAGTTGTGATTCATTAAAGTTTTTTATTATACTCCTCGGGTTCTAGTCAGTATAATTATTAATTCTAAATATATATATATATATATATATAGATAGATCCTGGCTGGTAGGGAGGTTAAGGTTTACCCATAAAATTGCTGCTAGGAAAAAAGAATGATAACAAGTATGGATAAAGAGGCAACAGTTCGCCATAGAAGACTCTACTTAGGCCCCATTTGGATTTCTGTGTATGGATCTGGTTACCTGGCTGTATTGATAATATGGAAACATTGGAGAGAATGCAGAGGCAAATAACATTTTTTTCTCCCTCTTCTTCTTCTAAGCTTATTTTATAATCATTTTTGGTTATAGGTTTCCTCCATCTCTCTCTCTCTCTCTCTCTCTCCATTTTTCTCTGTTGGAGGCTTCCAAATACCAACATTCGCCAGCCATCACCAATGGATCATCCTTCCACCTTCTTTCTGGTCACCCAGTCATTTGTCTTTCTTTATATCAATACACTGAGTCATTGTCTTTGTTCATTTATATCTTTTTTCTATGCAATATTGCCTGCATATTTCCATTTTCATTTTGAAATCTCTTCCTCTATATACAACATGTATATATATATACAGGGTGTTCGGGATAAATTTGACAGTTTCGTAAGGAAAAAGAAAATCTTCTTTGTATCTATTAAATTTAATGAATTGACAAAAAAACATTACAGGCAGAGTTAATTACAATACTATCAACAAGATTTACTCAAAATAACCACCATTAGCATCGATCACAGCTTCAATTCTGCTTCGGAACCTTGAACAAGCTGATGCTACAGTCTCCCTGGGAAGGGCCGCAAAAACTGTTTTAATTTTATCCATTAACTGGGCTTTTGTATTACTGGAAGTGCGATTGGTGTCTTTTTCAACTGCGCCCCATACAAAATAATCCATGGGGTTAAGGTCTGGGGAGTTTGGAGGCCAAACATTTGGACTGGTGAAGTCGTAGAAATTTTCAGACAACCATTTTTGACTTTTCCCAGTGGTGTGGCAAGGGGCCGAATCCTGCTGCCATACATACGGCCTACCATTGGCTACCCTTGTTATCCAGGGCTTGACTACAGTTAGCAACTCCACGAACAAAGCCCGAATTCCAATGCCAGGGTTCTTCAACACCTGTTCCTGCAGATTTGCGAGGAATTCTGCTGTACGAACGCAATCAGATCGTCTGCTAGGGATCTTTCTTCTTGCTACATCCTCGTAGTCACCATTGCAAGTCTCTAGTTCATGCCTGATTGTTTTTACTGTATTCAGGGAGCATTGGGCAGCAGTCGTAATATCCTTATTTTGATGGCGGGCACGAATCATCATGATACAAGTTATTCTCTTCCATGATTCAGGTGGGTTCCAGCTATCCATCCTTTCCGACATCTTGTATATGAATGAAGAAGGGTCCAAACTTTTAAATGAAGAGAAGTGTGTGTTAATACATGTAACTTACGGAAAAATATAATTAATTATAAATATGTCAAATTTATCCCGAACACCCTGTATATATATATTAGATTATTAGATTTGACCATTAATTAATGATCAAATCCAACCATGTTGCTATCAGTTGGTGACAATGATCATGCGACATTACCTGGGAAGTTACTAAGTATAGTAAAGTTCCTCCTTATGGCCATATGCTTATATGTTGGTTTTACTGACATGATGCTGCCTTGAATCAGACGATACTCAAATTTTGTGGACTCAGTTTATTTATGATGTCATTGCTCACTGAATCTCTCTCTGTGTTTTGCTGTGAATTGTAAACTGTTTGTAGCTATTATTTGATTTTATTGCTATTAATAATGAAAAAAATCAGTAAGGATGCTGTTGCCTCCAGTGAAAAGAAGGAAGATTTGTAAACCCTTTATAATCTGATACTAAGATTAAAATTGTTAAATTTAGTGATGAAGCATATTTTAGACCAATATGCCTATTATAGAGAAATATGCAGAGAAAAAAAACACAATCTACCATTCAGCATTTCTAACCTCTTAGTTTGTGTAACTGATGTAACTCATCAGGTATGCAAACATATAACATCTTACAAAAATGCTATTAAACCATTGCATGCATCCACAAGTTTTTTTTTAAAAAATGTAACGATACACTTTATGATAATATTTACTATACAATGTTTGGGAACCTAACATGTTCTATGACTGAGGTATGCCTGTATTATGGATGTTCCAATTAGGATACATGCTGATTTTCAAAGAATATTCGGTTCTATGTTATGAGTTACTGAATGGGAAGTATTTTAGCAGTGTATGGGTGAATGATGCAATATCTTAATGTGTTCCAAAAAAAATAGGGTACAAATAGGGTAAAAATAGGATGTGTAACCTTATTAAGTAAGAGATTCATTAGGGGAGAGTTATGTGAAAGGGATATCTTGAAAATGGGATGCAAAGAGTTAAGAAATATATAAAGAGTAGGCCAAAAAAAAAAAGTATACAGGAAGAATATAAGTATTATTTCTGGGAAAATTCCCATGTTACTCCTCTTAAAAAAACTATTATTTATATGGCTATTTTAGCCTGTTTTTGTTTAGGAGTGTCCCTTATTTTAAATACATTGGCTTTTTGCTCAAGAATTTTTAGGGCATTATAAGTGTATTTTAGAGGTAAATATATGCAGGCTAATAGAGGAAGAAATTTTGCGCATACTTTGTTCGGATGTTAGGATGTCTTCGTTCTCCATACTTCTGCTGTTAGGCTGTTAAAGGGGGGTAGGAAACCTCGGGGGGGGGGGGGGGGGGGGGTGGTTGAGGCAATTTGGGAAGATTAAATTAGAAAACCCGCTTTTTTTTTTTTTTTTATCGGAAACAATAACCATAAAATGTGACGAAAAATCAATCAATCCACCGACCCTACCTAATTTCCGAGTGTTGAAAGCTCCACAACATAAAAATTAGGTCATGACTCCGACCAATAAGCAAAATAAAAAGTCCTTCTAAGGCAGATACACCAAGCTGACATGACAAAGCTCTACACTTATCCCGAAATGTTCCAATGACGATAAAACGATAGAAATGGCTCACACCCCCATTAACGCTCTCCCTCGGCCTTGTTTTCCCATAAAACCCTTCCTTTTCTCAAAGAAGCACCTTTAAATATAATAATAATAATATATATATTTATATATATTATTAAAAAAAAAAATTGGATTTTCTAATTTAATCTTCCCACCTTGCCTCACCCCCCCCCACGTTTCCATCCCCCCCATTTAATGGCCTAACAGCAGAAGTATGGAGAATGAAGACATCCTAACATCCAAACAAGGTATGTGCAAAATTTCTTCCTCTATTAGTCTGCATATTTACCTCTAAAATACACTTATAATGCCCTAAAAATTCTTGAGTAAAAAGCGAATGTATTTAAAAGTACAGGAAGAATAAATTTCTTGAAAGCAGAATATCTTTATAGTGTGCTTTGATCTCAATTGATCTGATGTTCAAATGATGAGTGCTTTGCTAAGATTTATCAACTCAGTTTATGCAACTTAGAGCACAGTAACAGTACTACATTGAATGAACAGATAGATGTGCATGCAAAAGGAATTCTAGAGCTGTTGCATAACTTGTAGAAGAATTCAGCAATTAAAATTGATGGGATAACAGCAGTATGCTAAAGCACACATGATGACAGCAGATGATGTAGTTACAGGGATAAAATGTGAAAGGTTTAGTATTTTCAGGGAAGTAGAGAAAATAGGATTGTGGGGTAGAGGTATTTCAGATGATAGTGGAGGAATTGCAGCTAAAATTACCAGGAGATATGCAGGAGGGTGGCTGTTCATTTGAAGCAGTTTAATGGGAGCTCAAAGCCAGAAAGACAAAATATATAGTTGGTCATTGCTATAGGCCTGAGGGTTGCAGGGGGTGATCTGGAAGATTTGCATAAGTAAATTAGTACAATGAGTGCAGGTTGAGCAATTATTATGGAGATATAGACTGGAAGGAAGAAAGATCACATGACAGGAAGGAAATGGAAATTATACACCTACTGAGAGGTAATTACCCAAGGCAGCATGTGATGGGTGGGACTTGGGGTGTGAGAGTATTGGACCTGGTAATAGGATTGGAAGAGCTATCCATAATCAAGGTGGTCACATTGCCTCAGATTGGTGAAAGTGACCATGCAGTCGACTTGGGAACTGTAAAATATGAGGAATATTCTGTCAAGAAGGGGTATATGTGGAACTACAAGCTTAGGAAGAAGCTTGAATCTGTGCTATTGCATAAGACACTGCAAAAGGAGGGATGTCAGTAGTGCATGGGAGATAGTTATGAGACATCTAGAGGAAGTAATATTAAATTGTATACCTAAGGTAAGGAGGATTAATCATGTAGCAGTTAGATGGATGAGTAATAGCATTAAGCATGAGCTGTAGAAGAAGAAAATGCTATGGAGGGTATATAAGGAGAAAGGTGACCAGCAAACTCTTGTAAGGGGGTCAGGCAAGAAAGGTGACCCACATGGCAAGGAAGGCAGGATCAGATTATGAGAAGAATCTAGCCAAGCAGGCCAAAGGAAATCCCAAAGAGTTCTTTTGTTATGTGGCAAGTAAGAGAAACAATTAATATGGAAGATTAACCTTGGTGACCAGGTGACAGAAGCAGTTAAAATACGTGAGTTACTGAGTGACAACTTTGCAAGGATATATATCATCCAAGTGAGGTTACTGCTGTGGCATATGTGCCAGAGACTGATATAGAAACAGAGGTAGATGAATTGGAGGTTTTTAGGATATTGCAGAATCTCAATGTAAATACAGTTGTGGGATTAGATGGGATATCAACTCAGGTTTTGCGGGAATGTGCAAGGGAACTAGTAATGCCTCTGACTAGGCTCTTTAATTGACGTCTTGGCTCTGGTCAGTAGTGCACTCAGAATTTAATCTTGGTTGGGGGGGGGGTGAGTTGAGTAGATGATTTGAGAATACTCACTATGCATCAAATGACCTTTGAGTGAGCATCTGCAGTGATCACCAATACATGATACCCGTGATCCCCTCTGACCCAACTCAGGCAAATGAAGTAGCTCTTGGTCTGCTCGAGCACTACTTCATTCGCCTTGTATTCACAGCGGCCATGATTATCGAGAGCTATTGGGTATTACCACCTTATGTGACTGATAATTCATGCATGGAGGGTGGTTGAACTATGGAATGCATTGCCTGATAGAGTGGCAAGAGCGAGAACGGTCAATTCGTTTAAGGAGTGGTATGATAGACTTTGTGTTTCCTAGGAGGGACCTCCCTCGATGAGTCTTGATAGACGTGTTTCTTAGAAAGGACCTCCCACGATGAATCTTTTGACTCCATGGAGACCTGAATAATAATAATAAATAAGTAGTATAGAAATGGATGACATGACACAACATAAATAAAAAAATTAATTTTAATTAGGAGAAGATATTTGGAAAATTTCTAGTGTTTTTTTCCCTTTTCTTTGGGGTGCCAGGATCCCTTGCCTCCCCCCCCCCTTCTGGGCATGCCACTGGCTCTGGTGCAATTCCAAAGGAATGGAAAGAGGGCAGAACAATTCCCTTGCATAAGGGAAGTTCTAAGACTGCAGTAGCAAATTATAGATGAATCAGTATCTTAGGAGTGGTGGTAAAAGTACTGGAAAAATTGGTCAAAACAATAATTCAAGAATGGGTGGGTAAGAATATGATATTGTATGAAGGACAACATCATTTGGTAAACGGTTGGTCATGCCTTAGTAATTTACTAACTTTTTACAATAGAGTGCTGAGATATAATAACTCAGCTCTTATAATAAGAGCTGAGTGGATGAAGGAAATGGCTACATGATGATTCTGCTGGATTTTCAAAGGCATTTGACAGAATACCACATAGAACTCTCTTTTGCAAATTAGAACAAATAGGGATGACACTGGTTATTAGAATAAGACTGCTGGACAGAAATCATAAAATGGTATATGGAGGAGCAGATAGCAGATGACTAGTGGTGTGCTGCAAGGTTCAATGCTTGGACTACTGCTGTTTAATTTGTACATAAATGATATAGGAAATGCCTGAAAGGAAATATTCAGTTGATTGCTGATCGTGCAAAATTAGGTAGAGTAATAGTTAATCAAGGTGATGTGGAGAGCTTGCAGGGCTATTTAAATAGGCTGTCGGGGGTTCACGGATAATTCATCGCAGGTAAAATTCAAGAGGACAATTTATCACAGAAAATTCATTGTGGGGTAAAATTTATCAAGAGGAAATTTGTTGCAGGAGAAAATTCATCCAGTAGAAAATTTATCACAGGGAAAATTCATCAAGAGGAAAACTTATTGCTGGGAAAATTCATTGCTGAAAAAATTCGCCGAAAGTATTATTTGCTAGAAAATTGAAATGATATTGCATTGATACTGATATATGAAAAATAAATGCAGTGCAAGATAAATTTCATAAAACATAGTTCTTATGTATTTATGTATTATTTGTTTAGATTTTAATTATCTTTTCATAATATTTTTATTCTTTTACGATGAAGATAAGATATCATTGATTGGTGAGTTTACTAATTTCTGTTTAGTCTTAGAAAGTTGTAAATATTTTTCATTACTTAATTACTGCAGGTTCTGCTGATGGAATATTAATATTTACAAAACTGGAATAGGTATATGGAGAAAAGGCATCATATTTAAGAATATTTATTCCGTGAACTGTTCGTTATATTTCTGTGCACTTAGATGTGATATATATATATGAGGTGGTCTGAAAAGTTCTCGGCCTAACAATGAAGAAATGAATTTATAATTTCTAAATTATTTTTCTTTTTCAACATAATCTCCCTTAAGACTAATACATTTATTCAAGCGATGCTCCAGCACCATTATCCTGTCCCTGTAGTGGTTCTGAGTAAGACAAAATACCCCTCTACAGCTGCAATCACCTCTTGATTTGAAGAAAAATGCTGACCAGCAAGGAAGAGTTTTAGTTTTGGGAAGATATAGAAGTCAGAGGGAGCCAAATCTGAGGAATAGGGTGGATGTTCAAACAATTCATAGTGCAGATCCCTTAATTTTCCAATTACCATAATACCTTTGTGGGCAGGTGCCATGTCCTGATGAAAGATGATTTTTTTTTGTTTCCTGCAAACTGGGTCTTTTCTCACGAATTTTTTTGTTTAGTCTGGTTAAAAGATTGTAATAGTATTCCCCCCTGTTATTGTATAATTAATAAACAAAATACCTTTAGCATTCCCAAACACCGATGCCATGACCTTTCCTGCTGATGGAACCGACTTTGTCTTCTTTGGTGCTGAAAAACCTACTTTTGTCCACTGTTTGGATTCTGGTGTGTAATGATTAATCCAAGTCTCATCCATACTAATAAATCGACATGCAAAATCAGTTTTATTCTTGTTAAAATGCTCCAAGCACTGTTCAGAGATTTTCATGTGAGTGCATTTTTGATCTGCTGTGAGCAAGTGTGGCACCGATCTTGCACAATGCTTTCTCATTTGCAATTTTTCATGCAAAATATATCCTACGTGTTCTTTTGAAATGCCTATAGTCTCGGCAATTTCACGCATTTTGACTCACCAGTCATCCAATACCATATCATGCACTTGATCAATGATTTCTGGTGTTGTTACTCTTTTTGGACGTCTTTCACATGGATCATCTTCAAGGCTGGTACGGCCAAGTGTGCAAAAAACCTACTTCTCCCTCCCTCCCTTCTTATACAGGTTCCGGGGATAACTTTGTGTTCTTCTCCCCAATTCCCACCATTTTATAAAGAGCCAACATTAATCCTATAACAACACATTTATTGTACACATCTGTTTTACGCATCTATCATATTACCCATTTCCTCCTATCCACTAGACTCTGCAATTGCTACTTCTTAACCTTTCTTCATACTTAACATTCCAGAGACCATAAACTACCTTAGTAAATCACCTCTGGACCCTTTCTAATATCACTTCATCTTTTTGAAAACAGGTGACCAAATTTGTACACAGTATTCCTTATGTGGACTAATTAGAGCCTTATACAATTAACCAGAATCTCCATACTTCTACAAGTCAGTGTCCTCTGCATCATTGCCAGAATTCATTGTGTTGTCCTCACAATTTTGGTAGTATGCCCTCTAAATTATAGTTTCTTATCCAACATCTTCTCAATATCTCTTATTTCCTCCACCTCCAACAATATATCCTCACAAAGAGTAAATTCTACATCTCATCTTTGTTTTCCAAATATTAAGATATTCCCATTCCCATACTCATTCAATCAGTCTATTCAAGTCTTCTTATAAGGCCACAACTGCACTACTCCTCATAATTTTTTCCCAACGTTGCATCATCTGCAAACAACTGACTATCACCATTCAAATCTTTACCAATATTATTAATATACAGGTTAAACAGCAGTGGTCCTAAAACAGACCCCTTGGGGGCACACCACTAGTGACTTTTCTTTTCTCATACCCCCCCCCCCCCAATCCAATATACACCTTGTTGATACCTATTCAGACAGTCGGTGTCCGATGCAGTGTCCGATGAATTGTCTAACATCCAAACCCTGTTTGCTCTGGTTTGACTATTAATTTATCATGTGATAATCTATCAAAACCTTTTCAAAAACTAAGTATACTACTGTACATCATCGCCCATGTTCAATGCTAATATTACTTTATTGTAATAAGTAAGTAGATTACTAACACATGCCCTCCCTTTAACAAATCTGTGCTGTCCATCAAAGATAATACCATTGTTATCAACCCAATTCTGTATCCTGATAATCACCAGCCTTTCCATCACTTTATCCATAGCACCTGACAAACAGATTGGCCTATAATTTGATGCCTGAATTCTGTTACCTCCTTTATAAAGCAGTACAATATTGCCTTCCTTCCTTTCACTCCTTTGGAACTTGATCCAGTGTAAGACTCATATTAAACAAATGTGTCAAACAGATGTCAACTGCCTGGCACATTCCTTCAAAACACACAGTGATATATCATCAAGACCCACAGCCTTATTAACATCAAGTTTGCTTAATTCCTCATATACCTCTTTCTCACTCATAGTCAGTCTCTCCTCATAATTATCTTCTGCTTTCAAACTCTCCATGCTGTCATATTCACAAGGATAAAAGAGTTTTATGAATTGCTCATTAAATATCGATAATCGAATATTGATAATACATCACCGCGTATTCTGAAGGAATGTGCCACGGAGTTGACACCTGCCTTGACATTTTTTTTAACACGAGTCTTGCACTTGGTCAAGTTCCTAAGGAGTGGAAGGAGGGCAAGATTGTGCCACTTCATAAAGGAGGTGATCGAATTCAAGCATCAAACTATAGGCCTATCTTTGTGTCAGGTGTTGTGGTTAAGTTGTTGGAGAAGTTTGTGAGAACTAGGATCCAGAATTGGGTTGACAACAATGGTATTATCTTTGATGGACAGCATGGATTTGCAAAAGGGAGGTCATGTTTTAGTAATCTACTTAATTATTACAATAAAGTGACTGCTTCCTTGGACAGAGGAGAAGGATACACAGTAATATACTTGGATTTCGCAAAGGCTTTTGATAGATTACCTCATCATAAGTTGACAGTCAAACAGAAGCAGATGGTGTTGGATATTAGATTAGTGCATTGGATTGGAGACTGGCTATCTGATATCAACAAGTTGTGTGTGGGGGAGCGATATCTAGGAAAAGGAAAGTCATTAGTGGAGTGCTTCAGGGGTCTGTTATAGGGCCATTACTGTTTAACTTGTATATTAATGATACTGGTGACAATTTGGATGGAGATATTCAGTTGTTTGCCATCAAGCCTACTACGGACAGACAGGAAGAACTGTGGACATCCGCCTCAGTGAACACAAAAAATATATCCGACACTTACGCTATGGCAAGTCGGGTCTGGCAGACCATGTTTTGGATACCCCTGCACACAGGATCAATTGGAAAGAAACAAAAGTAATGCACAGAAGCTTCTACAAGTCGGAGAGGTTGTTCCTGGAATCAACAGAAGCCTTAAAACATACTCCAAACTTTAACAAGTATGGCTGTATAAATCTACAAAACATTTGGGAGACAGTCATCCTAAGACCAAATTAATATTTATTACTTTTATTTTTTTATTTTATTTTATATTTTTTTCAAACTTTCTAAGACTATCATTTGGACTACTATTTCAAAACTTTGAATTTTTTTTTTTTTTTTTAACCTAGATGGCACCATATTAGGACTTTAGTGTTGTGTTGCACGCTGCAATTACTTATACTAGCCCCACTGTTACACCGGATTGTGGTTGTCTTGCATTTGTCACAAACTTTGTGTTGTGTGCTCTGAAGATGCTGGTTATAATACCAGCGAAATATCAGCTTTTAAGTTAATAAATAGTTATTTTTTTATCCATCTGTGTTCATATCATACCGTGAAATCTCTTACAACATGAATAAATTGAGTGATTGGGCACGGAAATGGAGATGTGAGTTCAATGTTGCAAAACGTAAGGTTTTAAAATTTGGAAAACAAAGATGGGATGCAGAATTTATGCTTGGTGAGGATATATTGTTGGAGATGGAGGAAATAAGCGATCTGGGGGTGATAATGGATAAGGATCTGAAATTTAGGGGACACATTGCCAAAGTTGTGAAGACAACACAAAGGCTTCTGGGAATGATGCAGAGGACACTGACTTGTAGAAGTAGGGGGATTCTTGTTTCATTGTATAAGGCTTTGATTAGGCCACACTTGGACTATTGTGCCCAGATTTGGTCACCTGGTTTTCAGAAGTACAAGGAGATGTTTGTGAGGGTCAAAAAAAAAAAAAAAAAAAAAAAAAAAATCAGTTCAGAGGCGACTGGCTAAGGTAGTTTCTAACCTGGAATGTCGAGTATGAGGAAAGATTGAGAAGATGTAATTTGCAGAGCCTGGTGGACAGGAGGAAGAGGGGGAGATATGATAGAAACCTACAAGTTAGTAAGCGGTTGTTATAGGATCAGTGCTGGAGAAGTTCTACAGAAATTAGTGGGAGATCGGGGGAGAACCACAGGTCATTCCTGGAAACTGTATAAAGAGAGTGTGAGTAGGGGAGTGAGAAGTAGGTTTTTTTTTTTTTCATGTAGAGTTGTAAATGATTGGAATGCTTGCCTGAGAGTTGGTGTCTGCAAGGATTTTGAGTGTGTTTAAGACATGGTATGATGAGCTGTGTGTGTGTGTGTGTGCGATAAAAAACCTCCCAGATGAGTCTTTGACTCCAATGAGGTCTTGGGGTAATAATAATAATATCTCAGCTATGTCCTCTGCAGTTGTTCTTATACCATTTCTCCAGTCAGTGCCATTATACCATGTTAAAAATACCAAGCAATTTTAAACCTGGTTTTACTCCATTTCCCAAGTAAGCAAACGGACAAATAAGTCAAGTTTACGCCTGCAAGTGATGCAAGTCTAGCTGATCTTACAGGTAGTGCAAGACCAAGGCAACTCGTGGTAAAGGTGGCATAAGCTCTGATCACTAATCTTAATATTTACCCTTAATGCCAAAACACATCTCCAAGAAGGGGATGCATGATGTTTTGTATTAAAGACAAGGGGCCACTACCCAGACCGGTTTTGACCTTTATTGAGGTCTCATCAGTGGGAGCTAGGCTAGAAATACCAAGATTTAGTAATACAGAGCTTATAAGTATTTTACCAGAACAAGTTGCCATAAGGTGTTTTAACCTTATTAAATAAAAATCTCTGGAGGAGATATAAATGTAGAAAGTATTTTACCTTGGGTATAATAAATGTTAAAAATACCAAGCAATTTTAAACCTGGTTTTACTCCATTTCCCAAGTAAGCAAACAGACAAATAAGTCAAGTTTGCACCTGCAAGTGATGCAAGTCTAGCTGATCCTACAGGTAGTGCAAGACCACTATGCACTACCTGTAGGATCAGCTTGATCAATAAAGGTCGAAACCGGTCTGGGTAGTGGCCCCTTGCCTTTAATACAAAACATCATGCGTCTCCTTCTTGGAGATGTGTTTTGGCATTAAGGGTAAATATTAAGATTAGTGATCAGAGCTTATGCCACCTTTACCACGAGTTGCCTTGGTTTTGCACTACCTGTAGGATCAGCTAGACTTGCATCACTTGTAGGCACAAACTTGACTTATTTGTCTGTTTGCTTACTTGGGAAATGAAGTAAAACCAGGTTTAAAATTGCTTGGTATTTTTAACATTTATTATACCCAAGGTAAAATACTTTCGCCATTATACCATAATCATTCATTTTTTACTGGCTACATACTGAAAGAATTTCCTAGGATTTTTTATTATTTTTTTTTCAGCTTCATTAGGTAACTGCTGCTCATACTGAACTTTTTCTACCCTTACTAAACGATTCGCACTTCTTGCCTGTTCTTTGTATTTCTCATGGAGTTGATTATTACTACTTCTCTTATGTTTCCTTCATAATGCCTTTTTTTCTCTATATTGCATGCTTAATCTCTTCATTCTTCCATTTCACATCTACCTTATTTAACTTTCTGACCTTCGGAATACATTTAGACATTGCTTCTACTAGATAGTTCTTGAATGTCACCGAAATAGTTTTGATCTCCTTTTCACCCGGTTTCTCAATCCATACTATAGCTGCAAGCTCTCTCCTGAGTTTCTCATAATCTCCAGCCTTGTAGTTCTACCTACACCATTCCTCAAAGAAATTCTCACACAGTTTGTAATTGCTTCATGGTCACTCTCACAACATGAGTGTGGTGAGAGTTTGATACCTCATTTATAATAACATTCTCTGATGAGATGATCTAATCCGAGACCCTCAGTCCTCATGTGCCATTTGTTACATTTGTTACTGTCCATCAAACACTCACGAAACTCATTTTCTTTATTGCTAGTTGCTATCATGCATCCCAGTCTATGTTGCCATACTGAAAATCACTCATAATGATCACCCTTTCCCCCATTTAATTGGCTAAATTGCTTGTACATTTGACGGTGACTGCAACACACACACACACACACACATGCACAGAGAGAGAGAGAGTATTCTCTCTCTCTCTCTCTCTCAAAGTCATCAATGTTTTAGGAAGTTTGCTCCTACAAGATATTACATCTCTGTTCCGTCATTGTTTAACATCAAACTTTTTCATATGGAATAAAACCATATATCAGCAATTGACTGACCATGCAATGGGTAGCCCTCTCTCTCTCTCTCTCTCTCCATCTTGTACTGATCTCTTTATGAAGGATTTTGAAAGTAAAATCTTATCTCAAGTAGACACTAAACCCACAGTATGGTGGAGATATGTGGACAATATCTTTATTGTTTGGAACCACACAAAAAAGGACCTGTTAGACTTTCTAAAGAAGATCAACTCTTTACACCACACAATCAAATTCACTCTTGAACTTGAAAAAGATAACCAATTATCATTTCTGGACACTTTAATTAAGAAGCTAACGAATGGTGGTATCAACCTCTCAGTTTACTGCAAGCCTACCAATACAGGACATTATTTACATTTCACTTCCTCCCACCACATCCTCAGAAACTTAGCATTGTACACATGCTGAAGAACCGAGCCTCTCTCCTTACAACAGATCAATAAGACCTCCAGGAAGAACTATCCCTGATATCTAACAACCTTACCATGAATGGATTTCCTCGAAGATTCTTCCACAAGATACTTTTATCTGATCCCCCACAAAGACAACGAGATGACATGCGTTATATTTCTACCATTGTCATTCCATACTTAGGGACAGTTTCGAATAAGATTGCAAGACTCCTTAGACCACATAAAATAAGAGTGGCCTTTAAACCTACAGAAACGATTAGGGAATTCTTAAGATCTCCAAAAGATAGCCATCCTTTCTTCAAACATGCTGGAGTTTACAACATATGCTGCTCGTGAGGCTTGAATTACATCGGCCAGACTTCAAGGAGCTTTGAAATGAGGCAAACAGAACATATTGGTGACGTCAATAATAACAGAGAAGAAAAATCGGAGTTTGCTTTTCATTTCTCAAGAACGAATGATATCATAGAGTGGGATAGAAGCACAATTCCTTACATAGAGGAGGACTTCCGCTCCCGAATTATTAAAAAAGCCACAGCAATTGCCCGCTGTATACAAAACCTTAACAAGAACCAAGAACAAGGTCTTCCAGATCTTGCCCGTGATCTGGAAGACTCTTATTAGATCTCTTAACTCACCAGAACTGAATTACAGTGCCAACTATAGAACTTTCCTAAATAACAACAAGTGAGATCATTCATGCTCTATGAATATATGTAATGTACGTTCTCTGTTCTTTGTCTAATATAATTGGAATCAGTTGATTATAGTTTGTAACAGTTTTTAACTTTTTAGTGCCTTACATCAGTTATGTACCCTGAAGATGCCGATAGCCTTAGTAGGTGAAACTAGTTGGTATAACATAGTTGTTTCTTATATGTACTTGATCAATATAGTCCCATTAGAAGTCATTCCATAGCTTTCGTGGTCAAGAAAATTAAAAGTTTTTTAATATGAATAGATCCATGGGGAAACCAAACAAAAGGTATGCCGTTTTTGAACTGCTTAAATGTAAAAAGGCCAAACTATTAAATCATCTCACTTTTTTAAAGAGATGTCGGAACACCAAGATTATTCCAAAGTTTCTATTTTTAAAAGAACAGTTCCATTCAAGACGAGCAAAACATATTTATTTTAAAACATCTTTGGCACTTTTCTGTGAACGGATACAGCATACCAGATTTCTTTTAAGCCAAATAGATTTAGAATGTTATCAGATTTATGACGATATCTCTAGTACTTTAGATCAAGATATATGGTCACTTTTGGACAGAATGGTCAATATTTGTTATGATAAAGCCTTTACAACAAGCAAACGAAACGAAATCAAAAAAATTCAATGATCTTTATACAAAACGTTTTAAGTCAAAACCTTCTCTACCAGATAGCAAAGTTATTTTTAATTTATCGGATCACGTATTAACAAAACCAGAGATCAGTATACTTAAAAAAAGTTTCAATTTTGCGATAACACCTGATCATGTTCCTAAAGTGGATATCATTTGTAATATAGAAAATGCGGTCTCGTCATTACCGGAACTGATGGCTAATGATATTACATTAAAAAGTAGTATCATCCTCTCATCTTCCAGAACTCCTAACAAAAACATCACTTCTCTGGAAAAAAGAACATTGTGTAGTTTGAAGAAAAAAAAAGACATTTTCATATTAAAGGCAAATAAGGGAAATTCCACAGTGATTTTAAACACCAGTGATTATGAAGATATGATTAACAGCTTACTATCGGATACATCAACCTACCGTGTCCTAGTCACAAATTTAACACTAAAGAATCACAATGACACCAACGATTTAATAGGTCGCATGTTGAACTGGCCTATAGACTTAAAACGAAGATTGAAATCTATGCATCCACTAACACCAAGACTATATGATGCTCCTAAAGTACACAAAAATGGAATACCACTACGCCCAATTGTAGATGGAATCAATTCGCCCACTTATCTGTTATCTAAATACCTGGAGGCTTCCTCAAACCACACGTTCATAATTCAGATACTTATATACGAAATTCACAACATTTCGTAGAGAAATTGAACAACATCTCAATCTCCGATACGGATCTACTCGCCAGCCTGGATGTTACATCTCTATTGACTAACATCCCTGTGGAGGAAGTCATCAACATCTTAGGAAGTTTGCTCCCACAAGATATTACTTCTCTGTTCTGTCATTGTTTAACATCAAACTTTTTCATATGGAATAAAACCATATATCAGCAATTGACTGGCCTTGGAATGGGTAGCCCTCTCTCTCCATCTTGTGTTATTATTATTATTATTATTACGTGACACCTCCAGGGAGTCCAAAGACTCATCGAGGGAAGGCACCACTCAATCTACAATGAACCTACAGTGAAACTGACAATAACAGACATCCATGTCCAGAGTGGGATTCGAACCCGCAGCCTTTTGGCTGCAGAGCGGATACGATAACCATTCAGCCAACCAGGCAGGCGCAGATCTCTTTATGGAGGATTTTGAAAGTATAATCTTATCTCAAGTAGACCCTAAACCCACAGTATGGTGGAGATACGTGGACGACATCTTTATTGTTCGGAACCACACAAAAAAGGACCTGTTAGACTTTCTAAACAAGATCAGCTCTTTACACCACACAATCAAATTCACTCTAGAACTTGAAAAAGATAACCAATTACCATTTCTGGATACTTTAATTAAGAAGCTAACGAATGGTGGTATCAATCTCTTAGTTTACCGCAAACTTACCAATATAGGACGTTATTTACATTTCACTTGCTCCCACCACATTTCTCAGAAACTTAGCATTATACGCATGCTGAAGAACCGAGCCTCTCTCCTTACAATAGATCAATAAGACCTCCAGGAAGAACTATCCCTGATATCTAACAACCTTATCTTGAAAATGGATTTCCTCGAAGACTCGTTTATAAGATACTTTTCTCTGACCCTCCACAAAGACAACGAGATGACATATGTTATATTTCTACTATCATAATTCCATACTTAGGGACAGTTTCGAATAAGATTGCTAGACTCCTTAGACCACATAAAATAGGAGTGGCCTTTAAACCTACAGAAACGACTAGGGAATTCTTAAGATCTCCAAAAGATAGCCATGCTTTCTTCAAATATGCTGGAGTTTACAACATACTCTGCTCGTGCGGCTTGAACATTGGCCAGACTTCAAGGAGCCTTGAAATTAGGCAAAAGAACACATTGGTGACATCAATAATAACAGAGAAGAAAAATCGGAGTTTGGTTTTCATTTCTCAAGAACAAACCATATGATAGAGTGGGATAGAAGCACAATTCTTTACATAGAGGAGGACTTCTGCTCCCGAATTATTAAAAAGCCACAGCAGTTGCCCGCTGTATACAAAACCTTAACAGGAACCAGAGACAAGGTCTTCCAGATCTTGCCTGTGATGTGGAAGACCCTTATTAGATCTCTTAACTCACCAGAACTGAATTACAGTGCCAACTATAGAACGTTCCTAAATAACAACAAGTGAGATCATGCATACTCTATGCATGTATTGTACGCACGCTGTTCTTTGTCTGAGGCTGGAATTTGGATAGATAATAATAGTGGTGGGAGACAGTGCCAAAAATGTAAGGAAAGTGAAGAACTCAAGTGTGGGTCAGGTCGTGAGATAGTTGTTGTAGAAGAAAGCCAGAATGTGAGAGAAAATAGTGGTTCGACAGTGAAATGTGATGTTGTACAAGATAGCAACGAGAGCAGTGATGAAAGAGAGAGTGGAAGTAATTATACAGAGAGAGAAAATGGTTTGAATGATGAAAAAAATGAGAAACTAGCTGTAATGAGTGAGATCGCACGGTTAAGTGGAGTAATACACAGGGCTAAGCAGCAGTTGGAGATACTGCAAAACATTTTCCTGAACGTCACAGCAAACGGAATTAAACAAGTGTACGAAAGGATAAATAAGCATTAAACACTCCCAAATGATTGGGAGTGTTTCATGGTGACTCGTTAGTAAGAGGTGTAATAGATGAGAGTTTAACTAAATCATACTTACTGGGTGCGAAAATTAAGGATGTAATTGAGAGTATTAAAGTGCTGAAACAGAGGGTGAAAGAAATAATAGTCGTAGAGGGAACGAATGATTTGAAAGGAGATAAATTTGGAATGAGAGAGGACGTGAAGGAATTATTAGAGGTAGTGAAAGAAAAGTGACAGAGTTAGGATAGTGAGTCTGTTGCCACGGTATGACAGAGAAGAGTTTCGGATGGCCATAATCGCAAATGACTTTATGCACAGGTTATGCATACGGTGTGGTGTGGAGTGAGTTTGATGGGAGAAAGTTGGAATTGAATGGATCCGGTGTGCGAAGACTGGAAAAAGTGTTGCTGAGTGAAGTGAGAGTGGATGTGCAAAATCAGGGAAACTTGAACTATTAAGGAGGGGAGGAAGTGGATAAGCAGACATCATTGAGGCAGTTGAGTGTAAGAATGCTTATAATGTACCTGAGCCAGTACGAAGGACAAGAAATCAGAATGGGATAGTTAGTATAATGCATCAAGATATGGGTGGGATAAACAGACCTCTGCATTTCATGTATACTAATACCAGGAGTATTAGGAACGAGAAGGAAGAATTTTTGGCCTTGGTTGGCTCTTCCTGGCTACAGGCTATTGGCATTAGTGAAAACATGGCTGACAGAAGATGATATAGGTAGTGGGATAGAATGTGTAGAGTATAGTGTGTTCAGGAGGGACAGAGAGAATAAAATGGGGGGAGGAGTGTTATTGATGATAGCTGATGAACTGCAGCCAAGGAGAATTGAAATTGTATCGCAGGATAGTGAAAAGAGCTCATTTTAGGCTATTTTGTGTGAGATTGAGACTAGCAGAACAAAATATACGGTTGGGTGCTGCTATAGACCAGGTGATGGAATAGATGATGGAGATAGTATGCATAGGCAAATTGATGAAATGAGTGCACGAAGGGAAATTATTGTGGGGGATTTCAACTATGGTAACATTAATTGGAAGGAGGAGAGGACACATGTGAGGAAGGAACTGGATTTTATCCAATTACTGAGGGAGAACTATCTGAGACAGCATATAATGGAAATTACTAGGGGTTTCAGAGTGCTTGATCTAGTAATATCATCTGAGAATTTGACTGTAATGAATATGACCATGCTGCCACCTATTGGTGAGAGTGATCATAAGGTCTTCACCTGGGAGGTGGCTAAATGTGTGAAATTTTCTATTAAGACAGGGTACATGTGGAATTACCGTGCTGGCAAGTATGACAAGCTTAGGAGATTGCTTGGTTCAGTGCTATGGCATGTAAAACTGCAATGGCTGGATGTTGATAGGTAATGGGATGTGGTCAAGGAGCATTTGCAGGAGGTTATGGCTGACTGTATACCTAGAGTGCGAATAGTAAATCAAGTAGGGGTTAAATGGATGAATAACACCATTAAACTTGATGTATAAAAAAATAAACAACTGTGGAAGGAATTTAAGGAGAAAGGTGACCTGCAGGCACATCAACGGTATAAAGCACAGGCCAGATGAGTAACAAGTGTGGTGAGAAAAGCAAAAGCAGATTATGAAAGAACATTAGCCATGCAGGCTAAAGAGAATCCCGAATAGTTTTTTTGATATGTTGCAAGTAAAAGAAAAAATGTATATGGCAGAATGATTTTAAAGAATGCCGATGGTAGGGAGGTAACCGAATCAGTTGATATAGTGTAATTACTGAGTGAGCACTTTGCAAGAGTATATCATCCATGTGGTGACATTGAAAGAATGAAGGAACCATTAGTTTATATGGGAACTGTGGTAAATGAAGCGGAGGTGAATAGTCTATTACAGAACCTTAATATGAATACATCTGTGGGATTGGATCGTATATCAGCACGGGTCTTACGTGAAGCGGCTAAAGAATTGTCAGTGCCCTTGACTTTATTGTTTAATCTGAGTCTCGGGTCTGGTTTAGTCCTGAAGGGGTGGAAATAATAGAAAATAGTTCCACTGCATAAAAGAGGATTCAAGACTACTGTTGCAAATTACTGACCGATCAGCATATCAGGAGTCGTTATCAAGGTCTTGGAGAAAGTGGTTAAGGAAAATATACAGGAATGGATTTATGAAAATGAGATACTGTATGGGGAACAACATGGCTTTGTGCAGGGTAGATCATGTCTCAGTAACTTGCTCAGGTTTTATAACACAGTGATGGCTGAACTGGATAAGGGTAATGGGTTTACAGTGATACTGCTGGACCTGGCTAAGGCCTTTGACAGGACTTCACATGGAAGTCTAATTCATAAACTGCAATATATGGGAATGGATATAGGGTTGGTGAGATGGATAGGTGGGTGGTTGATGGAGAGATACCAGAGAATAGTTTACTCAGGAGTAGAGTCCAAAAGATGGCCTGTGACTATGTGGTGTGCTGCAGGGTTTTGTTCTTGGACCACTGCTGTTTAATTTGTTCATTAATGATATAGGAAAGCATCTGAGAGGAACGGTTCATTTGTTCGCTGATGATGCTAAGTTGGGTAGGGCAATTGTGAATGCAGGCGATGTCAAAAATTTGCAGGATGATTTGGATAGATTGGTGGTCTGGGCTAAGGAGAATGAATGTCAATTTAATGTGGCAAAATGTAGGGTTATGCATTTTGGGGTGAAAAGATTAGCAGCAGTATATCACATTGGTGGAACTGTACTCCAGGAGATGGATGAGGCCATGGACTTGGGAGTGTTTCTGGATAGGAAGTTGAAGTTTAGGGGGGCACATCACAAAAGTGGCTAAATGAGCTCATCAAATCACTTGGATGCTGAAGAATACTCTGACGAGCATAGATAAACAAGTTATAATTCCTCTGTATCGAGCCTTGATATGACCCCATCTCGACCTGTGCCCAGATTTGATCACCTAGGTTTCTTCTTGATGGGGAGGAGGTGGAGAGGATCCAGAGGTGAGTGACCAAGATGATAGCAGGTCTATGGAATGAACCTTATGAAAACAGGTTGAAGATTTGTGGATTGCAGAAATTGGTTGATAGGCAGAAAAGGGGAGATGTGATTGAGTCATTCAAATTGCTGAAGGGTTTCTAAAGGATTAATTCAGAGGATGTTTTTGAGAACAGGACTGGTGGTTGGAGGGCTAGGGGACATCCATGGATGCTGGGCAAGAGTGTGGTTAGTAAGGGTGTTAGAGCTGGGTTTTTTACTTTTAGAGTGGTGAATGAGTGGAATAAGCTGTCTGAGTCTGTTGTGGGTGCTGTGACAGTGAATGAGTTCCAGGCAAAGTACAATAGATACTGTGTGGATGTCAAATAGTTGTGATGGACATGATGTTTAGGGCCTCCCTCGATGAGTCTAAGGACTCCTTGGAGTCGCCTGTAATAATAATAATAATATAATTGGAATCGGTTGATTATAGTTTGTAACAGTTTTTAACTTTTTATTGCCTTACATCAGTTATGTACCTTGAAGATGCCGACAGCCTTAGTTGGTATAATATAGTTGTTTCTTATATGTACTTGATCAATATAGTCCCATTAGAAGTCATTCCAGAATATTCTGATTTCTTTCTGGTGTCAACAGATGGTTCAAGATTTGAGTAAACTGTGGTATCCATTTCTATTTTCCCTGACCACATTGTAGTGATTTCACATGAATACTTTAGCTATTGCTGAGTTGCATATACCATACCAAGAGAGTGAGCTTAAAAATAAACATTAGTAATCCAGTCCATGTAGGAACTGTAGAGAGAAAGTTTTACTTTCTAGGTTCTGTGTAGGCCACAGGCTTCTTGGACAGTCTTTTCTGCTGAAGACTAATGAACCATTTACTTCCAGGTACCAATACTTGTGTATGTAATATTCTGGAGAAATGCTACCACTTTATTTGAGAAAGACATTTATCTTATACTTCCCTTGCTGATCCTTATAAACTTGACTGATTTTATTAGTGTTATTGAAAAGTGCATGAAATTTTTAACAATATTTATAGAGAATTAATTTGTTTAATTACTTCTCATCAGAAATGTATTTTATAAATATACATTTATTACAGTAATACCCAACCTTATGATACTTCAATTATGACTATCCACTTGTACGATTCTTTTCAATTATGAAAAGTTCCCATTTGTGTGACATTGCATTTGTTCACAATGATTTTTAGCAATATGATCAACTGATGTGCAGATTTTCTGACCTGTTTGTTTACAATGTCATTTGATTGCCGAACATGTATTGTGGTGTTTTGAAAAGGGGGAAAAATATGAATTATGAACTGTTTATAATTGTTATTTTATGTTATTGTTGTTAATAATGGCAGATAAAATTCAAAGGTAAGGGTTTTCTTGCTGCCATTAGATTAAAATTATTCAATGGTTAATCATTTCCTATGTATGAAATGGCAAATACCCTTGCTAAGGAATATTATGAACAATATTACTGTTAGTCCTTGTTATCATTGTTGATACATGTTTGTGATATATATAAGATATATATAAAAGATATATTGGCATCATTTATACTGATTTTAGGAAGAACATGATATCGTATATTAATCATCTATTTGCTTGCAGTATTTACAGAGACGTTGTATAAGCGAAAATGATTGTCGCACTATGAATGTTGCTACATTTATGAATAGTCAATATAGTACTACTGCTTTTTATTGGAAGCCCTTTTCTGGGAAATGTGTACATGAATGTCCTCCAGGTTATGCTGAAGATGAGTCAGATAAACACAAGTGTACTAAATGTAAAGACAGATGTCCAAAAGGTGAGAATGAACATGTTCTTGAGAAGAGATAAATAATAGGCTAGTGTTAGAGCTTTTGTATTCATATTAGCCAAAAAAAATTATACTTCAATTTTTGATGAAGGATAATATATATCCATTCTTAATTTGTTAGCCAGATTATATTTTCCTGAGAGCTTATGAGAATATAACTTTTGGCATGGAAGTCACCTTTTATTAGTGCATTTAGGTTTCACTGGCCACTGGCCTGACTGTTTTGAACTGTTTGTTTTGGTTTTCATCAGAGACCAGGCAGAAACCTTTTAATGGTCCAAAACCCTCTCCAACCCTAACAAGTATCTCATGTCGGGAAGTTATGAGTGAACTCTTGTTACGTGCATATAACCTTTTAACATGAGATATACTTGCTATGGTTAGAGAGGGATTTTGCCCTCTTAAAGTTTCTGCCTGGTCTCTGATGAGAATCAACAGTTCAAAACATCTGTCAGGCCAGTGAAACTTAAGCCTCTCATGCATGAATTTTTATATTCATTTATAAAAAATAATGGCATGATACAGTACCATTTAATCTTACAGTGTTACCATGAATTCATTAATTTTGCTAAATTTGTGTCCTGTATATGTTCAAAATTATGTCCTCATCTGAGGACATCATGCACTAATGCCAACAGACTACAGACTTATTTCTATGGAAATGACTTAGACTAAGGAATTTATTTTCATTGAAAGACATTACAAGTATGACAAAACAGATTATAAACAATTTATATTTTGCTGGAACACTGCATGAATAATCAAAATTTGGATTACTTAGTACATACAAAAAAGTAGAACAACTAGAATTTGCACTAGAGCTATGTAAATCAAAAACAATCTCATTCTCTTTGCCTCATTTTGTATGCAAAGACTGAAAACATTCTGGACAGATTGGAACCTCACATCTACCACAGATGTATCTTGTTTTACTCTTACAGTGTAGATCTCTGCAACGATTGGCATTAGCACCTGTTGTCTTCTTCGGGAAGTGTCCACCGCTGTGAAAACGTTTCTCATGTGGCACAGAGTGAGTTTTGTGTTCCTTTAGTGCTGGTGGTGTCTGACTCGAAGGACATCCTCATTTCTTTGTACCTAACTGAGCTAAACCTTGATATATCCAAGCAGTTAGCACTCTTGATTTGAATTCCAACAAATCCAATTTTTCTTATTCTTCCCATTTCCAAATGATCCATGCATTACAAACACGTATATTCAACATATGGTAAAAAATTCTCATATACCATCATTTGTTTCTGGTATCATTTTCGATACAAAGCCATAAGAGAGTCCATAAAGTCCACTCCACCTATATGTTTGTTATAACAGCTATGCTGCGAGGTAGCGGAATTTCAAAACTTTTTTCTTTCTGGCTGAAGCTCTGACATACACTGACAGGCTCCTTTCCTAAGTAGCTAGATACTACATGTACTATTGAGTTATCAACCCATCTAGTGACAGTAATGCCATCGATACAAAGCCATAAGAGAGAGAGTCCATAAGGTCCACTCTACCCATATGTTTGTTATAACAGCTATAACAGTGTTATAGCTGTTATAGTGACATGACATATTTCCTCGTCCCATCTTCTGCAAATCCTTTTCATTTTTCAGTTTTTTGTCAGCACCTTGAAGTCAATTTCTTCTGCATGTACCCACATAATAAATGTCATCTTCCTTTAGTTTCTTAATTAGGGGGATGCTCGTGAAGAAGTTGTCTGCATATACCTTGAAGTTCTTACCAGCAAAATCATGAAAAGCCTCAGTACTACATTTTCACTTGCACTGAATGAGTCTGAATTTTGTCTTCCAGGATCTGCACCTACATAAAGATCAAAACAATATACATAGCCTGAAATTCCTCCCCTCACTCACATTATGAAACCCCATTTTTTTGGTTTCTTAGGTAAGTATTGTTTGAGTTGTGAAATGTCCCTTGAACGGAATCATCATTTCATCTACACTCTGAAATTCTTCTGGGCTGACAGCAAAATGGAATGTTTCATGAAAATTTTTCAGCACTGGTCTTATACATATTGCTTTGTCTTTATTGTTAGTAGATATTGTGTCTGAATCAACAAAATGCACATAATGCCTTATGTCTTCCCATCTGTTCACTAACATAGCATCAGCTATAACATCCATGCACAGTACATGTTCAGAAGACCAATAATGCCTTGCACGTGGGTATTTTATGTATGTTATGACAAGTACAATTCCAAGGTAAATTTTGAGTTCAGTCAGAGTAAGTGCTAAATTACCTTTGCCTTTACAGCAGGCATACAGATTAGTTTGTTTCACAATTTCATCCATCAATTTATCTGGAAACAGCTGTGAAAAATAATCTACAGGGCTCTCTCCGTGAATATTTACTTGGTGTTTTCCTCTAAACTGTGGTTCAGTACCAGCAAAGGGATTATCTTTCTCACTAAACCACACTGGTTGTCTCTGCAGTGGCATATGACCAGCAACGGCTATATTTTGCACACTAGCTGGACTTTGAACGTTGTGAGTCTGACCAACACGGGAAAGACACTGAACATCACTGTCTTTACTTGAACTGTCACTCTCCGTAGGATCATTTTGTGGCTGCTGGTATGTAGGATTATCATCAGAATCACTCAGCTCCAAACCATCTTTAGATTCTTCCAACAGTTTTTCAATCTCCTCTTCAATAAGTCTCTTGTGGTAATAAGCCTTTTTTATGCCTGAAGGACCTGGCTTTTGGTTATCCATCTGTAAAAGAGATGATAGTGCCAATTAACACACTTACTATTCATTTATGTTTGCAAAAATAAAATAAATAAAAGTATAAAAATATTGTACACGAACTTTCTAACATTAGACTATTTGCTGCATAGATTACCTTACAAACATATTGTCCTCAGATGAGGACAATATGTTTGTAAGGTAATCTACATTAGATTACCTTGCAAATGTATTATCCTCATATGAAGACAGGTTGTTTTCAAGTTTGTTTCATAAATATGGTAATAAACATGAACAAATTAAATATTCACACTTCATCTAGAAGGTATAATAATATATAAAACCATACTAACCTTTCTAGAAGACTCATAAAATCACCAAATTCAAACAAAACAGCAGCTTTTCACTTCCTCTTTGATACTAGCATGCACTGCAGAGAGAGATTGGTATTCCTGTAACTCTGTTGAAACTCCTGCCAGTGTGGTTTCTAAGAACACTTTGGTCTTCCCAGATGAGGACTACATGCATACAGTACCACTAAATTATGAATTATGATGATGAGGGGAAAATATATGTGTCCTTATATGTGGCCCTTATGCATGAGAAGGTTAAATGCACTGATAAAAGGCAAAATTTATGGATCTGTGAGCTGAGTTCATGCTTTTTAAGTTGAGCAAACTCACAAAACCAAAGGTAACTCATTATTCAGAGTACATGGTGTATTAAGTTTTATGCAGTAATCTTTGTGTATCTATTTTAAAACTTACTCATAAAATTTATGAATACATTTTAGAAAAAGATATTTTGTTATTGGGTTGGCAAATAAGTTTGTTTGGTTTATGCATTAGTACAAGTTTATGCCGCTTTGCCTGTTGCTATTGTTGCACTATTGTGCAACGCTATTGTGCAGTTGAAAGGTGACATTTCACATAACCTTTCAGTGAATTTTCGTTCGGCCTACTTCAGTTGCGCGTGTGTGTGTAACATATTTTTAGAAATGGAAGGAAATAACATACATTACTGGCATATTTTGCTTTTTTATTTCAAAACAGGCAAACGAGCTGCAGAGGTCCATAAAAAAAATATGCAGCATATATGGGGACTCGCATATATGAGGACTGCGTATATGCAGCGTGATGCGCCGGTCACCTGACCGAGGTTGATTTGAGTGTTGTGAAGGATATCATCGACAAAAATCTGTGACAACAGTGCGGGAGATTGCTGCAGTACTGACCATATCCCATACAAGCATTGAAAACCTTTTGTACAATTTGGGATATGTTTCAAAACTCAATGTTTGGGTACTGCATGAATTGACTGAGGCCAATATGACTGCTCGCATATCCATCTATGATTCGCTGCGATGTCGCCAAGAAAACGACTCATTTTTGAAGCGGATGATTACAGGAGATGGAAAATGGCTCATGTACGATAACGTGGTATGTAAAAGATCATGGAGGCACAAAAGCGAACCGCTTCAGATAACCTCGAAAGTGGGATTGCACCCAAAGAAGATCATGCTCTCTGTGGAATTATAAAGGTGTTGTCCACTACAAGGTATTACTGTCAGGCAGAACGATTGATTCAACTGTCTATTGCTCACAGTTAATGCGACTGGCCCATGCATTTAGCACAAAACATCCTGAATTGGCAAATCAGAAAGGAGTTGTCTTTCACCACGACAATGCCAGACCCCACACATCATTAACAACCCAGAGTAAATTGTTACTTCTTGGCTGGGATGTTTTGCCACATCCTTCGTATTCACCAGACCTGGCACCTTCCAATTACTACTTATTCCGATCATTGCAGAATTCTCTGAATGGGAAAAGCTTCACTAATGAGGAGGCTGTCAAGAGACACCTGGATCAGTTTTTTGCCAGTAAACCTCAGGAGTTTTATGAACGCGGCATAATGAAGTTGGTGGACAGATGGCATGAGGTTATTGATAAAGAGGGTCAATATATAACTGACTAGTTTGTATTATATATATTAAATAAAATGTGTTTCATTCCACTCTGAAAAACTGAACGAACTTATTTTCCACCCAATATATAATTATTTGTAAAAATGATTTAATGAAAGTAAACAGAGCATGTGTAAGACTAGCCTTTGATGCATTGATAAGACTAGCCTTTGATGCAATGATAATGGGGAAAAAACCTTTTCAGATACTGACTTGTGCTATTTGTTGTATTATTTTCAAATGCATAACCATTATTAAGATTACTTTCTTTTCTTTTTTTTTTTTTTCCGTGTACACTTATATACCAGATTCATTTTTGGTGAATAGATTTTGATGAAATTTCAGGATTTAAATTGAATTATCTGGATTTAAATTTATTCCCCTGTGTGAATTTTGGTTTAAATGGCCAAAATAAACCAGAGTTGGAATGAAAATTCTTTTATGATGTACAGAATATTTTTATACTTCTTCAGTTATTGTTTTTAATATGTTATTATTATTTTCTTGACCTTCATGGGGTCACAGCATTCATCATGGGAGTCCAACTTTCGTCAAAACAGTCTATCATACTTATTGTATCCTTAAACTCATCCACTGTTTGCACTTAAGCCATTCTCTCAGGTGATGCATTCCATGGCCCAATCACTTTCTATGCAAAAAATGTACTTCTTACCCTTATACTAACTGCTTCCATTTGCATCTTCCAGGGATGCCAATTATCCTCATTCTTTCCCCTCATTTTGCTATATGAAAACCAACACCAGTAATAAACCTAAAAAACAGCTTAAATGTCTCAATCATATTCCCCTCATCCCTTTGTGTTCTATCCTTCAAACTCAACAGTTTGATATGATAGCCCATTTATAATTTTTGTTATCTGTCTTTGTAACCTCTCTATGGTTACTTCATTCCTCTCAAATGTCTGTGATGACCAGATCTGAGCACCGAAATCCAGTTGTGGTCTGATCGAAGCTTTTTACAATGGGACCATCATCCCTTTATCTCCCGTGATTAGTCTCCTCGTCACCATTGCAGAAATTTTCTGAGATGTCTTCACAACCTTTATAATATGTCCTCTGAACTTCAAATTTCTATTTGCATTCACCCAAGATCCCTCACATCCTCCACTTCTTCCAAAGTAACTCCACCAAGTGAGTATGAAGCATCCCATCTGTGGATCCCAAATTTCAAAATCTAACATTTAGTTGCATTAAAACAACATACTCATTCATTTTCCCACCATACTCAAATCACCTTGAAGAGGCAAAACATCAGCTCTATTATTACTTATGCTTGCGAGCTTCAAATCATCTGCAAACCACTGAATATCTCCCTGGTCCCTTGACAATACTGTTGACATAAAGATTGACCAGTTATGGTCCCAGAACTGAAACCCGTGGAATTCTTCTGGTAACCTTCCTACTCTCAGATACTGCTCCTCCATATACATCTCAATAATATCTATCAGAAGGCCATTTCTCAATCTAATCCACTAACCTGATATCCAAACCCATATGTTACAACTTAAAATCAGCTTGTTATGTGGCACCCTGTTAAATGCCTTTGATTTTAGGGGGAAAAAAATTTAAAAAAAAGGCAATGTATGCCTCATCCTTATCCACTGCTGTTGTTACACTACTGTAAAATATAATCAGATTATTGATACAAGAGCACTCTTTAACAAATCCATGCTGGCCTGCATGAATGTTATTGTCCTCATCTGTCCAAATCTGTTTTACTAGTTCTTACTAGTATACAGAATACAAGACATTAATTTCTCCAAAATCTTAACTACAGAAGAAATACAGACTATAGTTTGATATCACCACTTTAACCTATCTTAACATCCACTAATTACCCTCCTTCAACTCTACATGAACATGTTCCAATGCAACGCGTTCATTAAACAGCCACCTCACTTCCACATCACAGTCCGTCCCTTAAAACACATGACATAATTCCATCTGTTTCTCCTCTACCCCTTACTGACATTTAGCATACTCCATATTCGGAAGAAATCCTTCATATGAATCATATCTAACACTTCACTATTCTTTATCCATCTGGGAATAAAGCCTACTTTACCAGGATAAAACATTAATAGTGATCATTCAATAGTTCATCTATATTTCCTATCTTAATCACTCGAGTCCTGTCATCATCCAGCAAGGTAATCTGTCCACAATCATTTTTTCTCTTATTTCACTGCATAGTGAAAAAAACTGCTTGATATTCTTCTTGGATTGCAGTGCCAGTTTCTTCTCATATTCAATTTTGTTGTCTCCTTACAATACTAGCCAGTTTTCTAGCCTGAGTCTTATATTCCACATGTGACTGTACTCTGCATCTCTGATTGTCTTTCATAATCTCTTTTTCATCTTCAATTCATGTTTAATTTCTCTATTCATTCATTTGACTCTGAATCAGTTTATCTTCTTTACATGATGTATACAATCTGCCACTGATATCATCAATTTTTTTGAAGTATCTCTCATACACTACCGACCTCTCTTCTTCACATTCCTTCAACTATTTCCTGCTGCAAACTTTTCTATGATAGTTGCCTGCCTTATAATTCCAGATAAATTCTTTCTGATTTGATATTTCTGTATATCTGTTCATCCTCCTCAGGATAAAGCATGAATTTATCATTCTCAAATGTTTCAGGAGCCCTAACAAGGTTCCAACCAAGAACTGATACTATAAATACAGCATTTGGTGACAGAAGCAAGAAACAAAAGATATTTATGATACCACTACATATGTTCAAGTGTTTTTTCTGATCATTTACACATTTCATAATAAGAGAATTTTTTTCCATTCCTTTAGTGTTACATGGTGATCAGCATTCATTTTACACAAATTATGCTCTACAGCCGTGTTATAAATAGTTATAAATAATTATTTTAATTTCCAGATATTTCAACCTTAATATTAAAGTCATCATCTGGAGTATACACTTGAGAATTTTGACCATCCTTTGCTGATTAAAGACTTTTGAGAAATCTTTCAGGAAATGACAATATATGCTAAAATCTTAATTATAAAAAATTTAATTAATTCCTTCTTATATTTTAGCAATGTTACATTGCCATCACCCGGGATCACAAAAAAACAAAAACAATGATATGCACAAACAAGCACTAACACTGAACAAATGAGGCTGAATAAAGGCAACAGAAGTCAGACCTAGAGTCCTAAATGGTACCCCCTAGTGGGCTAAATTGGTTGTCTTGGCTGCTGGGTTAATGATCTTAAAATATATGCTTTCCAAATTTGAGGCAGTCTCATACGTCCAAATTTTTTGAGGTTTGGAAAGTTTTTCAGGGCTGAGGCAGATTCATGGAATAGTCTTTCATACTTATATTTGCTGTGGTGTAATAGAGTGGTCTTCTTCTTCCAGCGTATCCTGTGGTGGGTGCCCAAAGTATGGTCATCAAATCCTGAGTGACTGTATTGGTTGAGCCAGATGTAGTCCTTGTGTTTGGATATCCTGATATTAGCTGTCCTGCCTGTTTTGCTGTAATAGGACCATTTGCAACTGCAAGGGACTGATATACTTCTAGTACATCTAGGGGATGTGGCTGGTCTCTTTTGGTGGAGCAGATAGTAGAACTGTTTGCAACTGCAAGGGACTGATATATTCCTAGTTCTGGCTGGGTCTCTTTTAGCAAAGTAGATAAGAGACACCAATTTCTTATGTGGTCTATAACTGGTTGGAAGTTCATATGTCCTTAGGATTTTTGTTATTTCGGATGTGCCCTGGATATATGAAATAGTGATAAATTTTGAGTAATCTTTGCTTTGAGGGGGGTTGTGGTTACATGGTTTTAATATTTTAGTTTTTTAAATTTTTTTTGGATATTTTTTTTGGAGTTGTAGCCATTGGCTAAGAAAGTGTTAAGGATATGGTCATGTTCAGTAGTTAGGGCACTGGTACCCAAACTGATTAGTTTTGTCCTGTTATATAGGGTTTTTATAATCCCATATTGTTGAGAGGGAGGGATGACTGCTGGTGAATGTATCTACCTGTATGTGTAGGCTTTTTATAAATGGAGAATGCCAGGGATCCATTAGGCTGGCATATAATTAGAGTATCTAGGAATGGGAGACTGTTATTGTTTTCCTTTACAAAGTAAACTCGATCCTGGGGTGTTGACTGTTTAGGTGTGCTGAGAAATTGTGGAATGTATCCAAGCCATGCAGCCAAATAGTGAACACATTATCTATGTAGCATTTCCAGACAGTGGGTTTATGTGGGACAGAGTTTACGACTTTTTCTTCAAAGGTCTTCATACAGAAGTTGGCCAGGGATGGAGAGAATGGAGAACCCATGGCAATCCCCTCCATCTGTTTGTAGAATTTTCCTTGCCAAATGAAATAGCCTTCGTTTGTGGTGAACTGAAGGGCTGAGATATTGGGAGGAAATATGGCATGGATGAGGGTCTAAGGTATCTTTGAGTGGGACATTGGTGAATAAGTTGGAGACATCAAAACTGACCATTATGTCAGTGTGTTGGAGTGTGACATTTTCTATACTGGCTTTAAAGTGGCCTGAGTTTGTTATGTGTGAAGGTGTGTAATGAGTATATTGTTTGAGCACTTTGGCTAAATGTTTGGCTAATTTGTATGTGGGGTGAATCAATGCCATCACAATGGGACATAATGGCACATTTTGTTTATGGATTTTTATTAGTTCATATATCTGCTGAACAGTCTAGAGTTATTAGGTTTTAGTCTGTTTGTAATTTCTACAAGCCAAGAGGTAACCTTTTTAAGGAGCCTATGGAGTGTTTTGATTTATCTGCTGGTGAGATTATAGTCTTATAGGGAGGTTGGTAGAAGCTTTACAAGCTTCCACCACCTTAGGGGGGGTGGAAGCTTGTAAACTTCCACCCCCTAAGCCCTGAATTCCTTCTTGTGAGAAGGTTCATTCAAAATAATAATAAATAAATGCAAAAATTAAAAAAGTAAAGAGACAAGCTTACCTGAGTAATCTGTTTGATTTAAAACCACAGTGGCATTTCTCTTATCTGCTTTGGTAATTATTATTCTGTTGTTGCTTTTAATCTTTTGCAGAGCTTCAAATTCTTTTTTTTATGATAGGTTGCTTTTGGTGGTTTAGCTTAGGTGAGAACACTGACTACATTCAGTCTGATGTTGTTGGCAATGTGGTTGGGAAGGCTGGATACCTCATTCTTTTCATATCATTATTTCGTCTGCCAAATTTTCTTAGGTCCTATTACAAAGTTATGGCCACATACGAATGTGATAATTGCTTCAGGGTAAGGGAAAATAGGTTTATTTCTGTGTTAGGAGATAGTTAAGGTTTGGAAGCTGAGTTTTTTTTTTTGGAGACTTTCAAATTTCTTAATGTGCAAACATCATATTCTTGAAATTCTTTTTCTGCTGAAGTGTTTGAGATGTCGGAAAGGATCGTCCAAAAGTCGACGTTCAGCATCGCAGCAAGCTCTTCTTGGTGTTGGCCAAGAGAACGCAGGTGGTGGCAATCTGCTCCCATAGAAGAGTGAAGCTAGTGCATCTGTAAATGTGTAGAGCCTTCAGCGATGTAAATTGGTGTTTCAGTTTAATACAATCAGGTTCACTTTGTTGTCCTGACAGCATTTTAAAAAAGGCTTATTGATTCAGTTGTTTGGATATCTGTATCTTCAACTTGCCATATTGAAGGGCCTTGTGTGGAATGGAAGTTCCTTGGATGATTGTAATTCTTGTAGATAAGCTTATACATTTGTTATCCATAGCTTGTAATTTGTCAGGAAATGACAACGTATACTAGAATATTAATTATAAAAAAACTCAAATTAATACCTTCCTATATTTTGACAGTGTTACATTGCCATTATCTGGGATCATAAAAAACAACGATATGTGCACGCAGGCACTAACACTCAGCAAAGAGCTGACATTTTGACTAGAGAGCTTATGTTTGGCCTTGAAATAAGGTTGGATCTTTCATATTCCCTATTTCTATATAATTTCCATTGCAGAAATGGAAATGGCCTGGTTCCCTGAAACTTGAACAGCATTGTCTCTTGCTGAATGTATGGCTTGTGCTGTTTGACTCTCTCTCTCTCTTTTTTTTTTTTTTTTTTGTTAATAATGTTGTAACCAATTATTTTGCTCTCTTTCCCTGAACAAGAGCAAAATAATTGGTCTCCACCTCTCCCCAAGAATAACTCCTGCATGTACTTTAAAAAGCTTGCAAACTCTCCCCCCCCCCCCCCCCCAAAAGCCCTGAATTCCTTCTTGTGGGAAGGTTCATTCAAAATAAATAATAATAAATGCAAAAATTAAAATAGTACTCTTTTTAATTTTTAAGTAACTTGCAATATGCATTATATTTAAACCAAATAGTCAGTGATGTTCTAGTGTTATTTTTTTTTTTCCCTTTGTAGGCTGATATTTTATAAATTTTTCATTATAGTTTGTAATGGTGGTTTAGTGGACAGTGTTAGTTCAGCTCAACAGTTACGTGGATGTACTTATATAAATGGCTCCCTGGAAATCCAGATACAAGGAGGTGGTACGTGATAAAGTTGTATCTATATATGACAACTTTATTTATTTATCTGTTTTAGTGATTTTTTTAGCTTTCTTTTTTAAAACCTGGCTTTATTACCAATTAAAAAAACAGTAATGAAGTCATTATAAATGAGTAAATATTTACTAATCTTTACTAATGCTATTTTTTTTAAAAAAATTCTTATGAGATACTCTGCTAGCATGTGCAGATGCTGTGATAAGAAATGTAAGATATGTAATCCAGTTTGTTACTTTACTAATTTTCATTCCATTCAAAATGCATGAACATATGTATGTTCTTTGGTGTTTTGTAGTATTTATTATGAATGATATGATATTACAGTATGTTTTTTAATATCAGTTACATCCACGAGTACTGTGGTTCCTCCATAGTGTACTAATACTGTGGATAGTAAATGTCATTATTACAAACTTCCTCACTATAATGTGTATCCTGCATTATTGATTTAATAACACCATCTCATACAGCAATAAAAGAAGATGGCACCACGATGCCTAATAGGAAAAGCAATCATGCAGTTTTGATGTGGAAGTGGCTATGCAGGTACAAGTTTCATGAAACAAGAGAGATGTGTGAAATTACAGAGCAGGTCAATATGATAAATTATGAACACAGATTGGTGATGTGCAGTGGCTTGATGAATTGAAAGGAAGAGAAATCAGTGGTGCATGGGACTTGGTCCAAAATCAGTTATTTATAGCAATGTCAAGGAAGGTTAGAGGAATCAACAAAGTAGGGATGAAATGGATGCATCTTGGAATTAAGTTAGAGCTTCTGAGAAAGAGGATGTTATAGAGGAGATATAAAGAAATTATACCAGTTGGCAGCATGAGGAGTATAAGACATAGGCTATAATAAATTTAGTTTAATCCTTTATCCCAGTGTAAGCAAACAAAGTTTGCACCTGAAGTATCTTCAAGACTGAGGCAACTCATGGTAAAGGTGGACCAAGCTCTCATCATTCCTTGTCTTAGTATCTCCCATAAGGCAAAGCACATCTTGCAGACATATACAGGGTGTTCGGGATAAATTTGACAGTTTCGTAAGGAAAAAGAAAATCTTCTTTGTATCTATTAAATTTAATGAATTGACAAAAAAACATTACAGGCAGAGTTAATTACAATACTATCAACAAGATTTACTCAAAATAACCACCATTAGCATCGATCACAGCTTCAATTCTGCTTCGGAACCTCGAACAAGCTGATGCTACAGTCTCCCTGGGAAGGGCCGCAAAAACTGTTTTAATTTTATCCATTAACTGGGCTTTTGTATTACTGGAAGTGCGATTGGTGTCTTTTTCAACTGCGCCCCATACAAAATAATCCATGGGGTTAAGGTCTGGGGAGTTTGGAGGCCAAACATTTGGACTGGTGAAGTCGTAGAAATTTTCAGACAACCATTTTTGACTTTTCCCAGAGGTGTGGCAAGGGGCCGAATCCTGCTGCCATACATACGGCCTACCATTGGCTACCCTTGTTATCCAGGGCTTGACTACAGTTAGCAACTCCACGAACAAAGCCCGAATTCCAATGCCAGGGTTCTTCAACACCTGTTCCTGCAGATTTGCGAGGAATTCTGCTGTACGAACACAATCAGATCGTCTGCTAGGGATCTTTCTTCTTGCTACATCCTCGTAGTCACCATTGCAAGTCTCTAGTTCATGCCTGATTGTTTTTACTGTATTCAGGGAGCATCGGGCAGCAGTCGTAATATCCTTATTTTGATGGCGGGCACGAATCATCATGATACAAGTTATTCTCTTCCATGATTCAGGTGGGTTCCAGCTATCCATCCTTTCTGACATCTTGTATATGAATGAAGAAGGGTCCAAACTTTTAAATGAAGAGAAGTGTGTGTTAATACATGTAACTTACGGAAAAATATAATTAATTATAAATATGTCAAATTTATCCCGAACACCCTGTATAATGCTGTGCATTAAGGGAAGGGCCACTACCCAGACCGGTTTCAACCTTTATTGAGGTTTCATCAGTGGGAGCCAGCCCCAGAAGTGGTGATACTAAGGTGGAAGCAATGGAGAAGTCAAATTTACCTATATGAGTTGCCAAAAGGTGTCTCACCTTATTGTTAAATTACTCTGTTAGTCTTGGTCCGCCTTTACCACGAGTTGCCTTAGTCCTGAAGATACTTCAGGCACAAACTTTGTTTGCTTACACTTCGATAAAGGATTAAACTAAATTTATTATAGTCTAACCAAGTGAAGGGGTGCTTAAGGGTCAAAGCTATATAACTGAGAGGAAACCTCCACATAGCTTTTAAAGAAATGCAGAGAACCGACCAGGGCTTCTGACCTAATGTCCAATCCTCACCTTCTCGTGGTGCACCCTGTTGGGTATCTACTTGGATACTGAGCGAACGAGGATGGGCTGGCAATTTGGGATTTAGCTGACCAAATTGTATTCTTATTGGTTAAACCAAAATAAAAAATAATGGTACAACATGACAAAATTTCATGCCGGCTGGGGCGTCGCTTGGTTAAAGAAGGCCCCGTTGATTTCGTCTGGGAACCAGGGCAAACGGCGAAAAGTCAGCTACTGGAACAAATCTGAAAACAAACCCTAACTCAACATCACCAGAGTTAAAGATCGGTACTATCAACCTAAGAAGCCTGAATGCCAAAGAAATGGAGCTAGCTGAGGAATTAGATAAGTACTAGATCGACATAATAGGGGTGACTGAAACAAAAAAGACCAAAACTGGTGAGATCTTTCTGAGCAATAAATACAAAATGTTATATTCAGGCAATGACAATCAAAGAAAAGAAGGAGTAGCCATAGTATTCAACACAAAATACGAGGCTAATCTTCTTGAATGGCAGTCAGTCTCAAGTAGAGTAATATGAGCAAATATGAGAATGGGGAACTGGACAATGAGACTTATTTGTGCCTATGGTCCCAGAGAAGGTTCTACTAAGGTAGAAGTGGAGGAATTTTTTGAAGGTTTAAAAAAAGCAACTGACACAATGAAAAAGGAAAAGTTGGTCCTTGTTGGGTATCTAAATAGCAGAGTAGGAAATGATTGTGAGACATACAAAAATATTTTGGGAAAATTTGGAGAAAAGAGCAAAGCTAATAATAATGGCAAATATCTTGGATTTCTTCTCAGGACATGGACTGGTTATTACTAACACCATGTTCCAACATAAAAATGTGCACAAATTCACATGGAGAGAAGAGGCAAGGAATAAGAAAAGTCTCATTGACTATGTTATTGTTGATAGTGATGTTTTCTCCCTGGTGCAGGACACCAGAGTGTACAGAGGATTTGAAATTGGAAGTGATCACTGTTTAGTCTTGAGCAGGATAAAATTGAATTTCATATTGAAAAGAATAACACGTAAGAAAGTTTTAAAGCGAATAAAAGTGGAGCAGCTCTCAGATGTGAACTGTACACTAAAATACACAAAGATTATTGAAGAAAAAATGAAAGAGTTTGAGAACAGGAATCAAACCTTGCAGATTCAGTGGCAAACTCTGAAGAAAACATTGACTGATTCAGCCAGAGAGGCATGTGGTGAGGTTGTCCGTAAGGATAAAAAAATCAGAACTCCCTGGTGGACACAGGAAGTTAAAGAGGCAGTGAAAAAAAAGAAGAAAGCATATCAAAAGTTCCTGTCAAATAAGTCAGCTTGTGCTCTTAGAGAATATAGAGACAAATGCAAGGATGCTAAACACTGTGTAAAACTAGCTAAACAAAAGTCATGGGAGTGCTTTGGCAAGAATATAGAAAATAAATATCAAGAAGGTGGCAAAATATTCTGGAGGCTGTTGAAGAAGCTTAGGAATGGAGGAAAGAGTGCTGTAAAAGGCGTTAGCGATGATAAAGATGACATGAAATGGGAGAAAAAGATATCCTTGAGGTATGGAGTAATTACTTTGAAAAACTGCTAAATGAAACAAGCAGTGATGACAGCACAGTGGTAAAAAACACTGACCAGGCATGCAGTCAGGAATACATATCCATACTTGAAATAGAAAAAGCCATCAGAGGCTTGAAATGTGGAAAGGCAGCAGGAGTAGATGATATTCGACCAGAAATGCTGAAGTATGGTGGTATAAAAGTCTTACAGTGGCTGCACTGCATAGTTCAGAAAGCCTGGACAGAGGGACGAATTCCCGATGATTGGAATGGAGCTCTCATAGTACCCATTTATAAGAAGGGAAATAAAACTGAATGTGAGAATTACAGAGGTATTTCCCTACTGAGTGTTCCTGGCAAGATCTATGCAAGTATACTTGAGAAACGGTTGAGAAGAATTGTGGAAGAAAAGCTTGGTGAAGAACAAGTTGGATTCAGGCCAAATAGAGGCTGTCAGGATCAGATCTTCACTTTACGACAAATAGTCGAGAAAGCATGGGAATATCACAAAGAGCAGTATTTAAGTTTTGTCATAATGATCTGTATTTGTTGATTTGGAAAAGGCATATGACAATGTGCCAAGAGAGAAGCTATTCAATACGCTGCAGTTATATGGTGTCAATGGGGCATTATATCACGCAATACTTATTCTTTATTTGAGTTGTAAGTCAGCAGTTAGAATTGAAGGAAGTACAGGAAGATGGTTTAATGTTAAATCTGGTGTGAGACAAGGATGTACATTATCCCTCTGTTATTCATTATCTATATGGATCACATTATGAAGGAAAGTGGTATTAAACATGATATCAAAATTGGAGATGTTAATATCAGCTCTTTGCTTTATGTGGATGATGTTATACTTCTAAATAAATCCGCTACAAGTCTGCAAGATTCTCTGACTAAATTGAATAGCTGTTGTAATAGATATGGTATGAAGGTCAGCAATAAAAAGACAAAGACAATGAAAATAGGCAGAATCATTGAAAATGTCAACTGTGTTGTGAATGGAGAACCTGTGGAACAAGTAAAACATTTCAGCTACTTAGGGACGATTTTTACTGAAGATGGTAAATTAAATATAGAAATAGACAACAGAATCAGCAAAGCTGGTATGGTGGGAAGTCAATTGAATAAATTCATATGGAATAAGAGAGAAATTAGTTGGAACACTAAATTAGCTGTATACAAGACAGTGTTCAAACCTGTTTTAACTTATAGATCTGAGAGCTGGGTTAGAAGTAAAAGACTTGACCAAAGACTAGATATAGAGACCGCAGATATGAGAGTATTGAGAAAGATTATAGGCGTGAACAGATGGCATCAATGGCAATATCATATTAAAAATGAGATATTAGGAACTAACTTGACATAGTCAGCATCCAGGAATGCATTTGTAGAGCTAATCTCAGGTGGTATGGTCACTTAAACAGAATGGGCGAGGAAAGATTAGCAAAACAAGTGTTCTCTGCCAGGTTGGCAGCAAAACGACCCAGAGGAAGACCAAGATATAGGTGGATTGATATGGTAGAAGACTCCAACATTATCAGATCTTATAGAAATATAAGATCTGATAATGTTGGAGTCTTGACAAGTAACAGACTGATTTGGAGGAAAATTGTAGATAGGAAGTTAGTAATGATGTAATTTTTTTCATGTTGTACTATCATATCCTGTACACCCCTTGAGGGTACATGATGATGATGATGATGACCAAGTGAAAAAAAAAAGTTTCCAAGATATAGGCTAGGAAGGTGATGAGTGAAGTGAGGAAAGAGAAATTAGCATATGAAAGGGGGTTGGCTGCAGCAGTAAAGCAAAACCTTAGAGAAGTCTATTTTGCTTTATTCATCCTTTACACCTTATTCACACTTTCTTCCAGAGAAGAAAGGATGAATAGGTAAGACTGTGTTTAGTTGCTAGAGATGGAATATAGATCACATCTGCTGAAGGTATAGTGGAAATATTCAGGGAGTATCTCATTAGTGTATTTCATGTAGGGAAGAGTTAAGAGTAGTTTTGAATAACTATAGGAAGGAGGACAGAAAACTTGACATTTCAGGAATGGGAAGTGTTTAGAATATTTATTAACCTTGATGTTAATAATGCTGTGGGAATGGATGAGATGTTATCACATATCTTATGGGAATGTGCAAAGAGCTGGTGGTGCCCTTGATTTGGTTGTTGAGCAGAAGTCTGGCAACATGTACATTTCCAGAAGAGTGGAAGAAACGGAAAATAGTGCCACCACAATATGAAGAATTCAAGTCAGTGGTTTCCAACTATAGCGTAGTGTGTATATCAATTATATGGTAAAGGTGTTAAGAGGCTGCATAGAGATAGAATGGAAATCTATTGCGAGAGCGATATAGGCTACCTCTACACTTGAGGAAGAGACTCAGGTTTATGAAGAGGAGGGCCGCTACTAGAGCTGTTCAAACTGAATATGAATTCTGCAGTAGGGACTGATGGGATATCAGCATGGATGCTAAAAGATTGTTCAGCTGAACAGCTGTTCCTTTGAAATGGCTTGTGTAATTTGAGTCTCAGCATAGGGAAGATCCCACAGGAGTGTTAAGAATGCATGAATAACTCCATTGCACAAGGGTTATGCAAAAGCTAGATGTGTCTAACTATAGACTTATCACTATCTCTGGGGTGGTGATGAAGATTTCAGAAAAGTTGGTAAGAGATTGCATATAGAAATGGATTGACAGAGAATCTATATTTTGCAATGAACAGCATAATAATTTTACTAAGGGAAGGTCATGTTTGAGCAACTTACTTTCATTTTATAATAATGTTGGGGTTGTTAGATAAGGAAATGGATGCCATAAGAGCTGCAAAATTTTACAGGATGATTTGGATAGTTTGGAGGACTGGGCTAAGGAGAACGGATGTCAATTTAATGTGGCAAAATGTAAGATTATGCATTTTGGGGTTAAAAGATTAGCAGCAGTATACCACATTGGTGGAACTGTACTCCAGGAGATTGACAAGGCCAGGGATTTGGAAGTGTTGGTGGATAGGGAGTCGAAGTTTAGAGGGCACATTGCTAAAGTGGCTAATCAGCTCATCAAATCACTTGGTTACTGAAGAATACTTTGACGAGCAGAAACAAGCAAGTTATTGTTCCTCTGTATCGAGCCTTGATAAGACCCCAACTTGACTGCTGTGCCCAGATCTGGTCACCTAGGTTTTTGATGGTGAGGCGAGTGACTAAAATGATAGCAGGTCTTTGGAATGAATCTTATAAAAACAGGTTGAAGATTTGTGAGTTGCAGAAATTGGTTGATAGGCAGAAAAGGGGTGATATGATTGAGACATTCAAATTACTGAAGGGTTTCTATAAGATTAGTTCAGAAGATATTTTTGAGAACAGGACTGGTGGTGGGAGGACTAGGGGCCATCCATGGAAACTGGGCAAGGGTGTTAGAGCTGGGTTTTTTACTTGGAGAGTGATGAATGAGGGAATAAACTGCCAGAGTCTGTTGTGGGTGCCATGATTGTGAATGAGTTCAAGGCAAAGTATGATAGATAGTGTGTGAATGTTGAATAGTTGTTCTTGACATGATGTTAGGACCTCCCTCGATGAGTCTAAGGACTCCTTGGAGTTGCCCGTAATAATAATAATAATAATAATAATAATAATACTTTTGGACTTTATTATTATTGAGTCTTTGCTAATGCTTTTGACAGGATTCACTATGGAAGGCTGTTGAATAAGTTGAAGAATATAGGATTGGATTATAAATTACTAGTTTGGATAAGAGGATGGCTGAGTTTCAGATACCAAAAAAGTGGTATATGGGGGATGTGAGCTGCAAGATTTAAGATGACCAGATTCAGTCTATGCATAATGACATTGGAAAGTATTTGACAGGAGAAGTACAGCTCTTTTGTTAATGATTCAAAGATAGGTAGGATAATCAAGAATGTGGCTGATATGAGTGATTTGATACAGAGTGATTTGAATAGGCTGCAACTGTGGGCATGTGAAAATGGTTGTCAGTTCAGTGTTAGTAAATGAAAAGCCATGAACTTTGGTGTGATGACATATCCAATGTCGTATCATATTCTGGTTTTGGAAATCTGAGGATGAACACCACTTCTGAAGATTACAACCACAAAATCAGGCAAATTGACATGTGGCAATTTGTATAACTGATGATTTCGAGTAGAAAGTGGGTACACATTCAAATTTTTGAATCACACAAAAGGGTCATGTGGTAGCATGACCCTTTTGTGTGACCCTTAGACAGCCTCTTGCCTTTTATCCCAACAGGATAAAAGGCAAGAGGCTGTCTAAGCAAATTGTGTTTGAAGGTAGCTCAAAGTCCGTAAGATATAACTCAGTAAGTTTCATACATGATCAGATTTACACCATCAGGACTATAAGGCTTGTATAAAAATTACTAGAAAAAAATTAATTACATTCAGATGTTATCAGAACTTCAACTCTAAGGCCTATAAACAAAGTGACAAAAATCCTCCTGTTGTATTAACTAATATGCAAGCATTGGTATAATTCTGTTTGTTACTGTTTCGTTCTGTGGCATAACCATGTGATTATTATTATTATTATTGTTATCCTTATCCTTAAACCCCATGGAATCAAAAATTGATCTAGGAGATTCCTTTTGTCATGCACACAACTAATCATATCATTCCATAAACACATTCAAATTCTCTGCAGTCACCATGTTCTCAGGCAATGCATTCCAGTCATTCACAACTCTCCATGCAAAAAATCTTCTTCTCACTCCCTTGCTCATACTCTCCTTATACAGCTTCCAGGAATGACCTCTTGTTCTCCCAAAATCTCTCAACATTTTATGAAAAACTCTCCAGTGTTAATCCTATAACAATCCTTTACCAACTTGTACTTCTCTATCATATCATCCCCCATCTTCCTCCTATTCACTAGACTCTGCAAATTGTATTTCCTCAACCTTTCTTCGTATTCAGCATTCCAGAGATTAGAAACTAGCTTAGTCAATTGCTTCTGGACCCTTTCCAACATCTCTTCATCCTTTTGAAAACCAAATCTGTGCACATTAGTCCATATGTGGCCTAATCAGAATTCATTGTGTTTTCCTCACAATTTTAGCAATATGTCCTCTAAATTTTAGATTCTTATCCAACATCTCTTATTTCTCCACCTGAAACATATCCTCACCAAGAGTAAATTCCGCATCCCATCTTTGTTTTCCAAATTTTAAAATGTTACTTACTAAAGAAAGAGCCATCCGGTTTCATTTCAGCAATGTAAAATTACATAAGAAAAGTGGATATTAAAGATCCAACAATAATATCTACATTTACTATGTAATTTTACATCACCAAAATGAAGCCATATGGCTCTTTCTTTAGTAATTACTTTTATGCACTGTCCAAGAGTTCACTTATGGAAATTACATTTCTCTGACGTTTAATTTCTTTAGCAGTGAAAGAGAGTTTTTGTTCTCTTAAGGTTTCTGTCTGGTCTCTGAAGAGAACCAACTATTTCAAAACACCTGTCAGTGCACAAACAAAAAAATGCACTAATAAAAGGCAAACATATGGGTGCTTGGGCAGCAGTTATGTTCTTTTAAGTAGTGCAAGCTAAGCCAACTCTTATGCCAAGGATTGTATTCTCATAAGCAATCAGGTCAAATTTTACAAAACATTCATAAGCTTCTACAAATGTTTGGCTTTGAAATAATGTTGGATCTTCAATATCCACTTTTCCTATGTAATTTAAAACTTTACATTTTGCAGCATTGAACTGGCATTCCCACTCTGATGTCCATTCACTGAGTCTGTTTAAGTTTTCTTGTATGGCCACAACATCTGCTGTACTCCTCATAGTTTGTCCCACCTTTGCATCATCTGCAAACAATTGTATATCCATATTCAAATCTTCCCCAATATCTTTAACATATAAGTTAAACAGTAATGGCCCTAAAACAAACTCCTTAGGTGTATCACTAGTGACTTTCATCTTCTAGGATATTGCTACTCCATACACAAATTGTTGATACCTGTCAGACAGCCAATCTCTAATCTAAAGTACTAGTCTATTATCTAACACCATCTGCTCTAGTTTGACTATCAACTTATCATGCCGTAATCTATCAAATGCCTCTGCAAAAGTCTAGGTATACTACTCTGTATCCATCTCCAACTTTCAATGCTTCTGTCATCTTATTGTAATAAGTAAGTAGATTATCTAAATAGCAAAGTAGTAAATGATTGTCAGGCATACAAAAATATTTTGGGAAAATTTGGAGAAAAGAGCAAAGCTAATAATAATGGCAAATATCTGTTGGATTTCTGCTCAGGACATTGACTGGTTATTACTAACACCATGTTCCAACATAAAAATGTGCACAAATTCACATGGAGAGAAGAGGCTAGGAATAAGAAAAGTCTCATTGACTATGTTATTGTTGATAGTGATATTTTCCCACTGGTGCAGGACACCAGAGTGTACAGAGGATTTCAAATTGGAAGTGATCATCATTTAGTCTTGAGCAGGATAAAATTGAATTTCTTATTGAAAAGAAGAACATGTAAGGAAGAGTTTTAATGTGAATAAAAGTTGAGCAGCTCTCAGATGTGAACTGTAGACTAAAATACACACATATTATTCAAGAAAAAAAAAAGAGTTTCAGAACAGGAACCAAACCTTGGAAATTCAGTGGAGCCCTGAAGAAAACACTGATTGATTCAGCCAGAGAGGCATGTGGCGAGGTTGTCTGCAGGGATAGAAAAATCAGAACTCCATGGTTGACACAGGAAGTTAAAGAGGCAGCGAAGGAAAAAAGGAAGCATATCAAAAGCTCCTGGCAAAAAAGCCAGCTTGGGCTCTTAGAGAATACAGAGACAAATGTAAGAAAGCTAAACATTGTGTAAAACTGGCTAAACAAAGTCATGGGAGGACTTTGTTAAGAACACAGAAAATAAATATCAAGAAGGTGGCAAGATATTATGGAGGTTGTTGAAGAAGTTCAGAAATGGAGGAAAGAGTGCTGTAAAAGGAATGAGAGATGATAAAGGTGATATGAAAACTGGAGAAAAAGATATCCTTGAAGTATGGAGTAATTACTTTGAAAAACTGCTAAATGAAACAAGCAGTGACGACAACATAGTGGTAAAAAATACTGACCAGGCATCCAGTCAGGAATACATATCCATACTTGAATAGAAAAAGCCATCAAAAGCATGAAATGTGAAAAGGCAACAGGAGTGGATGATACTCAACCAGAAATGCTCAAGTATGAAGGTATAAAAGTCATACTGTGGCTGCACTTCATAGTTCAGAAGTTCTGGACAGACGGACGAATTCTAGATGATTGGAGTAAAGCTCTCATATTACCCATATATAAAAAGGGAATTAAAACTGAATGTGAGAAATACAGAGGTGTTTCATTACTGAGTGTTCCTGGTAAGATATATGCAAGTATACTTGAGAAACGGTTTTGAAGGATTGTAGAAGAGAAGCTTGGTAAAGAACAAGCTTGATTCAGGCCAAATAGAGGCTGTCAGGATCAGATTTTCACTTTACAACTGATAGTTGAGAAATCATGGGAATATAACAAAGATCTTATTTAAGTTACTTAAATATAAAGAGCCAATAGGCTTCATTTCGGCGATATAAACATTATTCAAATTAAGGGGATATTAAATCCCACATTGTTTTAAAACCGAATAAGAAACTCAAAGATTGGAATCAGAGAGTTTCATGCCGAATACAGTAAACTATAAAAGTATCGGCGGCCACTAGCGTGAGCTAATGCAAGTAGTCCTAGTATGTAGTACAATCTCAGGCAGCTCATTGCAAAGGTGGGGAAAGTTCTGATCGCTAATCTTGGTCTTTTCCATAATGTAAAAACACATTTTCTAGGAAATGTATGCTGTTATTACATCATGGTGGGAGGTCACTACCCAGACCGGTTTCAGCCTTTTTTGAGGTTTCTTTTCGCTACCCTTTGGTATCTATTTGGTCTAGCTACTCACTGATGACGCCTCAAAAAAGGCTGACACCGGTCTGGGTAGTGACCTCCCACCATAATGTAATAACGGCATACATTTCCTATGAAATGCGTTTTTACATTATGGAAAATATCAAGATTAGGGATCAGAACTTTCCCCATCTTTGCAATGAGTTACCTGAGATTGTACTACGTACTAGGACTACTTGCATTAGCTCACGCTAGTGGCCGCCGATACTTTTATAGTTTACTATATTTGGCATGAAACTCTCTGATTCCAATCTTTGAGTTTTATATTTGGTTTTAAAACAATGCTGGATTTAATATCCCCTTAATTTGAATAATCTGTATTTAAGTTTTGTACATCTGGAAAAGGCATATAACAAGGTGCAAAGAGAGCAGCTATTCAAAATGCTACAGTTTTATGGTGTTAATGGGACATTATATCAAGCAGTACTTAGTCTTTATTTGTGTTGTAAGTCAGCAGTTAGAATTCAAGGAAGTACAGGAAGTTTAATATTAAATCTGGTGTCAGACAAGGATGTACATTATCCCTTCTGTTATTCGTTATCTATATGGATTAAATTATGAAGGAAAGTAGTATTAAACCTGATATCAAAATTGGAGATGCTAATGCTCTTTGCTTTATGTGGATGATGTCATACTTCTAAATAAATCTGCTGCAAGATTCCCTGGCTAAATTGAATAACTGTACCATATCTATTATATGAAGGTCAGCATTAAAAAGAGAAAGACAATGAAAATAATCAGAAACATTGTGAATGGAAAACCTATAGAACAAGTAAAACATTTCAACTACTTAGGCATGATTTTTAGTGAAGATGGTAAATTAAATATGGAAAGAGATAACAGAATCAACAAAGCTGGTATGGTAGGAAGTCAACTGAATAAATTTATATGGAATAAGAGAGAAATTAGCTGAAACACTAAATTAGCTGTATACAAGACAGTGTTTAAACCAATTTTAACTTATGGATCTGAGAGCTGGGTTAGAAGTAAAACACTTGACCAAAGACTAGAGACTGCAGGTATGAGAGTCCTGAGAAAGATTAGGGGCATGAACAGATGGCATCAGTGGCAATATTATATTAAAAAAGAGGATATTAGGAAAGAACTTTATATTGTCAGCATCCAGGAATGCATTAGCAGAGCTAATCTCAGGTCGTATGGTCACTTAAGCAGAATGGGAGAGGAAAGATTAGCAAAACAATTGTTTTCTGCCAGGTTGGCAGGAAAAAGACTCACTGGAAGACCAAGATATAGGTAAATTGTTACAGTAAAAAGTGTCTTAGAAGATAAGTCCCTATACACCCCCTTGAGGGTATATATCAGGAATTTGATGATGATTACTAAAAGATGACCTCCCTCTATCAAATCCGTGCTGTCCATCAAATATAATACTATTGTTGTATTATCTAACAGATAATACAACCTAATTCTGGATCCTGATTCTCACCAGCATCTCCAACACTTTATCCACTACACCTGACATACAGATTTGCCTATAATTTTATGCTTGAATTCTGTCATCTCATTTTTGATGCGGTACAATCTTGCCTTCCTTCCATCTTTTGGAACTTGACCTAGTTTAAGAGTAATATCAAACAAATATGCCAAGGCAGATATCAACTCCCTGGCATATTCCTAAAAAATACATGGTGATATATCATCAAGTCCGATAGCCTTTTTAATATTAAGTTTGCTTTATTCCTCCCATATACCGCTTCCTCACTCACAGTCATTCTCTCCTTATCATCATCCACTGCTCGCAAACTTTCCATGATGTCACATTCATAAACACATTAAAAAAAAAGGTGTCACATTCACAACGATGTCATATCCTAGTTCTGCAGTCATTTGATTTTTGATGAATCAGACTAAACTTCATATACGATTAAACCTTGGTTTTTGTTACATTGTGTTAAAAACGAGGTTATTGAAACAGATATTAACTACATTGTGAATGTAGTTATTATTATTATTATTATTATTCAGGCCTCCAAGGAGTCAAAAGACTCATCGAGGGAGGTCCTTCCTAAGACATAAAGTCTGTCAAGACTCATCGAGGGGAGGTCCCCCACTGAGAAACACAAAGTCTATCATACCACTCTTTAAACTCACTGACCGTTCTCGCTCCCACCACTCCATCAGGCAATGCATTCCACGGCTCAACCACCCTCCACACAAAGAAACCACTCCTTACCCTCTTGCTCACGGTTTCCTTTCGTAACTTCCAGGGATGGCCTCTTGTCATTACTCCTTCCCGCTGTTCAACCAAGCGAAAGAACTCCCCAGTGTCAACTCTGTACCCACCTCTCAACAGTTTAAAAGTCTCAATCATATCACCTCTCCTTCTTCTATCCACCAAACTCTGCAGTCCACATTCTCTCAGCCGATCCTCATAACTATCCTTGTACAGTCCTGAAACCATCTTTATCATCCGTCTTTGTATCCTTTCCACAGTTAATTTATCCCCTTCAAATCCTGGGGACCAAATCTGAGAACAATAGTCCAAGTGTGGTCTGATCAGAGACTTATACAACGGAATGATAACCCTCTTATCTCTGCAGGTCAGTGTCCTCATAATAGCAGCAATCCTCTGTGTTACCTTCACCACCTTTGCAATATGTCCCCTAAACTTCAGGTTTCTATCAATCATCAACCCCAGATCTCTTGTTTTGCTGCATTAAACTGAAACCCCCATTCATTTGCCCATCTATCTAGCTTATTTAAATCCTCTTGCAGGGCTACCACATCTGCACTATTACTAATAATCCTTCCCAGCTTCGCATCATCCGCAAACAACTGAATATCCCCCTGCAATCCACTGGCTATGTCATTGATATAAAGGTTAAACAATATAGGTCCTAGTACTGAGCCCTGTGGGACCCCACTTGTAACCCTCTGCCTGCTGGAAACTGCTCCACCATACACAACTCTCTGATACCTATCAGACAGCCAATCCTGAATCCAGTTGACCAATCTGACATCCAGACCCATGTGCTGCAACTTAAATATCAGCTTATCATGTGGCACCCTGTCAAATGCCTTCGCCAAGTCTAAGAAAATTGCAGTATATGCCTTTCCCTCATCTAATGTTCTTGAAACTTTATTATAAAAGGCTAGCATATTGCTAAAACAAGAGCGTCCTTTCACAAATCCATGTTGATTCTCACAGATAACATTACCCTCATCTGCCCAATGCTGTATACCGTCCCTCACTACTTTTGCAAAGATCTTAACAACTACTGATGACACACAGACTGGCCTATAATTAGACACTTCCAGTCTGTTACCACCCTTATGCAATGGCACTATCTAACCTTCCTTCCATTCCCTGGGCAGGAATGAAAGTTAATTTATCTTGTTTTAACTTTCATTTAATACTTTCATCATGTCAAAATAATTTTAGTATTAAATGAAAGTTAAAAGAAGATAAATTTAAAAAACTAGAACTAAAACAAAGAAAAAAGTATCATGTATACATTATTATTGTAGTAAAAAAAAAAGAAAAAATAAACTAAAATTACTATATGATCTAATTGCTAAATCATGAAAACACTCTCCAAAAGCAAAATTTATTTTACAAAGACAGCTTTAAGAACTCTATTAATACTATACTATTATATATATATATATTGCATATATATATATATAATAGTATACAGAGGTATTTCCCTATTGAGTGTTCCTGGCAAGATCTATGCAAGTATAGTGCCACATGATACTTGAGAAACGGTTGAGAAGAATTGTGGAAGAAAAGCTTGGTGAAGAACAAGCTGGATTCAGGACAAGCAGAGGCTGTCAAGATCAAATCTTCACTTTACGACAAATAGTCGAGAAAGCATGGGAATATAACAGAGATCTGTATTTAAGCCTTGTCGATTTGGAAAAGGCATATGATAAAGTGCCAAGAGAGAAGCTATTCAATATGCTGCAGTTATATGGTGTCAATGGGGCATTATATCAAGCAATACTTAGTCTTTATTTGAGTTGTAAGTTAGCAGTTAGAATTGAAGGAAGTACAGGAAGATGGTATAATGTTAAATCTGGTGTGAGACAAGGATATACATTATCCCCTCTGTTATTCATTATCTATATGGATCACATTATGAAGGAAAGTGGTATTAAACATGATATCAAAATTGGAGATGTTAATGTCAGCTCTTTGCTTTATGCGGATGATGTTATACTTCTAAATAAATCCGCTAAAAGTCTGCAAGATTCTCTGACTAAATTGAATAGCTGTTGTAATAGATATGGTATGATGGTCAGCAATAAAAAGACAAAAACAATGAAAATAGGTAGAATCATTGAAAATGTCAACTGTGTTGTGAATGGAGAACCTGTGGAACAAGTAAAACATTTCAGCTACTTAGGCACGATTTTTACTGAAGATGGTAAATTAAATATAGAAATAGACAACAGAATCAGCAAAGCTGGTATGGTGGGAAGTCAACTGAATAAATTCATATGGAATAAGAGAGAAATTAGTCAGAACACTAAATTAGCTGTATACAAGACAGTGTTCAAACCAGTTTTAACTTATGGATCTGAGAGCTGGGTCAGAAGTAAAACACTTGACCAAAGACTAGAGACTGCGGATATGAGAGTCCTGAGAAAGATTATAGGCGTGAACAGATGGCATCAATGGCAATATCATATTAAAAACGAGGATATTAGAAAAGAACTTGACATTGTCAGCATCCAATAATGCGTTTAGCAGAGCTAATCTCAGATGGTATGGTCACTTAAACAGAATGGACGAGGAAAGATTAGCAAAACAAGTGTTCTCTGCCAGGTTGGCAGCAAAACGACCCAGAGTAAGACCAAGATATAGGTGGATTGATACGGTACAAAGTGCCTTAGACGATAGAAATATGAGATCTGATAATGTTGGCGTCTTGACAAATAACAGAGTGATTTGGAGGAAAATTGTAGATAGGAAGTTAGTAATGAAATAATTTTTTCATGGAGTACTATCATATCCTGTACACCCCTTGTGGTACATGGCAGGAATTTGATGATGATATATATATAGGGTGTTCGGGATAAATTTGACATATTTATAATTAATTATATTTTTCCGTAAGTTACATGTATTAACACACACTTCTCTTCATTTAAAAGTTTGGACCCTTCTTCATTCATATACAAGATGTCAGAAAGGATGGATAGCTGGAACCCACCTGAATCATGGAAGAGAATAACTTGTATCATGATGATTCGTGCCCGCCATCAAAATAAGGATATTACGACTGCTGCCCATTGCTCCCTGAATATAGTAAAAACAATCAGGCATGAACTAGAGACTTGCAATGGTGACTACGAGGATGTAGCAAGAAGAAAGATCCCTAGCAGACGATCTGATTGCGTTCGTACAGCAGAATTCCTCGCAAATCTGCAGATTTGCAGATTTCCAATTGCCAGAATTCCAATTGACGAATTCCAATGCCAGAACCCTGGCATTGGAATTCGGGCTTTGTTCGTGGAGTTGCTAACTGTAGTCAAGCCCTGGATAACAAGGGTAGCCAATGGTAGGCCGTATGTATGGCAGCAGGATTCGGCCCCTTGCCACACCTCTGGGAAAAGTCAAAAATGGTTGTCTGAAAATTTCTACGACTTCACCAGTCCAAATGTTTGGCCTCCAAACTCCCCAGACCTTAACCCCATGGATTATTTTGTATGGGGCGCAGTTGAAAAAGACACCAATCGCACTTCCAGTAATACAAAAGCCCAGTTAATGGATAAAATTAAAACAGTTTTTGCGGCCCTTCCCAGGGAGACTGTAGCATCAGCTTGTTCGAGGTTCCGAAGCAGAATTGAAGCTGTGATCGATGCTAATGGTGGTTATTTTGAGTAAATCTTGTTGATAGTATTGTAATTAACTCTGCCTGTAATGTTTTTTTGTCAATTCATTAAATTTAATAGATACAAAGAAGATTTTCTTTTTCCTTACGAAACTGTCAAATTTATCCCGAACACCCTGTATATATATATATATATATATATATATATATATATATAACGATTAGTACTATTAACTCGGGGTTGGGTATGTTCATTTTTCTAAATTAACTGACTTAAAACCCAAGAATTATAACACAATGACATTTATTTGAAAAAATGCAACATGTTTCGTCAAGAATGACTTCATCAGGCGATAAGAACATAGAAAGATATTAAAAGACACGAAATTAACATTGACACACTCTAAAGCTATACAATTATAAAGCGTAATATTCGACTGTAAATTACAGTTATTATGAGCTTGAACTACATTCCGAGTTAAAGTTCTATTGTTGTACACCTGTGCGTGTGTGGAATCACGCGATCTCCAGTATCTAATAGTAGAGTTGAAAGAGTCAGGCAAATTATAGCTAAGATTGTTATTACTATTACTATTATTACGGGCAACTCCAGGGAGTCATTGGACTCATCGAGGGAGGCCCCAAATCATATTCATCACAACTATTTGACATTCATACAGTATCTATCATACCTCGCCTTAAACTCATTCACTGTCACAGCATCCACCACAGACTCAGGGAGCGCATTCCACTCATTCACTACTCTAAAAGTAAAGAACCCAGCTCTAACACCTTTACTAACCACACTTTTGCCCAGTTTCCATGGATGTCCCCTAGTCCTCCCACAACCAGCCCTGTTCTCAAAAATATCTTCTTAATTAATTTTATAGAAACCCTTCAGTAATTTGAATGTCTCAATCATATCTCCCCTCCTCCGCCTATCAACCAATTTTTGCAACCCACAAATCCTCAACCTGTTCTCATACGGTTCATTCCACAGACCTGCTATCATCTTGGTCACTCGCCTCTGGATCCTCTCCACCTCCTCCCCATCAAGAAGAAACCTAGGTGACCAAATCTGAGCACAGTAGTCTAGATGGGGTCTTATCAAGGCTCGATACAGAGGAACAATAACCTGCTTGTCTCTGCTCGTCATCGTATTCTTCAGCAACCAAGTGATTTGATGAGCTGTTTTGGTCACTTTTGCAATGTGTCCCCTAAATTTCAATTCCTTATCTACCAACACTCCTAAATCTCGTGCCTCATCAATTTCCTGGAGCACGGTTCCACCAATGCAGTAAACTGCCGCCAATCTTTTCACCCCAAAATGCATAACCTTACATTTTGCCACATTAAACTGACATCCATTCTCCTTAGCCCAGACCTCCAATCTATCCAAATCATCCTGCAAAATTTTGACGTCATCTGCATTCACTATTGCCCTACCCAACTTCGCATCATCCGCAAACAAATGAACTGTTCCTTTCAGATCATTTCCTATATCATTTATGAACAAATTAAACAGCAGTGGTCCAAGAACAGATCCTTGTGGCACACCACTAGTCACAGGCCGTCTTGTGGACTCTACTCCCAAGTAAACCACTCTCTGATATCTCTCCGTCAACCACCCTCCTATCCATCTCACCAACCCTATGTCCATTCCCATATGCTGCAATTTACTGATTAGAATTCCATGTGGAATCCTGTCAAAGGCCTTGGCAAGGTCCAGTAGAATCACCGTAAACCCATTACCCTTATCCAGTTCAGCCGTCACTGTGTTATAATACGTGAGCAAGTTACTGAGGCATGACCTACCCTTCACAAAACCATGCTGTCCCCGATACAGTATCCCATTTTATTCTATCCAATTTTGAAAAGGGTCCAATGTGATTTCTTTTGACTCGACAATGCGGCGCTCTACTTCATCATGGCAGATGTGTAGGTTTGAAGTTGATGTCCAGTTTATTTCATGTTGGTGGCTTTCGTTGTTCGTGTTTATTGAAAACAGGACATGGCTTGACAGAGCAGTTGCTCTGGTACTTTTATAAGCAATGTCTCGCTGGTGCTCTTCAAAACGTAGTAAGATAGATTTCTCTGTCTGCCCATAGTATAAACATAAATTATAAATTATAAATTATAAACATATATATAAGATATATATATATGTTTGTAATTATTAATTGACTTAAACAGCAAGAAAAAATATTAGCGATTTAATAAGGTTCACTACTAGTTTCATTGGGAATGCCAACTTTGTCAGGTGAATACACTACCATGGAGAATACAACATCTTAAAAATATATCATACTTTAGACAAACACAGAGTTTAGAACAATTAGTAGTTGTGTTTGAAATTGAATCTGAGTGTTAGTTCTGTAGTGAAGCACTATGCGTGTGAATGATATCATGAGTACACTTAAACTGGATTACAGCGCTGTGTGAATCGGGTAGGCTGTAACGGTGATTGCCATTTAGATGGGTAGGGTCGAGAGCTATTTCTTTGGATTCCAAGATATGTCTGTTTAATTCATTGGAGCATTTATGGATGTTTGAAGTTAAGTTTCAGTCTATTTGATGTTGATGTCCTTCAACATTGGTATTGGCCGAGAATAAAACGTGGCTGGATAGGGTACTAGCATGGACTCTGTTATAAGAAATGTCACATTGGTGTTCTTTTGGTTGAAAAGAATGTACAGACATACATATATACATATATACACACACGTGTGTGTGTGTGTGTGTGTGTGTGTGTGTGTGTGTGTGTGTGTGTGTGTGTGTGTGTGTGTGTGTGTGTGTGTGTGTGTGACATATTGGATTTACTCAGCTGAGAGACATATTTTTATTTTTTAAAAAGATTAAATGAATGAAAGCCAAGAGATAAAAGTAAAAATATTATTTAAGTAGATTGCATGACTAGTTTCATCTTCACAAGGCTTCTTTGGGTGCATAACAAGAGGGAACAAAAAATCTATACATTGGACGTGCGCAAGCGTTCAACATCTCGTGAATGCCAAAGTTGATGGCAGTGCAATGACAGTCTGAGAGATTATAGCTGAGGTTGGTTTTGAGATGTACTTGATTGAGGATAATTTCTTTGGATTCCAAAGTTATTCTTTCCAATTCATCATAGCATAGAAAAATATTTTCAGATTTGGCCCATAAGACAATGAATGAAGTTTTCTTCATGTGTCAGCAGAATTCAGGACATGTTTCAACAGAGCACTAGCTCTGGTTCTGCCATATGTGACATCTCTTTTATGTTCTTCAAGTCGTAATTCAGTGGATTTTTCCGTTTGGCCAAAATAAGGTTTATTGCAGTTGCACCAAATTTGGTAAATGCTGAGATATTTCAGGTTGTTATTTTTTGTTTGGCCCTACCGAGCAAGGAATGGTTTCAGAAAAGGACTGAAAGAAGTCTGGATGTTGTATTTTTTTAATAACTTTGGCTAATTTTGATAAAACAGAACTGATATATGGTAGGGATATGTAGCCTTTTTCACTATTTCTATCTTCAGTATGGTGAGGAGGTAGATTGAAGAGTAACTTATTAACTGTTTGTTTTGAATAACCATTTTGCTGAAAGGTTGTAAGAAGAAATTGAAGTTCTTTGTTAACCCATTGTGTTAATTCTGGTTATTTCCAGTTTAAAGGCATTACTTTAAACTTTAAACTTAAGACATTATTTACAAAGAAAGCTTTGGATGATAACGGATTACCCATGGCTATACCAAAGTTTTGTTTGTAAATAATGTCTTAAGTTTAAAGTTTAAAGTAATGCCTTTAAACTGGAAATAACCAGAATTAACACAATGGGTTAATAAAGACGTAACTTTTTTTGATAATTTATATTTTAACAGAATAAGAACTTCTTCTGTAGGAACATTTGTGAACAGGGAAATGACATCAAAACTAGCCATAATTTCTTCTTTTTGAATATTTATTGAATATGAATATATTTATTGGAGTGAATATATTTTTAAAATATATTTATTGGAGTGCAGAAATATAAGGCTGTGTACTATATTGATGGTGCCATACTGCAGGAAGTGGATGAGATTAGATATTTGGGAGTGATGGTTGACAGTAGACTGAAGTTTAGAGGGCATATTGCAAAGGTTGCACATTGTAGTGCTGCTATGATAAGAAGTACTCTAACATGCAAGGATAAGGAAGTGGTTGTGCCACTGTATAAGGCACTGGTCAGACCACACTTGGACTGTTGTGCTCAGATCTGGTCACCTGGTTTTCAATGTGATGCAGAGACATTGGAGAGGGTCCAAAGATGAGTGACTAAGACAATATTAGGAGTTTGGAATGCTGGCTATGGAGATAGGTTGAAGAGATGTGGATTGCAGAGTTTGGTGGATAGGAGGAAGTGAGGTGATATGATAGAGACGTTTAAGTTAGTGAGAAGATTTTATCAGATTAATCCAGAGGGGATCATAAAAAGAGTAGAAGGTGATAGGGGAAGAACTAGAGGCCATTCCTGGAAATTATGTAAGAATGTGGTGAAGAAGGATGTGAGGTATATCTTTTACATGCAGAATTGTCAGTGAATGGAATGCATTACGAGAATATGTTGATAATGCAAGGAGTGTTAAGGACTTTAAGATTCTATATGATAAATATGTTGTCAGTTGAATGAACCCTCTGCAATGAGTCTGTGTACTCCACGAGTAATAATAATATTTATGTTTTTGACACTTGAAACAAAAACAACAGAAATTTTGATTAAAGAAGAGGTCGAGCCACATAAGCACTTGAGGGATTTTGCTAAATACTTTGAGTTTATAAGTAGATGAATCAATGCCTTCTACAATTGGTCTTAGCAGAGTATAGCATAATGTTTATTCTAATTTTTAAACAATTAGATTTTCTTTTATTTTGAATGCTTAAAAATTAGGATTGTTTCAAGTATTAAGTGATGCAAACCAGTGCAGTTTATACATCATATAATAAATTTCATTCAGACTCTTTTCTTTGTTTAACTTGCTTATAAAATTGTTATTATTAGAATTAAAGTTAGCCAGAGAAATTTTGCTAGATGTGTGTGTGTGCGTGTGCGTGTGTGTGTGTGTGTGTGCGTGCGTGCGTGCGTGCATGCATGCGCACACACACCGGTGTAATAATTTGTAATATGTTTCAACTCATTTAAAACTTTTATTGGTAACTGGAAACTTCCAACATTTTCTCTGAGACGTCATATTTTCTAGCAACTTAAGTGGCAGAATTAATGAATAATGATATTTGTTTAGTTAGCAATATATAACAGCATAAACATTTTGTGTTTGTGTTAGAATATATTATTAATATTGCTGTGGCTTTTTGTCATCTCTCTTGGTACAGCAAAGCAAAGTGAAGCAAATATCCCCTGGATTCAGTTTCTGTATGAGTGTTCATCATTTCTCTCCAGCCCTGTCTTTCATTTGTGTATTCTTCTTATTATTAATATAGGGGGGCTCCTCCAGGGAGTGAAGGATACATCAAAGCAGAGTGTGTCTCATGCATATCATACATCACGCATCCTTTCTAACCATACCAGGGATGATTCTGAGTTCTCCTGCCTCCTTCTATGAACTGTAAAATCTCACTATCTGCACTGTAAGATCCCCTTAACTTATGTTTCCATCCTATTCCATCTATTCTGTTTGTTAAATATTGAAGATCACATTTGCTAAATCTGCCCTCATATGGGGAATTCAATAGGCCAGTCATCTTGTTACTGTTTGATGGATCTTCTCAGTCTCCTTATCTGCTCTGAACCCCTGCTCATTATATGATCTTATCAAAGCCTTACATAGTGGAAGAATAACCTTATTCATACCTGTTTCGTCACCCCATACCCCCTCATATTCATTTGGTTGTGGTGGAGGAGACTTCCCTGTCACTGGAGTCTAACATCCTGCAGCTGTGTCTGCCTGTGGACATCTGGACAGGGGGATCATGGTGGTGCATATATATATATATATATATACAGAATACTTCGATTATCGCGGCTTTGATTATCATGATTCTCGATTTATCGCAGTTTATAATTTGATACTAAAATTCCGACTATTACGCTCCATTCCGAATTATCGCGGCAGCGAGTTGTAGCCCACTACATATGCAACCAGTTTGAGTCGCCACTTTCCAAGTATCGCTCTCTTGTAGCGGTTCATTTTTATCTGACGCCGCCTTCTCATCACTTACCAGTAACTATCCGCCCTTGCCTGAAGTACATGTGGATATTTATTTCTCTTGTTATTTACCCCTACAATTAATGCTAAAAGAAACCAGGATGATTTCAAGTCTACAGCTATCAAGAAGAAACGTAGAGTGTTCAGCTTAGAAGATAAGTTGCATATGATAAATAAGTATGAAGCAGGCATAACCAAAGCCAAAATTGCAAGAGAGTTTGGTCTAAATGAATCAACTGTTCGCCATATTTTAGACCATGCTGCAAACTCTAGGGCTTCGATCTAGGACTAAAAGAAATTGAAAAAGGTGATGTTCAGGACCTGTTTCAGTCACATGATAAGGAGCTGGATGATGAAGACCTAATTAACCTCGAGAGAGAGAGAGAGAGAGAGAGAGAGAGAGAGAGAACGTACTTATGATGCTCAAATCAATGATAATGACAAACAAATTGACTTGGCACAGAAGGAATTTACCCTCAAAGAAATGGACGAAATGTTTAGAATTGCTGAAAATTTTAAAGAAAAAATCTTGAACGGCGATCCTAATCTTGAGTGATCACTGAAAGTTCGTCAGGAAATTGAAAATTCCATCCGTTGCTACCGAGTTTTATACGAAGAAAAAAAGAAAGAAAAAATTCCACCAGACAACTCTACACCACTTTTTATCCAAGAAAGAATAATTGTATGTACTTCTTATATATAAATAAAGATTAAAGAATGATCTTGTTTTTCTTAATGAACCTTCATTTTTTACTTAACACGTTTAACACCTTTCTTTTTTACTTGATATATAAAATTTAATTAATAGATTTGAAAAATCCTTGGCATTGATCACCCATTTACACGCATTATTTATCCCGATTATCGTGGATTCGATTATTGCCGTATTTTTCGTGGCAACAATAACCGCGATAATCGAAGTATTCCTGTATATATGTGTGTGTGTGTGTGTGTGCATGCGTGCATGTGCATGCGTGTGCAGTTTGCTTCTGTTTCAACAAGATTGGCGCTTCTGGATGGCCTGGCCAGGATCTGTTAGACAGTGGAGTCACCTGTAAGGAACATTTATATCTTGTAAGTCTCCATCTCCATGATTCTGAGACAGAGTACAAGCATTGCTGTAAGAAACAGAAAATGCTTGATGCACATGTAAATGTACTGTTATTCATGTTCATTCTGGCAACAGGTAAATGGTCAATAGAAATGTCACCCTTAATTGTTCTGAACGTTTTTGAGGATTGGTATGATCTTTCACAGCAGTTAAAAAATTATATTCTTGTTGTGTTTTAGTAGAAACAACATATTGTGAGCAACATCTACAGAGGGAATACCAGTTACCTAATACTCTATAAAGCACTCATTTATTTTAGAGGAATCCTATCAAAATAGGACCTACTTAGTATTCTAGATGAAGAGATATGTTTAGACTGTCAGCGTAGCTAGGGTTTTAATGCCCTTAGCAAATTCTTAAGCTAAGCATATTGTATAGTGGAGTGAGTTTGATGTGCGAAAGGATTTGTACAAGACGGATGGCTTACATTTAAATGGATTTGGTGTGCGAAGACTAGAAAAAGTATTGCTGAGTGAAGTGAGAGTGGATGTGCAAAATCAAGAAAACTATAACTATTAAGGAGGGAAGGAAGTGGATATACAGACATCAGTGAGGCAGTTGAGTAAGAATGTATATAATGAGCCCGAGCTAGTACGAAGGACAGGAAATCAGAATGGGATAGCTAGGGGTGGGACAAATGGACCACTGCATTTCATGTATACTAATACCAGGAGTATTAGGAACAAGAAGGCAGAATTTTTGGCCTTGGTTGATTCTTCCTGGCCACAGGTTATTGGCATTAGTGAAAACATGGCTGACAGAAGATGATATAGTTAGTGGGATAGAATGTGTAGGGTATAGTGTGTTCAGGAGGGACAGAGAGAATAAAATGGGGGGAGAAGTGTTATTGATGATAGCTGATGAACTGCAGTCAAGGAGAATAGACGTTGTATTGCAGGATAGTGAAAAGAGTTCATTTGAGGCTATTTGGTGTGAGATTGAGACTAACGGAACAAAATGTACAGTTGGGTGCTGCTATAGACCACGTGATGGAATAGATGGTGGAGAGAGTATGCATAGGCAAATTGATGAAATGAGTGGAAGGAGGGTAATTATTATGGGGGATTTCAATTATGGTAACATTGATTGGAAGGAGGGTAATTATTATGGGGGATTTCAACTATGGTAACATTGATTGGAAGGAGGAGAGGACACGTGTGAGGAAGGAACTGGATTTTATTCAGTTACTAAGCGATAACTATCTGAAACAGCATGCAATGGAAAATACTAGCAGTTTGAGAGTGCTTGACCTAGAAATAGCATCTGAGAATTTGACTGTAATGAATATGACCATGTTGCCACCTATTGGTGAGAGTGATCATGGAGTCTTGACCTGGGAGATAGCTAAATATGTGAAATTTTTCATTCAGACAGGGTACATGTGGAATTACCGTGCTGGCAAGTATGATAAGCTTAGGAGGTTTCTTGATTCAGTGCCATAGTATGTAAAACTGCAAGGGCTGGATGTTGATAGGGCATGGGAAGAGATCAAGGAGTATTTGCAAGAGATTATGGCTGACTCTATACCTAGAGTCTGAATAGTAAATCACGTAGGGATTAAATGGATGAATTACACCATTAAACTTGAGTCGCAAAAAAATAAACAACTGTGGAAGGAATTAAGGAGAAAGATGACCTGCAGGCACATGACCGGGATAAAGTGCAGGCCAGAAGGGCAACGAGTGTGGTAAGAAAAGCAAAAGCAGATTATGAAAGAAATTAGTTATGCAAGCTAAAGAGAATCCCAAACAGTTCTTTCAATATGCTATTAGTAAAAGAAAAACTGTACACGGCAGAATGATTTTAAGGAATGCCGATGGTAGGAGGTCACTGAATCAGTCGATATAGTGGAATGACTGAGTGAACACTTTGCAAGAGTATATCATCTAGGTGGTGACATTGAAGGAATGAAGGAACCATTAGTTTATATGGGAATTGTGGTAAATGAAGTGGAGTTGAATAGTCTATTACAGAACCTTAATGTGAATTCATCTGTGGGATTGGATGGTATACCAGCCTGGGTCTTACGTGGAGCAGCAAAAGAATTGTCAGTGCCCTTGAACTATATTGGTTAATCTGAGTCTTGGGTCTGGTTTAGTACTGAAGGGGTGGAAAGAGGGGAAAATGTTCCACTTCATAAAGGAGGATCCAAGACTACTGTTGCAAATTACCGACTGATCAGCATATCAGGAGTCGTTATCAAGGTCTTGGAGAAAGTAGTCAAGGAAAAAATACAGGAATGGATTTATGAAAATGAGATACTGTATGGGGGGGGGACAGCATGGTTTTGTGAAGGGTAGATCATGCCTCAGTAACTTACTCAGGTTTTATAACACAGTGACAGCTGAACTGGATAAGGGTAATGGGTTTACAGTGATACTCCTGGACCTGGCTAAGGCCTTTGACTGGATACCACATGGAATTCTCATCCGTAAACTGCAACATATGGGAATGGATATAGGGTTGGTGAGGTAGATAGGAGGGTGGTTGATGGAGAGATACCAGAGAATAGTTTACTCAGGAATAGAGTCCAAAAGATGGCCAGTGACTAGTGGTGTGCCACAAGATTCTGTTCTTGGACCACTGCTGTTTAATTTGTTCATTAGCGATATAGGAAAGCATCTGAGAGGAACGGTTCATTTTTTCGCTGATGAGGCAAAGTTGGGTACGGCAATAGTGAATGCAGAAGATGTCAAAATTTTGCAGGGTGATTTGGATAGATTGGAGGTCTGGACTAAGGAGAAGGATGTCAATTTAATGTGGCAAAATGTAAGGTTATGCATTTTGGGGTGAAAAGATTAGCAGCAGTATATCACATTGGTGGAACTGTACTCCAGGAGATTGATGAGGCCAGGGACTTGGGAGTGTTGGTAGATAGGGAGTTGAAGTTTAGGGGACACATTGCAAATGTGGCTAAATCAGCTTATCAAATCACTTGGATGCTGAAGAATACTTTGACGAGCAGAGATAAGCAAGTTATAATTCCTCTGTATCGAGCCTTGATAAGATCCATCTCAACTACTGTGCCCAGATCTGGTCACCTAGGTTTCTTCTTGATGGGGAGGATGTTGAGAGGATCCAGAGTCAAGTGACCAAAATGATAGCATTTCTATGGAATGAACCTTATGAAAACAGGTTGAAGATTTGTGGGTTGCAGAAATTGGTTGATAGATGGAAAAGGGGATTGAGATATTCAAATTGCTGAAGGGTTTCTATAGGATTAATTCAGAGGATATTTTTGAGCACAGGACTGGTGGTGGGAGGACTAGAGAACATATATGGAAGCTGGGCAAGAGTGTGGTTAGTAAGGGTGTTCGAGCTGGGTTTTTTACTTTTAGAGTGGTGAATGAGTGGAATAAGCTGCCAGAGTCTGTTGTGGGTGCTATGATATTGAATGAGTTCAAGGCAAAGTATGATAGATACTGTTTGAATGTCAAATATAATAAATTTAGTTTAATCCTTTATCCGAATGTGAGCAAACAAAGTTTGGTCTGAAAGTATCTTCAGGACTGGGGTAAGGTGGTACAACACCAGGGCAACTCATTGCAAAGGTGGAGCAAGCTACCAACAATGGTTGGAATGAGTTGCCCTGGTGTTGTACCACCTTACCCCAGTCCTGAAGATACTTTCAGGCACAAACTTTGTTTGCTCACACTTGGATAAAGGATTAAACTAAATTTATTATACTCTAACCAAGTGAAAAATAAACTTTCAACATGAATGTCAAATAGTTGTGATGGACATGATGTTTAGGGCCTCCCTCGATGAGTCTAAGGACTCCTTGGAGTCGCCTGTAATAATAATAATAATAATTAAGGGTCTGAAAAGTTTCAGATGCGCATTATTAACGGAAGTTTACCCAAATGAGACTGAAATGGTTGAGTATTCTGTACATGTAGACCATTTTCGTTCACTAGTTTGTCTGATACATGACATATTTGTTTTTCCAGCAAAGATTGGTCGATTGGTAGAGCCTCTGCTACTAATGGCTCACGAAAAAAGTTAAGCAAATTTAAGTGTGGTTAGTAGTTGGAAAGAGTTCAGACAAACTCCCTCGATGAGTCTTCGGACTCCCTGGACTTGTCTAATAATAATAATAATAATAATAATAATGGAACAGTTGGTAAAATGTCCTTCCACTGGTGCCCTTCTGACACCAGCTGCATTGACAACTGTCCTAGTGCCAAAGCGTTTATGTACCTCTGGTTTACAGCTTAAACATCAAGGAGTGATTGCTACTGGGATGCATCCTGATACATAAGGATGTCTGGTTCTGACTAGGAATATCCTCCTTATTTTTGACACATCAAAACCTCCAACATTTTTGAAAGGATATTTCAGCTATACTGTTAGCTGTACATAATTCACTTCAGATGTGTCTAAACTGCATTGTTCTTGTTATACCACTGTGGCCTATGCAGCATTAAAGAGCATATTAATAAATTGTGTCTAAAAAAATGTAAGTGCATCAACTATGGGAGGGATTATCCATCCTTTATCTGTTCATTTCAAAAATGGAAAGACAAAGTAAATACAAAAGATCAGGATCAAGCAGAATCTCACATCAGGATGCAAATGAGGAAGCTTGCTGCCACAGAACCTGCCATAAAGTCTTTTGTGAAAAGATGACATTTAAGAAAAGATCATACAGGACACAAACCTGACTCTCCTATCATTCCCTACATGGAATGGTAGGAGAGTTATAACATTACAGCATTCCTGAATGTTATGATTTTGTCTCTTTCTCTTTGGAGTACATTAATAGAAAACTCAAGTCAAAAAAATGAATTGCATAAAGAAAGACCTTGAGACACCACATCCATAGAAAAATAAAATAGATACATGTATGTCCACACTATAAACTTAATAAATGACTCAGATATATTAGATACTGTATTAAGCACTTTTTCAGAGGAGGAGAAAATAAATGGTGGCCTTACATACTCACTGCTGGACAACAAATAAAGTCATTTCAACCCATATGTTTAGTACAGATATTTAGCATAATTGGACGAGAGCAGCGGTCGGCAACCTTTTCAGACTCATGGGCCACATTCAACTTTTATTTTTAATAATCGGGCTGCAAGCGTTCATTTAAGCGAAAATAGTAGTTGAAAAAAAATTTGAGTTATCAATTTTTATTATATCTGTCTTAAAAAACAGAAATATTTAAAGTACGAGATATGAAACAAGCATGAAAATGAAACTCAATGAAAAATTATTATCACGTAAAAACAAAGTAATATAGATTATGCATCACAATATGTGTGTGTCTCCCTGCTTTTTTTGGCAAGCATCGATAAAATTTTTGGATATTTTCTAACGAAAATGCGTTCTTTAATGTGCGCCAAAATCTCGGTTGTCGTAGGATGAAGTCCCTTTGTTATCCCCACTCATGATGATCACAAGGTTGACTTGCACCAAATTGCACGGCAATATCAAGAAGTATAGGTATAAAATTATTTTTAATTTATTATTCATATTATAAAATATATTATTTAAATAATTCAACATACGGGCCACATGCCATGTAAGTATGGTCAATCTTTTATGGATTGCTAAAAATGCACATTCGGGCTGCATGCAGGCCATCAGTTGCCAACACCTGGACTAGAGGATGTGGCTATCATTACTTAATATTATTCGATTATTCCAGCATTAAACCATTGCCCTCCTGACTAACCTGTTGATTTTATTGCTGTAAGTTATAGATGCTCTCCATTCATAAAAATAAACAAGATTTTAGATAATTAAATTAATTCAATAATTTAAATTAAGGGGATATTAAATCCCACATTGTTTTAAAACTGAATATGAAACTCAAAGATTGGAATCAGAAAGTTTCTACTTAGTACAATTTCACGTACTTTGTACTGTTCTTGTACAAAGTTTGTATTTTCAAAGTTTGTACCCGAGATTGTACTACATACTAGGACTACTTGCATTAGCTCACACTAGTCATTCCCCGATACTTTATAGTTTACTATATTTGGCATGAAACCCTCTGATTCCAATCTTTGCGTTCCATATTCGGTATTGAACCAATGTGGGATCCCCTTAATTTGAATAATGTTTATATCGCCGAAATGAAGCCTATTGGCTCTTTATATTTAAATAACTTAATGGTTGCACCTGGTTGACAACTCATATAGCTAAGTATATAAGTTCTTTTTGCTATATCCTTAGGTATCTTTTGGTCTAGCTACTCACTGATGAAGCATCAAAAAAGGCTGAAACCAGTCTGGGTAGTGACCTCCCACCATAATATAATAACAGCATACATTTCCTAGGAAATGTGTTTTTACATTATGGAAAATACCTAAGAATAGCGATCTGAACTTCTGCCACCTTTGCAACGAGTTGCCCGAGATTGTACTACGTACTAGGACTACGTGCATTAGCTCACGCTAGTAATTCGCCGATACTTTATAGTTTACTATATTCGGCGTGAAACTCTCTGATTCCAATCTTTGAGTTTCATATTCGGTTTTAAAACAATGTGGGATTTAATATCCCCTTAATTTGAATAATGTTTATATCGCCGAAATGACATCTATTGGCTCTTTATATTTAAATAATCAATAATTTAAGCTATAATAGGCTATAATACAGAAGCCCTGCTCCAAAGACCAAACATGGAACTTTTTCATGACTGGTCACACCTCCAGTAAACAGGATGGTAATTTCACATTGAGTGATGATGATAATTACCTGATATATTACCCTTCATATAAATCATGATTTGAGTACACTCATCATAATAGTTACATATAATATCATAAAGTTATTGCTCCAACATGTTAGTGGTCTTCATGATTTTATCATAACAGTTGATGTTTCCTCTCTTAATTGTCTTCATAACTTCATTATCTGCAGTCTTTAATCTTTGAGCAGCTATTTTATGTCTACTCTGATTCTCATATCCACAATTGAAAATTTATTTTAACACCACCTTTTATATAAACATCCATAACTACAGTTAACATATAAAGACCAGAATACTTTTCATAGTCAAAGCATTTTTAAGTTGTGTTATGAGTATTTAATTAAAGTTGTGTTATGAGTATAATATGTTTAGGCCAGTTTCTGTGTCATCAGTAGTTAGTAAAATCTTGGCGAAAGTAGTGAGGGACTGTATACAGCATTGGTCAGATGAGGGTAATGTTATCTGTGAGAATCAACATAGATTTGTGAGGGGGCGCTCTTGTTTTAGCAATATGCTAGCCTTTTATAATACAGTTGCAGGAGCATTAGATGAGGGAAAGGCATATGCTGCCATTTTCCTAGATTTAGCAAAGACATTTGACAGGGTGCCACAAGATAAGCTGATATTTAAGTTGCAGCACATGGGTCTGGATGCAGATTGGTCAACTGGATTCAGGATTGGCTGTCCGATAGGTATCAGAGAGTTGTGTATGGTGGAGCAGTATCAAAGAGGCAGAAGGTTACAAGTGGTGTTCCACAGGGCTCAGTGCTGGGACCTATATTGTTTAACCTTTATATCAATGACATTGTCCGTGGATTGCAAGGGGATATTCAATTGTTTCCAGATGATGCGAAGCTGGGAAGGATTATTAGTAATAGTGCAGATGTGGTAGCCCTGCAAGAGGATTTGAATAAGCTAGACAGATGGGCAAATGAATGGGGGTGTCTGTTTAATGAAGCAAAATGTAATGTCTTGAGGTTTGGGACACATCGATGGGATGCTGCATACCCCATGGGAGGAGTTAAAGTGGAGGAAGTAGGGGGAGACAAGAGATCTGGAGTTGATGATTGATAGAAACCTGAAATTTAGGAGACATATTGCAAAGGTGGCGAAGGTAACATAAAGGATTGCTGCAATAATGAGAAGGAAACTGACCAGCAGAGATAAAAGGGTTATCATTCCGTTGTATAAGACTCTGATCAGACCACGCTTAGACTATTGTTCTCAGATCTGGTCTCCAGGATTTGAAGGGGATAAATTAACTGTGGATAGGGTACAAAGGCAGACAACAAAGATGGTTTCAGGACTATACAATGTTAGTTATGAGGATCGGCTGAGGGAGTGTGGACTGCAGAGTTTGGTGGATAGAAGAAGGAGAGGTGATATGATTGAGACTTTTAAACTGTTGAGAGGTGGTTACAGGGTTGACACTGGGGAGCTCTTTTGCTTGATTGAACAGCAGGAAGGAGTCATAACAAGGTGCCATCCCTGGAGTTATGAAAGGAAACTGTGAGAAAGAGGGTGAGGAGTGGTTTCTTTGCATGGAGAATGGTTGAACCATGGAATGCATTGCCTGATAGAGTGGTGAGAGACAAACGATCAATGATTTCAAGGAGTGGTATGATAGACTTTGTTCCTAGGAGGGACCTCCAACGATGAGTCTTGATAAGCTTATGTTTCTTAGAAAGCACCTCCCACGATGAGTCTTTTGACTCCATGGAGGCCTGAATAATAATAATAATAATATGTTCATATAGTCTATTTACCTGTTTTATGGAGCAAAAATTAAGTTGTCGTCAAATGATCCAAACATCCTATGTCAGATGATGACGAGTAATAGTGCACTGTCATTATGAAATCTGTGCATAAGATTTGTAGTAGGTGAAAAGTCATTTGTGTATGGGAGGAAGAGAATGGGCAAAATTATAGAGTAAAGACCTGGGATAGTCTGGCATTTGTGAGGAAATCTGAATAGAGAGTAAACTATCATTGTAATAACATAGTGAATTACTAGTGAGGGTTCTGGCAATTTATTTACAAAGTGTGAAGGCAGACCAAGATAGTAGTTTGAAAAAAGTAGGTCTGTACTAAACCTAATTAAATGCCCTAGAAATGATAATTCTAGCTACATAAGTTTATCCAAACCTGTCTTTCATTTGTGTCCAATTTGGGTAAAGTTGTCTAGATTTACTGTATAGTGAGAGTAATAGAATATTAGAGATTACCAATTAATTGGTGAGCTTTGAGGTAGAGAAGAAAAGATGATTCGTGGATAGTTGTTGTTTTTGAAAGGACTGAGGTAAAGCAACAGAATAATACTTTGATGGCTAACTTTTCTCTTGTTTTTGGGATTTGCTGAATATAGACTTGTTTTCTTGTTGTTAGATAGATACATGAGTATGACTGTACAGATGGTATTAGATGAGTGTTAATTCTAGACCAAAAATTTCAATCTGTGGGACAGGATAACAGCTGGACCAAGAGACATTTTGATAAGAAAGCTATTAGCAATTCTTCCTGCATCCTTTTAGTGAAAGTTCAGAGGAGGTATATATACTGTGTCTGTTACAGTGGAAGGTGATTCTTTTAAAAGAAGACAATGCCACAAAGTCTGCTTCACGTGATGTTACAGTGGTATGATTTGGATGTGAAAGAGAAGTATGGAAGAACAAAAGTTGCAACCCATTTGACTAGGGACCAGAAAGCTTAATTTCTGTTTGAGCAGTAGTCAAGTTTTTTTTTTTTTTTTAAAGACACTTTCAAAGTTGGATATGTTAACTGAATTATAATTTAGAATGCAAATTGCTCTTAAAGTTTTTGGAATATAAAATAATTTAACATTAAATTTACAAAGTATTTCCATAGCTTTTCATCATTTTGCTTTTTATTTTTAAAGACTTGGGTTCTTATTTTATTTAGAATGAGTTTTTTTTTTTTTTTTCAGGGTTTTTAGCTGCATTTGACTGGCCTGTCTTATATTGGGGGGGAGGGGGGGGTCATCCCAGAAATTTATAGAATACAGAACTTCTGGTTTTTGTTTAAAACAGAAACTTGTTTATGTTTTAAAGAATAAAAGAGAATACTCTGTGGACACACCATCATTAACAGGCATAATATACTGGCCTCATAGCCTGTTGCTTTGGTTGTAATTTAGATTATCTTAATCCATGCTCTGCAAAACTAAAACTACTGTAGTTACAGTGCTATATTAGTTAATAGTAAATAATAGCATTAACATGAACAGAATATTTATTGAAATGTTTAACATTCTAGTAAATGTGATTAAAGAATTGGAAATAAATCTGAACATGATTGAAGAAATTAAAGGTTTTCTAAAAGTTGCCCGTTCCTTTCCATTGATATCCTTGAACTTCCTTAAAAATTTGAAAGTGATTCATGGAACTATGTTGGATAAATTGAAGTAAGAAATTTGCATTTGATAAACTTCATATTTAAATATTTGAATACTATTTTTCAGATGATTATAATTTATATAAGGCAATGATGGTATAAAGAGTAGCATCTGATTAAACTGAAATTTCTGTATAAGTTGACATATATGCTTATATTACATATTTACAAATAACAATAATAAAAGACAGATGCTAGATAAAAACTGCTTATAAAATTGATGTTGTTGGCTTAATGAAGTAAAACAGCACTGAGAAAGGGATTAAAAATCATACTTAATTTTTCCAGTATTTCTTCTCAGTCAAAGAAGTAGCTTTAGGGAATACAGTATAAGACTAGTAACACACACACACCACACCAGGCCACACCACAAACTATGTGAAATACATGGGCAAAAAACTAGAGTCCTAACTAGGCGGGGCATCTTCTGTGGGCACCAGTTGGCAGTCTAGGAAATTAAACTGGGATCTCAAAGTATTAATGTTTCTCATATTTTGGGAAATTTAATGCAGCCATATTTATTCAGGTTAGGCTGATTTTGAGAGCAGCTCAAGATTCTAAAAACTCTCTTTCTCTTTTAAATTTGCTGTGATGAAGCATGGCAGTCTTTTCCAAATTGATTATGTGAGCCATATCCAAGGCATGACTTGACCATAATCATGACTGAAGATGAATTTTTTACGTTCTTCTATGATGGTGGCTGATCTTCCTGTCTGTCCATAGTATGCCAACTTGCAGGAACAGAAAACTCCATATATACCAAGAAATGAGAGAGGAGTGAGTTGGTCTTTGGGTGGAGCAGCTAAGAGTAGCTTGTTTCAAATGGGGCTTGATACTGTTTATATTTCTTTAAGATTCTGGCTATATTTTTTGGTGTACCTCAGGTTTAGGGAATAGTGATGTGTGTGTGGGTGTGTTATATTCCATTGAGTCGTTTTCGACTCCTGGTGATCCCACATACATACACTCTCCATTCAGATCTGTCCCTGACCATGTCTTTCAGAATTTACAACAAGCACACTCCAGTTGCTTCTTTAACTCCATCCACCCATCTAATTCTTGGTCTTCCTCTTCCATCAACTTTAGCAAGCATTATCATCTTCTCCAAACTGTCATTTCCTCACATAATATGCCCGAAGCATGGCAATTTTTGCTTGATGATCATTGCTTCAAGAGAGCAATCTGGCTTTATTCTGTCTATCACTCCATGGTATTCTTAGTAAGCATCTCCAAACCCATAATTCAAATGTATCTATCTTCCTTCTTTCACTCTTTCTCAGGGTCCAACTTTCACATTCATACAGTATCACAGGGAATACCATGTAAAGAAACTCATTTTCTTTACTTCCAGTTGCTATCTCATCATTCCAGTCTATATTGCCATAATTAAAATCATCCATAATGATCACGCTTTTTTTAATTTGCTTGGCTAATTTGATTATACATTTCATTATCACCACCATCCACATTACCTGGTCTATAACAACATCACACCAAGTATTTGATTCCATTCACCTCTATCTCACACCATACTGCCTCAAAACCACTGGCACTATTTCCCTCTTGCATCTCTACTTTGTATGGACATAACGCTTTCTCTGTCATCAATAGCACTCCCCCTCCCTTTTTACCCCTTCTCTCCTCACGAAACACATCATACCCTTCCATCCCTATTCCTGTCAGGATGTCATCCTCTTTCAACCATGTCTCACTTATTCCAACAATCTTTGGGTGAACAGATGCAATTAGTGCAACCATTTCATCCACCTTGTTTCTTATACTTCTAGCATTTGTATGCAAACACAACAGTTCATTTCTGGATCTACAGCTAGTTCCACTGATGCTACTCACTCGATGTGATCTCTCCATGCTCGACTGGGGCCATTTCCCTTTCTGCTTATTCATTTTAGAATACTCTTCAATTTCAATTGTTTCCTCTTGATTCCAGATCATGCCATTCCTTTCCTGTCTATATATGCTCTCACCTCCTCTTGGAGCATCCACCTTTCTCACGCTGTATACCTCTGTCCACCCTGAGCCTCCCCGTTTCCCTGCTCCTCTTTGCACACCCATTCTCTCATTTTCTATACTCATACCGCTAACTTTCCCATTCATAACCACCTCTTCAATCTCTCCTGTCTTACTCTCCTGCTCTTCTACATCACTTCCCACTTGATCTGATTCATTCTCTCTACTCACTTCTCTACCTTCCTGCAGCAGTCTCTCCAAGCAACTCACACCATAACCAATCAAAGGCAGTCCATCGCTCCCATTCAGTTCACTTTGTCCTTCAAACTCATTCCACACATTAACAAACTATACTCCCGTCTCCTCACACATTTCAGCCAGCATGTCATTCATAATCCTTGCTCTCCACCTCATTTCACCACAGTCATACCTAGGCAACACGCTGACTATCCTTCTTGTCACACTATTCTCTTTTATCCTTCTAAGCAGCCTCCTGATATCCATTCTGATGTGTTCTTTGTCCTATATCAAATCATTCATAGCTGTTAAACCATCAACTCCTTTGCTCGTTCCTGCCTCATAACTAATGCCGCATTGACTCTACTCATTTTACCACCTGGAAAACATACCTTGTGCATCCTATCATCCAGCACACCTTTAATAATAATACAATGCCACTTGATCAAATTTCATTATCTCTTTCATGCCATAATGATTTGTTTTAATAGTTTTTACCCAAAATTTCTTAATTTCATTTCGCATCCATTTCATCTCTTGCCTCATCCAATCCAATTCAACTTCCAAATCTCGCGTGACATTCTCTCTATCATTCAATCTTTGTAATTTTCTAACTCTCGACCCTTTCTTCTCACTTTCACTCTCATTCATCCTTCTGTGTTTCCGTACTTTCGGTCCAACATGCATCCAACTTTCACTATCATTCATTCTTTCGATTTTTTCCACTTTCGATTCCTGTGTCACTTCATTTCCAGTTTCATTCGTTCCTTCAATTTCGTTTCCTTCTGCCACTCTCGCCTCACTTTCGTCCTTTTTAACATCCATTACGGTTTTCAAATCACTCTTTTTCTTTTTTTACTGATTTTTTAGCCTCTCCTTCACACCATCCTTCTCTTTCAAATGTGCACTCATTTTCCCCTGCAACATTCTCGCTACTAACACTTTCTGTCATCAATTTCATATTAGCATTCATCAATTCCTCATTCAGGTCACACTTCACACACATACACCCTTATTTCATCTGCCCTAAACATCCACAAATCATTTATGTAATTGAAAGAATACATATAATACACCTCACACGTAACGAAACGACTGAAGTCTAAGTTGAAATCGTGGAATGACAAACCCACTGCCATGTTTCCTCTGGTGGTTAGTACTCTAAGGTCTAATAATAACGAATTTGTAATTAAGTTTAAGCAAAAGAAAATCCCCCACACTAAAAATACCAATAGCACACAACTTTTATAGTAGTTCTTACTCAAACAAATACTCATATATACTTAATTATTCCAAGAATAACATCTTAATCTGGAGCTCTTCTTACACATGTCTGCCACACTTGACCAGAGACTCAGATGAATTTAATGATGTTGTGACCTTTTACAAATAATTAATTTATACAAACATATTTGATTACACATTTTATATTTATATAAATACTACATTGATTAACTTAATTTTTGCACATACCTATTATTTACTAAATTATCTCTGATGGTTTATTAATACCGTGTGTACTGCATTAACCTACGCTATGGTGCAGTATGACCTTTTTGCTGTCCTTGTGCTAATAAACAATAAAGTAACCAACCAACTAACCAGTCCTCAGATCTTAAGCCTAATGCCTAAGACCACACATTTTAGCCCACTGGGGGAGGGAGGGGGTGCCATTTAGAACTTTGGGCATACTTTTGTTGTCTTTCTTCAGCCTCATTTACTGAGTGCTATTTCCTGCATGCAGATATCATTGTTCTGTGATCCCTGATGATGGCAATTTGCTTTTGCTGACACATTAGAAGTATTAATTATAGTTATGATTAGTCTTTATATAAGTATAAGCTTTTCTAGCAGAACTTGCAATTCCTTTGCTATCTCTTCACATTTCCTTGCAAATCGTTTGTAACTACCAGCCCAGTCATCTCCTCTGTGTTTCTTCTCCATAGCCTCAGTCACTCTTTCTATCATTTCACCTGACATACTTTTGACACCTTCACCATTTTGACATGTTTTGCCATAGAGTCCCTATACAGCACCATGCTGCTTTCCACCATTCCACTGAGCATTCATCATTGACTCATCTGCCACTAGTACCTTCGTTCTTGTACATCCAACTACCAATCGCTTTGCTAAATGTTTGGGTTGAAATTTTTTTGGCCACTATAGGTTCGTAAGTTTTGTAGTGTTGGAAAGAGCGCCAGAAAGTGCTATATTGAGTAACATTTGGCAATATTTCATGAATTTTAGTGTTGTACTATTTATTTTTGATAATGAAGTGTGTCTGTGTGATTTATTAGTTGAAATTACCTTCTTTAAATATAACACAATATCAGTACTCAAAAGGTCAACCATGCAAGCGTCAAATGGTGTGACTAGGTGAGCACTGTGAAAATCAAGTGGCATTAATGACATAGACTTTTCAAAAATGATTCAAAGTAGTGAGTGTAATATGTATGCTTGGGGGGGGGGAGTGTAAGAGATGTGTTTTTGGAAAGAGAGAGAATGAATGGGAGACAAGAGTAAGTATGGATGTGTAGGAAGTGCAATATATTATTAGACCATGAGATAATGAATGCAAAACAGATTGAAAAGATAGAAGATGGCATAAATGAAAGAAACTGAAATGAAACAAAAGCTAGTGAAACTGAGGGAGTGAAAGAATGTAGAAGCAAAAGTTAGTCATAAGGGAGTGAAAGAAAGTATATGAATGAGGAAATGGAAGTAAGGTTTGTCAGAATGAGAGGTAGTGAGACTGCAGGTGTGACAGAGAGTGAAATTTTTGGAATGCAAGATTTGATGAAACAGTTATTGAAAACGAAAAGTGAAATTAGGAATGTGCAGGATGATTAAGACATTTAGTGGAAACTAATGAAAGTGTGCAATAGAATAGAATGAAAGAAAAAGAGTAAAAGAGGTGACAAGTGATTCCAGGATAGCAGTATATCGAGATTCCATAGTTAGAGGATTAGTTAATGAGAGAGTCCATAAAGTTCTGCTACCCAGGAGGAAGAATAAGTGGGATAATTCAGGCATTGGACATGATGGCGAAATTATCAAGAAGGTTAGTGGTGATTGTGGGGACAAATGATCAAAGTGGACATAAGGAGCATGTGAGGGCAAATATCAGGAGGTTATTGAGAAGAGTGAAAGATAAAAGTGTAGTGGGAAAGATTTCAGTGTGTTGCTGAGATATGACAATGATGAGTTGCGATGGAGAGACATAATCTTGAATGGTATGCTAGCGGAGCTGGGTGAGGAGAAGGAAGTACAGTTCGTGGATGTATGGCATGTGTTTGAGGGAAGAATAAAATTATACAGGCATGATGGTTGCATTTGAATGGCTTTGGAATGTGTGATCTGGAGAAACTCTTGCTAGATGGAAGTGCAGTGTGTGAATGCAAGCAAGAGATGAAGTGAAAAATCAGGAGAGTGGTACTGAAAAGACAGAACTACTTGGCAGTGGAAACAGTAATAGTGTGAGAGATGAAGAGAGAATGGGAATGCAAAAGGGACAGGGGAAATGGGGGGGGGAATCCTTGGTGGGCAGGGAGACATGGCATAAGGAAAGTGGATGTTGAAAGTAACAGCGAATGTGTGTATGAGGATGGAGTATATTGCAATGTGGGTGAGGAAGTTGAGACTGAGCAGATATATGCGATAAAGATGATTGGGCAGGTGTGGTGGTGAAATCACAACAAATAATTGGCTTGGATAAGACTGATTATAGACCTAAAAATGAATTACTGTGTTTGTTTACAAATGCCAGAAGTATCAGAAATAAGGGAGATGAAATGGTGTCACTGATTGAGTTTATTCACCTCAAAATCATTGGAATAAGTGAAACATGGTTGAAATGAAGATGATATTCTAACAGGAATAGAAATGGAGGGATACGGTATTTTTTGCGAGGATTGAAAGGACGAAAAAGGAGGAGGAATCGTACATAAGGTAGACATGAAAGATGGAAATAGTGGCAATGGTTATGAGGCAATGTGGAGGTTGACAGGAAGACATATTTAGGTTGGATGCTACTATAGAACTAGAAATGTGGATGGGTGGTGATGAAGGAATGTATAAAAAACTAGGATTAGTGAAAAATGGAAGGGTAATTATTATGAGTGATTTTAATTATGATATTATAAATTGGAATGAAGAATTTGGGAATAAGAAAAATAAGGAAATTTGGGAAAATTTCCCAAATTTCAGATCTAAAGTGTTAGATCTGATCATTTCATCAGAGGATGTAATTGTGAATGGGTTTCACACTTTCCTCCAGTTGGTGCAGAGTGATCATGAAGTGATTACCTGGGTTCTGGCTAGCCATATGCAGACTTTTGTGAGGAAAGGGTATACATGGAATTATAAGGCTGGTGATTATGCCTATTTTAGGAGACAGCTTGTATGGAATGAGGAGTTGAACTGAAAGGAAATAAATGCTGCTTGGGAACTGAAAAAGAAATACATAGCATCATCAATGCATGATTGTATTCCAAAGGCCAAGAAGCTGAATAAGGTAGATGTACAAATGGATGAATGAGAAACTTAAGGAAGAAATCTGGAAGAGAATACTTTGGAGGTAGTACAAGATGAATAGTGGTAATAGTCAGTTACATGAAGAGTATAAAGAACAAGCCAAAGTAAGGAAAACAAAATTGCAAATCAGGCAAGAAAGAAAATCGTAGAGAGTTTTTAGATATGTGGCAAGTAGAAGCAAGAATGATCATGGTAAGATGATGTTAATGGATGTAAATGGTAGAATGGTAACTGCTGCAGAAGACATTGTTGAGGTATTCAGTGATAAATTTCTAAAGGTGTTTCATCCCGATCAGGGTGGAATCATGATGACTTAAGTGTAGAGGACATAGGAGAGGATGGCTTAATGGTGAGTGAGCAGGAGGTATTTGAGGAAATAATAACTTGCTGTCAATAAGGCAATAGGATTTGATGACATATCATCACGAGTTTTAAGGAGATATTCCAGGAAATTGGCAGTAACATTGGCATGCCTGTTTAACAAGTATCTTGCAACAGCACAGGTTCCAAGGGAGTGGAAGGAGGGTAAAGTTGTTCTACTGCATAAAGGTTGTGATAAGGCTATAGCTTCAAATTATAGGCTAGTCTGTATATCTTGAGTTGTGGTGAAGGTCCTGGATAGATTGGTGAGAAGTAGAATACAGAAATGGGTTGATAACAGCAGTATTCTCTGTGGTTATCAGCATGAATTTGTTAAAGGGAGATCATCTTTTACTAACTTACTTATGTATTATAACAAGGTGCATATATTTTTGATTTTGTAAAAGCTTTTGATATACTGCCACATGACCAGCTGTTGAATAAATTGAAACAGATGGGATTGGAAAGCAGACTTCTGAGTTGGATCAGTGGCTGGCTGTCAGATAGGTATCAGAAACTTGTATATGGGGGTGCAGTGTACTGAAAGGGGAAGGTCACTAGCGGTGGACCACAGGGGTCAGTGTTGGGACCATTATTGTTCAATTCGTATGTTAATGATATTGGGATGATTTTAACTAATCATATGCAGCTGTTAGCAGATGATGCACAATTGGGGAGAGCAATGCACAGCCAAGAGGATGTTATGGCCTTACAGGAGGACTTGAATAGATTGCATAAATGAGCAGGTAACTGGAATTGTCATTTCAATGTAGCAAAGTGTAAAGTTTTGAGATTTGATAAGCAGCAAATGGGATGCAAACATACACTTGGTGGGGAAACTTTAAAGGAAGTAGAGGAGATGAGAAATCAGGTAGTGATGGTGAACACAGAAATGAAATTCAGTGGCTGCATTGCACAAGTTGTGAAGATGCCACATTGGAATCTGGCAGTGTTGCAGAGGATCCTGACATGCAGAAATAGAGATGTTATGATGCCATTGCATGAGGCTTTGATCAGGCCTCATATGGATTATCGTGCATAGATCTGGTCACTGGTCTTCATGGTGATGAGGATATGTTAGAAAGGGTCCAGAGGATATTCACAAAGGTGGTCAGTGGTCTTTGGAATGTGGAGTTCAAGGACAGATTGAGAGAATGCAAGTTGCAAAGCCTTGTGAACAGGCAGAAGAGAGAGGAGATATGTCAGGTGTTATCAGGTTGAAAGGAAGAGATTTTTCATAGAATCGGAGAGGGAGTAGAACACGAGGCCATTGCTGTAAACTGTATAAGCAGGGTGTGAGCAGAGGAGTGATGAGAAATTTTGTTGCATGGAGAGTGGTTGATGAGTGGAATGCATTGCCTGTGTGTGTGTGTGTGTGAGAGAGAGAGAGAGAGAGAGTGAATATAGACACATTGAATCATTTTAAGGCATGGTTGGATGAGCATTATGTGCAATAGTGTGTACAATGAGTCTCTGACTCCATGGGGTCAGATGTTAATAATAATAATGTTCCATCTCACTCTTTGCATACCTCAGTTCATTCCGTAATCGTAGTACTTCTTTTCAAATAATGTCATCTTTGTTGTTATTCTTCCTGATAGCTTCTTTATCCAAATAAGAAACTCAAAGAGTTTCATGCTGAATATAGAAACTATATAAAGTTCGGCGATTCCAAGTGTAAGCAAATACCTGGATACTGCAGCAACTGACCCTTTAGGTAGTGCAAGCTGAGGCAACTCATGTCTCATAATGTAGAACAATAATATAGCTCCTAGGAGCTAAGTTCACATTATGGGTAAATATCAAGAATAGTGATCAGAGCTTGCTCCACCTTTGACATGAGTTGCCTCAGCTTGCACTACGTAAAGAGTCAGTTGCTGCAGTATCCAGGTATTTGCTTACGCTTGGAATTGCCGAACTTTATATAGTTTCTATATACGGCATGAAACTCTTTGAGTTTCTTATTCGGCTAAGAAACAATATGGGGTTGTAATATCCCTTTAACTTAAATAAGTTATGTCGCTGAATTGAAGCCTTTGGCTCTTTGTATAATTAGAGCTTCGTTATCATTTTTCTACCTTTTATTCGCCACATTTTTACTACATTTGCTGTTTCCAACTTTTGCTATACTCATATCATTTACATTATTTATGCCTCCATGAATTGCTTCTTTCAGTGTATCTCTATGTGTATCTCTTATGCAGCCACCGAAGGAGGCAAGCTAGCCTCAATAGGTGCCGGTCCCAAGCTCAGATAAATGCGAGGGTTGATGTCAGGAAGGGCATCCAGTCGTAAAACTTCAGTGCCAACTCAAACTATGATTATGAGTCGAAGAGAAAATGATATAAGGGCTAGGGCGTACCCCTTAAGCGATGCGCAGCCACATCGCCCTACAGCTGTGAGAAGTGGACGAGGGCTACCGCATCAAGGGCGGGTGCAGTTAAAGAAGCGAGCCCAGCAGGTGGAGAGGATGTTGCGAGTGGGAACACTGAATGTTGGAAGCATGACTGGAAGGGGAAGAGAGGTGGCAGACATGATGAGGAAGAGGAAGTTGGACATTTTATGTGTGCAGGAGACAAGGTGGAAAGGGGGAAAGGCAAAGGAACTGGGAGATTGATATAAATTGTTCTACCCTGGAGCGAATAACGAGGGAAGAAATGGTGTAGGAATTGTGGTGTGTGGCAGAATGAAGGGTGAAGTACTGGACGTGGGTAGAAGGAACGACAGGATCATGCGAATGAAAATGGGTCTTGGAGAAGAGCGGGTGGTCGTATTATGTGTATATGCCCCGCAAGTTGGTTGTACAGCAGAGGAAAAAGATGAGTTCTGGAACGTGTTAGATGAAGAAATGAGGGAATTGGAAGAAAATGAGATGGTGATTGTTGGAGGAGACTTGAACGGGCACATAGGAAGACAGAATAGAGACTGTGAAAGGGTGCATGGTGGCCACGGAGTGGGAATGATGAACCAGGAAGGAGAGAGGGTTGTGGACTTTGCAGTAGCATTTGATCTGGCAATTGTGAACTCGTTTTTCTTCAAGAGGGAAGAACATTTGATAACATTTAGAAGTGGTAACAACAGCTCACAGATTGACTACATTTTGACTAGAAGAAAACATCTTAAGGTTGTGACAAATTGTAAGGTAATTCCAACAGATCAAGTAGCACAACAACACCGACTGCTGTGCACAGACTTTAAATTAAGATCGAAGATAAGAACTTCTGGTTGCCATGGGATGAAGACAATTAAGTGGTTTCGCTTAAAAGAAGAGAGTGTGAGGAATCATTTTAGGGAGAGAGTGTTAGAGAGGATTTCGGATGGACTGGAAAGTGTACAAGATTGGTGGAAACATCATTCAAAAGTAATCCTGAGCTGTGCAATCGAGGTGCTTGGTGAGACATCTGGAAAGATTAGAGAGCAGAAGGAGGGTTGGTGGTGGAATAATGATGTACAAGTGGCAGTGACAGCTAAGAGGAAGGCAAAGCAGAAGTGGGATGAGTCAAGAGTGGAAGAGGATAGAGAGGTGTACAAAGAGAGAAAGCAAGAAGCCAAGAGAGTTGTGGCACAGGCGAAGGCCATGGCATATCAAGATCTGTATGATCAATTAGAAACAAAGGAAGGACAGAGAAAAATTTACCAACTAGCGAAATGTAGAAATAAAGCAGCTAAGGACATCTTACATGTGAAGCAGATCAAAGATGCTGAAGGAAGAGTATTATGGAGGGATGTGGACATAAGAAACAGATGGAAAATATACTTTGAGGGACTTTTGAATAAGGAAACTGCAAGGACTCACAGAGGAGATGGGCAGCCTTCTGAGGGGATGGTGCAGAACATCAGTAGAATGGAAGTGACGGAGGCCATGAAGAGGATGAGGAATGGAAAAGCGGTGGGCCCCGACAGAATTCCAGTGGAGGCATGGAAGGCACTGGGGGAAGAGGGAATTGACCTGCTGTGGGACCTGTTCATGAAAGTTTGCCAACAGGAAAATATACCCGAGGAATGGAGGGAGAGTACTCATGTTCCCATCTACAAGGGTAAAGGGGATGCACAAGACTGTAAAAATTACAGAGGAATAAAGTTGATGACCCACACAATGAAGATCCTAGAAAGGGTTCTTGATGGTAGATTGAGGGAGGAGGTGGAGATTGCAAAGGAACAATTTGGCTTCATGCCTGGTAGATCAACAACAGATGCTATCTTTGGGTTACGACAGATGATGGAAAAATATCGAGAGAAACAAAGGGAGCTACATCTGGTATTTATTGATCTGGAGAAAGCATACGATAGAGTGCCAAGGCAAGAAGTCTGGAGGTGTCTGAGGGAGAAGAAGGTGCCGGAGAAATATGTCAGGTTGGTGCAGGAAATGTACAGAAATGTGAAGACAAGCGTTCGGACCTGTTTGGGACAGACAGAAAGTTTTCAAGTAACAGTTGGCTTGCATCAAGGGTCAGCATTAAGTCTGTTTCTGTTTAATATTGTGATGGAGGTGGTAACAGAGGAGGTGAGAGAAGATGCACCTTGGACAATGATGTATGCAGATGACATCTTGCTGTGTGTAGATTCAAGAGAAGAAGCGGAAACTAAACTGGAAAGATGGAGAAAAGTACTGGAAGAGAGAGGTATGAGACTGAGCAGAAGTAAGACAGAGTATATGTGTTGCGCAGTGGGCGGTGGCCAGGAGACAGACCTGGAGCTGGAAGGAAATGTCATCAGGAAGGTGAGAGACTTTAGATACTTAGGTTCGACAGTGGAAGAAGATGGAGGAGGTGAGATGGAAGTGGGATGCAGGATACAAGCAGGTTGGAGGAACTGGAGGGAGATGGCTGGAGTGTTATGTGATAAGAGGGTGCCGATCAATCTGAAAGGCAAAATTTATAGGACAGTAGTGAGGCCAGCTATGACATATGCTATAGAAACTGTGGCCCTGAGGAAAAATAACATTAGCAGGATGGAAGTAGCAGAGATGAGAATGCTTAGGTGGATGTGCGGTGTGACCAGAAAGGATCATCTGAGAAATGACTATGTCAGGGGAACAGTGAAAGTTACGAACTTAGGAGCGAAAATACAGGTGGCAAGGTTGAGATGGTTTGGTCATGTGATGAGGAGGGAGGACGAATATGTGGGAAGAAGGGTCATGCAGATGGATGTGCAAGGAAGGCGGAAGCGTGGGCGGCCAAAGAAGAGATGGAGGGAGCTGGTAGAAGAGGACTTGAAGATGAAGAACTTGGATGTGGTGACAGCCCAAGACAGGAAGGTGTGGAGGAGACTCATAATAAACAGTGACCCCACTTAAGTGGGAGAAGCTGCAGAAGAAGAAGTGTATCTCTATGTTTGCTGTCAGATGAGGTCTCATCTTTCTTGTCACATTTTCACTACTAGCACTGTCAGTGACAGATATGTCACCACTCATGAAGGCCACATTCAAGTTACGCTTCTTACATACACTTTCCTTCTGTGTATGTACCTTAAAAATCTATAAGTTATCCACACAATCCAATGAATACAGGCACCATACTTCACATTTCACCAAATGACTAAAATCAACATTTAAGTTAAATAAATGGATGAGATTAAATAAATATTTAATCTCATCCATTCATCCCCAACCATCTCATTGGTTTTGTTATGTTGATCATGTCTCTGCTGGTTTCATTCTGATAATGAACTTACCACTTTCCTATAACAGATCAATAGCCTTCACCCACACATTTGATTCACCATGGAAAAAGAAAAGGCAGGTAGTTGACCATTCTTGGACATCCTTCTTACACGCACAGCCTCTGGTAATTTTTCAACTAGTATTCATCGAAAACCTACCTTTATTGGCAGATACATTCACCAAAAGTCTGCTCATTACACCTCTCAAAAAAAAAATAAAATAAAATAAAATAAATAAATTGGTGTTATTCAGTCTTTAATTAATAGAGCACATAAGGTGTGCTCTGCCTCAAGCTTAGAACAAGAACTTCTCACTATCAAAACGTTAATAGAATTTAATGGTTACAACCCTAATCAAATCCAGCAAATAATTGACTCCTATGTTCCAACACCTCAAGATTCTTCAACAGACTGCAGGGTTCCAATCCTTTATATTTCTGGCATCTCTGAACAAATTGGTAGAATTTTGAAGTAGCAACTCATTCCCACATATTTTCCTATCAACAAAATTTCTCATCTTTTGCCATCTGCAAAAGACAAACTGTCACCTCTAGCATTTTCTGGCATTTACTAGATACCTTGTGAATGTAATCTAACATATTTTGGGTAATCAGGCCATTCTGTGTAGAAAAGAATTAATGAACATCAGTATTATATCGTATACATGAAACCTCAAAAGTCTGGTCTGGCAGAACATAATATTGGCAATAAACATAGTAGCCAGTGGAATGAAGCTCATCTTCTACATAGAAGCAGCTTTAAATATGAATGTTTTTCGAAGAAAGTTGTAAAGCCCTTTTACATCGGGCAAATCTGAATCAGAACGATTGTCTCTTTCTCTCCCAAAAGTTTGGGAGATTCTTATGTAACCATCAAAAATAGTTCTAATAATATTTTTAATAATATTATTTATTAATATTAATTCCTAGCACATGGCAACAGTTTGTAATTGGTAAACCACCGACTGCTGTATGTACCTTGTATTCCCATTCCTTTGATTTGCTTGTTTCTACACACTGATGATGATCTACTGTTCTTTTCAGTACAAAATATCTGTACTTTCATTTCGTTAAAGTTAGTTACTGTGATTATCATGTAATTTATTGTTTATAGCATATATATTATTATTTGTGTGTGCATAGTAAACCCTGCCTTTTTACTGCAATCCACTCATATGACGATTTTCAATTATGAGCAGTGCCCATTTATATGATGCCTCATTTGCTCATATAGCTATTTAGTGACATAATGCTGCCATGAATCAACTGACATACAGTTTTCATGGACTCTGTATCAGACATCATTGCTGGCTGCATCTCTCTCTCTCTCTCTCTCTCTCTCTCTCTCTCTCTCTCTCTCTCTCTCTCTCTCTCTCTGTGTGTGTGTGTGTGTGTGTGTGTTTCAGTATTTTGTCATGAATTATAAGCTTTCTTTTAAGGTTACACTGAGATTAGTACTCATATTTGTAAATTTAGGGACACAAAAACACACGTGTTGAACAGATTATTTTATTAATTACTAATAAAATAAAACTTGACGTTTCGACCCCCGTATCAAGGTCATCATCGGAAGAATACAAGTGTATACGGAACCAAGCTACATGCTCATGCCCTGTATACCGGTAAACTAAATCTACGTAGTTAGTTAATCCTTTTCCCTATCCTGACCTCTAGTGATTAAAAAAAAAAAATTATATATATATATATATATATATATATAAAAATAAAAAAATAAAAAAATAAATAAATACAACTACAATAAACTGCTAAAGTCCTCATGTATTAATATTCTTCTGGATAGTTCTGATTGTTATAATATGATTTCTTTCAGTTGCTGTTGAATGTTACAAACACTTCACCAGGTTGTCTTCTTGCAGTGGGATTTTTCTATGGCTAGTTTAGGTTGTTATACAGGTTGTAGATGGGTCCTCCACATTCTTGAAATGGTTAGGCCATCATTTTTGTTGAGATTTGGATTGTGTTTGAACATTTCACATGACTCTTTAAATTTTCTCTCAAACCAGGTTTTGGTGCAGTGTAGGGACTTAGTATTTTTCCAATCAATTCTGTGGTATGTTTGGAGTGCGTGGTCAGAAAGGCCGGTTTTACCAAAATGGAGGTATTTAATGTGTCGTTTGTGTTCGTCTTGTCTGATTGGGATAGTTTGCCCTGTTTCCCCTATGTATGGTATGTTGCATGTGCATTGTATTTTGTATACCCCTCGATGGGCTAGGTGTGAAAGAGGTTCTTTAGAAGAACTGAGTAGGTGTCTTAACTTATTTGGGGGTTTAAAGGTGGTTTTAATGTTGTATTTGCGAAGTGTTCTGTCTATTTTTTCAGAAACGCCTCTAACATAAGGAATGGCAATAGCATTCTTGAAATCTTTTTTGTTCTTACTGATATCTTTATGGAGGATCTTATGAATAGTTTTTTACTGTATACATTTTTAATAAATGTTTGGTTGACGATCTTGCTTGGTTTAGAGCCTGTTCATTAGAACAAATAGTTGGGGCACTGTGTTTAAGGGTGCTTATGACACCTAGTTTTTGTGTTAGGTGGTGGTAAGAATTTTTGTGTATGTATTGGCCTGTGTGTGTAGTGGCCTGGTTTGAGAGAAAATTTAAAGAGTCATGTGAAATGCTCAAACACAACCCGCATCTCAACAAAAATGATGGCCTAACCATTTCAAGAATGTGGAGGACCCATCTACAACCTGTATAACAACCTAAACTAGCCATAGAAAAATCCCACTACAAGAAGATAACCTGGTGAAGTGTTTGTAACATTCAACAGCAACTGAAAGAAATCATATTATAACAATCAGAACTATCCAGAAGAATATTAATACATGAGGACTTTAGCAGTTTATTGTAGTTGTATTTATATTTATTTATTTATTTTTTATTTTATTTTATATATATATATATATATATATATTATTATTATTTATTTATTTTTTTTTTAATCACTAGAGGTTAGGCTAGGGAAAAGGATTAACTAACTATGTAGATTTAGTTTACCGGTATACAGGGCATGAGCATGTAGCTTGGTTCCGTATACACTTGTATTCTTCCGATGATAACCTCAATACAGGGATCAAAACGTCAAGTTTTAATAGTAATTAATAAAATAATCTGTTCAACACGTGTGTTTTGTGTCCCTAAATTTACAAATATGAATGCATTATAAACTGTTTATTTTTTTAAATTTTAATTAATTGTTGTTAATAATGCTGATAAAAGTCAAAGTAAGTGTACTCTTGCTTCCAGTGAAAAGAAGAAGAAGACTGACATTATTACACTACTAAGATTAAAATTATCACTTTTATTGAGAATGATGTATTGAACACTGATATTTGCCACAGGCTAATTTGCACATTTGTTAAAAACAAAGATGAAGTTCATAATGGAGTGAAAAGTGCTATACCAGTTAATACTGCACTACTTTTCTGTAATACTCTAGTTATCCTTTTTCACTTATATATACCAAACATGACTGATTAAAAATGTTATTAAATGATAACATATATCTACAAGCATGTGGGAGAAGAAGAAATGATTCAGAATAAGATACTGTATAATAGTGTTATGTATGGAGAATTTGCTATATGGTCTTGGATCTATCATGTTGTATGACCAGGGTTGTGTGTGTATATACAGTATTTTTTTCTTTGGGTGGTAAGCAATGCTCAGTGTATTGGCACCTTATTAATCACGTCACCATCAATGAGGTTAGAATACATCACTCTTCATATACTTTGTATCCGTCATATATTTCATTATAATATCAATGGTATTACAATTTTAATATGCACTTCTTATCCACGGTAACCTTTATGTGTATACACATCGTGGATGGTTAACAGTGGCATGTGACATATGGATACAATACATTCATAAATGTAATATTCAGTAATTTTCTTCAATTTATATTTTTTCCTACATCTGTTGTGAAGATATTTGCAATGTAGAATTTTCTTTTATGTTTGCTATATAAAATTTTTTATTAAAATTTTTGTATATTCTTTTTATTTTCAATTTTTCTTGCTAGCAAAGAATAATCACATCTTATTAATCACATCACCATCAATGAGGTTAAAATACATCACTCTTCATATACTTTGTATCCGTTTTATATTTCATTATAATATCAATGGTATTAGAGGAACTGTAATACCATTGATACATTGAACTTACAAGAATTGTGGGACTTGGAAAATAGAAAAGAAAAACTGCATATTGTTAAGTACTGCCACCTATTGTTTTACAAAAAAAAAAAGCACTTTCTGTTCGTGCGCACACACGCATGTGTGTGTGTGAGAATCTGTTAAAATTTCCTTAAATTTGTATAACAATAGCTGATATAATTACACATGTTTAATTATTCAATTTTAAAGTACTTCTTTTATTATTTTAGTTATGCCCTTGTGGTGTTGGATAATCAAAACTTACAAGAATTGTGGGACTTGGAAAATAGAAAAGAAAAACTGCGTATTGTTAATGGTAAAATATTTTTCCATTTTAATTCTAAACTATGTCTCAGCAAGATAGAAGCTTTTGCGAACTACACCAACATTACGCATTTGGAAATAAGTGATGTTTCACCAAGTTCAAATGGAGATCGAGTCGCATGTAAGCATATTTTCAGTCTGTTTATCTTTGTGTTTTATATTTTTCTTCATTATATAGCATGTATTTTGAAAAATAAATTTATTGTTTATCTTCAGAAGGACATAATGATTAAAAATCAGTTGTCACCTTTGGAAATTATTATTATTATTATTATTATTATTATTATTATTACCCACAGACTACCATGGAGTCAAAATACTCATTATAAGAGGTGGTACTTGCTATCAAGTGCATTGCTAATTAAACCATATTTTAAACTGATTAACTTACTTCACACCCATCACATTCTCACTGCAATGCATTCTATCAATTCTAAGTGAAAAAAAAAAAAAAAAAAAAACCACTCCTTGTGCCTTCCACATACCCCTCCCCTTATATGGTGGTCATAGATTTCATAAATATCCTGTTGTTTTGTTTCTGCTTTCCTCCACTAAATGGAACATTGTCTGTATTAATAATGGGGTCAAACTCCTCACCAACTTATGTCTTGACGATATGACCTCTTCCTCTTCCTTTGTTAAGCCCTGTATATTCAACTTCTTATATTCAACATTCCAGAGATCTGATGCTATCTTAATGATTATTGGCCCTTTCCACAATCTTTTAATTTTCTGGAAAATCAGGTGACCATATCTACACAGTTGTCCAAATGTAGCCTAATTATTGTCTTGTATAATGGAACTGTAACCTCTTTATTTATTTCTACATTACTATTGTCTCTTTATTGTTGTTTTCACAATATAGATAGTAAATTTTTGGTCCTGTGCCTCTCAGGTTCTATATCTCCTTGATTTTCAGTACATTCCTAATTTGGATTCATACCAGTGTATCATTTTATTTCAAATTTCACAATATATGCATTATGACATTCAATTTGTAATCCAACTTGCCTGCTCATGCATATAGTTTGTTCAAATTCTTCTAATGGGCTTCAACACCATTGTTGCATCTCATAGCTCTCTCTCTCTTCAAGTTTGCAACCTCTGCAAACAACTAACATCCTCATTTAAACCTTTTCCAATATCAATAACTTAAACTGTCATTAAACTGAAGTTGAAGATATCCAGAAAACTGAATAGATCAGCCTTTTTGAAAATGCTGCTGGGATAATGATGTCATATTTACTCCTTGCTGTATAATGGACATCCATGCATGGCTTTATTGGTGGGTGGGGAGTCTGGCACAGAACAGAAAATCCCTTGAGCATGAATTCTTCATCCTCAGAATTTCCAGAGGCTCCAAGAAAGCCCTAACCAAGTAAGTGCAAATATTGTAGATATTTGATATGATACCAAATATAAGAAACAAAAGACGTGATACCAATATAAATGTGCCAGTGTTTCTCATCATTCATGCAACAGCTGAAAATCTAATAGGGGAAATGTCACTCTTTATTCAAAACAGTAAAAGAACTATGTTCTAATGATATACTTGTTGAATCATCATTATCACAGCAACATTCATAAAGACTGCTGAGAGTAACATCAATGGATGGAATACCAATTACATTACCCATAATGATATCATTATGGCTAATGATATCAGATGACTTAAGTCCAGTTAGGGTAGAAACACAAGAAAACAATGATGGTAACAATGTCCCATGTAGCAGTGAGTTTGTTGTAGTGGGTAGTGGGTGTTGCTACAGAACTGGCGGCTCAGTTGCAGGGGACAAAGAAATTTAGCTTTATGGATACCAAATGGATGATCATTATGGGTGACTTTAATTTTCCAAACATTGATTGGCTAGAAGAGAAATCTCATGATAAAAAAGAAGAGGAATTTATTGAATTACTGCAAGACAACTTTCTCGAGCAACATGTGAAAGAAGGAACATGAGGTCAAAGAGTGTGGGGATTTGCTCATAATGTCAGAAGGGGTCTCTATCAAGAATATGGCTATTTTACCACCAATTAGTGACAGTGATCATGATGTACTTTCTTGGGAAGTATTTAATTGTATTGAAGGTCCTATTAAAACAGGTTAAATGCTGAACTACAAAGCTGGAAATTATGATCAACTTAGGGGAATACTATCTTTGGTCCCATGGTATCAGTTACTGAATGGGAAAAATGTCAGCAGTGCATTGGAATCTTTGAAAAAGTGTTTAAATGAGGCAGTATCTGAATGTATCCCTAGTGTTTGAGGAATAAATAGGTTGGGAGTGAAATGGGGGTCCAACTTTAGATCCACAAGAAGAAGATGATGTTGAAAGAACATTGTAAGAATAAGAGTAAGAGGAATTATGAAACATATAAAGCTCAAGCCAGAAAAATAATGAATATTGTGCAGAAAGCAAAATCGGAGTATAAAAAGAAATTGGCCATGCAAGCTAAAGGCAATACAAAAGCATTTTATTATTATGCCACAAGTGAAAGAAAGAATGAATGTGGAAGAATAACTTTATTGAATGCAGATGGTACAAGAATGTCGGAAGCTAATGAGGTTGTTACAATTAATGAGTACTCACTTTGCTAAGATATATTAACTAGGTGTATGTAACATGGTGCACAGTGCAACTGCTACATTGGATGAAGAGTTAGAGATTCATGAAAATGAAGTTCAAGAGCTGTTGCATAACCTGGATGAGAATTTGTCTATATGGACAGATGGAATATCATTATGTTTGCTAAAGGAATGTTCAGCCGAATTGGCTACACCTTTCACATTTTTGTATAACTTGAGTTTCAGCTCAGGAATGATACCACAGGAATGGAAGGAATGTATGACAGTTCCATCGTACAAAGGTGGTGCAAAAACTGATGTGTCTAACTACCGACTTATCAGTATCTCTGGTGTGGTAGTGAAGATTTTAGAGAAGTTGGTAAGAACTCACATGCAGAAATGGGTAGACAAACAAGGTATACTCTGCAAGGAGAAGCATGGGTTTACTAAGAAAGGTTATGTTTTAGCAATTTGCTCATATTGACAGACATATATCAAAAGTCAATATACAGTGGGTGTGATCCGCCAGATTTACGGTGACCAGTGATGTACCTTAGGGTTCAGACCTTGAGCCATTATTGTTCAGTCTATACATTAACGATATCAGGAAAGATCTAACATCAGATGTACAGTTGTTTGCTGATGATGCAAAGATAGGCAGAACAATCAGGGATGCTATTGATATTCAGCAATTACAAAATTATTTGAATAGGCTGGAAATTTGGGCAAACGAAAGTGGCTTTCAGTTTAATGTTAGTAAGGTAAAGTTATGCATTTTGGAGTGATTAGAGTTCCAGTGGCATATTATATTAACAGGATTATTTTACAAGAAACTGAGGCGGCAAATTGGTGGATAGGAATTTGAAGGTCAAAGATCACATAGCAAATGCTTTAAATACAACTCAGTGGATAATTGTGATGTTGAAGCGAACCTTGTCATATAAGGATAAGGAAGTCATTTTGCCTCTTTATAAAGCTTTGATAAGACCACACCTGATTTATTGTGTGCAGATTTTTTCTTACAGTTACAAGAGGATAAAGATGCTGTGGAAAGGGTGCGAAGAACAGTTACAAAGATTATATCTGAATTATGAGATTTAGATTCTGAGGACAGATTCAAGTATGTGAATTGCAAACCCTGGTTAACAGGAGAAAGAGGGGTAATAAGATAGAGGTCTATAAACTTTTGAATGGGTGTTATAGGATATCAGCTGATGAAATTTTTCGTTATATGGAAGGCTGTAAGAGAACACAGGGGCATCCATGGAAGTTAAATTTATTTGCAGTCAAAAAAGGGGTAAGAGCTAAGTTTTTCTCCCAGAGAGCAGTGAGTGAATGGAATAGTTTGCCTTTATGGGTAGTGAGTGCATCTAGTTTGAATGAATTTAAGGGAAGGTATTATAGCTGATTTGGTTGATTTATAGCCTCCCTCGATGTGACTCCCTAGAGGTCTCAGATAATAATAATAATAATAATAATAATAATAATAATGGACATCCGTGCATGGCTTTATGGTGGGTAATAAACACAGTAATAAACCTGTCATCCCTTACTTTGAAGCCTGAAGCAATCAGAGTGCACTCTTCCTAGGCCTCAACTTCGCTCTAGCACCGAAAAAAATCCCTTCTGAAGAAATAATGATTGGCTACATTGGGTTGCAGATCCCATGTTCTACATGGGATCTGCAACCTTCATAACCATATTGCCAACAAAAAGTTGGACAAGTTGACAAAGCAAAAAAAAACCAATAATAATAATAAAAAATAAATAAAATAAAATAATATTAGGAAAATTTGTATAATTTATTTCCTGGGTTTTGTGAAAATATCGAATATATGAAGGTTCTGTTGCAGAAACAGAAACTTTCATTTCTGTTTATAGGAAATATTTAACTCATTGAGAACCCTGCCTTAAGGCGTTTTACTATTGTTCTTAAGGACAGAACTGGAGATAGTCCAGCTCATGGTGAAGTCATTATTCTAGTGGACAGCCATATTCTTTTTGAGCATGTAGCATTATACTACTGTGGAAGGCAATAGCCATTCTCCTATCATTAGGATTTCTTATTACAATACAGTAATACCCTGATTAACACTCAGGATGTGTTCCTAGAAAACACGCTAAATGAAACAGCATTTAACAGGGTCATTTTAACACATAGAAAATAGGGATAGGGGAACATGCAACCAAGAATAAACAAGTTTACCCATATACATATGTACACAGAAATACAAAGTATATTTTTGTGCTGTCAAAGGTTTTGGCTCTTCTGAAATTCTTGAATTTTTAGTGATGAAGTTGTCTAGTGTCATTTGTCATTTTCTTTTTCTCACATTAAGGTTGCTCCTTTTTTTTTTTAAATTTATCGAACCAACCTCTGCTAGCTGCAGAGTTTTCACTCACATCCTCTCTTTGTTTTTGAATATGATTAAAAATTCTTCTTGCCTTTTACATGATTATTGCCTGACTTAATGGCATGTTGCATTCGGCTTCATCATCAATCCAAATGGAAAGATGTTTCTCCATTTCCTCTAAATCATTGTTTCTTGATCGGGTTACCTTTGTTGCAGAAGACATTGTGATTGTGCTAAACACTTAATTTTGTCCTTGTTTTTTAAAATCATTCATATAGTAGAAGTAGACAAATTTAAAGGTGGCTATAATGTCAACTTGATGATCACCTTTTTCTCATTGCCTTATCACCTGCATTTTAATGTCGAGCGAAATGCTTTTTCGTATCAATTTTGTTTTATAATCTTTGCAAATCTTTGCACCTACTCATTCTGAATAATTTAAAAAATTATAGTAATGATTAATTTTTAATGAACAAATAGAATTTTTGTTAATTTCCTTGGTGAATAATATTGGTGATTACAGTGGATAAATCATTTTATGTAGCCCTCCAAATCGTATAGATAGCGTGGACACTGTTTCACTGCCAATGAACAACTTACACGATGTATGAGGAAATCAAAATGAATACACAGGATAAACATGTTTAGGAGAATTATTATTATTACCCAAGACCCCATGGAGTCAAAGACTCATCTAGGGAGGTCCTTTTATCATACACACAGCTCATCATACCGTGCTTTAAACACACTCAAATTCTCTGCAGACACCACTCTCTTAGGCAAGGCATTCCAATTATTCACAACTCTGCATGAAAAAAACATGCTTCTCACTCCCCTACTCACACCTTCTTTATACGGTTTCCAGGGATGACCTCTGGTATATATAAAATAGTGGGATATCAAGGATGACTCCTGATATCCCACTGTTTTCTGTAGAACCTCTCCGGCATTGATCCTATAACAACCCCTTAATAACTTGTAGGTCTCTATTATATCTCCCATCCTCCTCCTGTCCACCAGACTCTGCAAGTTGCATCTTCTCAATCTTTCCTCACTCGACATTCCAGAGGTTAGAAACTACCTTAGTTGCCTGTCGAACCTTTCCAACAACTCTTCATCCTTCCGAAAACCAGGTGACCAAATCTGGGCACAATAGTCCATGTGTGGCCTAATCAAAGTCCTATACAATGGAACAAGAATCTTCCTACTTCTACAAGTCAGTGTCCTCCGCATCATTCCCGGAAGCCTTTGTGTTGTCTTCACAATTTTGCCAATGTGTCATCTAAATTTCAGATCCTTATCCACTATCATCTCAAGATCTCTTATTTCCTCCACCTCTGACAATATATCCTCACCAAGCATAAATTCTCCATCCCATTTTTGTTTTTCAAATTTTAAAACCTTGCATTTTGCAACATTGAATTCACATCCCCATTCCCGTGTCCAATCACTCAATTTATTTGAGTATTCTTGTAAGGCCACAACATCTTCTCTACTCTTCATGATTCATCCCAACTTTGCATCATGTGTGCACAACTGAATATATCCATCCAAATCTTGCTCAATATCATTAATATACAAGTTAAACAGTAATGGCCCTAAAACAGACCCCTCAGGCACACAGCTAGTGACTTTCCTTTTCCTGGATATCGCTCCCCCCATACACAGCTTGTTGATACCTATCAGATAGCTAGTCTCCAATCCAATACACCAATCTAATATCCAACCCCATCCACTCCAGTTTGACTATCAACTTATCATGCCGTAATCTATCAAACGGCTTTGCAAAATCAAAGTATATTACTGGGTATCCCTCTCCTCTGTCCAAGGAAGCAGATACCATGTTGTAATAAGTAAGTAGATTACTAAAACATGACCTCCCTATAACAAATCCATGCTATCCATCAAAGATAATACAATTGTTGTCAACCCAAATCAGGATCCTAGTTCTCACAAGCTTCTCCAACTTGTGAACTACAACACCTGACACACAGATAGGCCTATAGTTTGATGCTTGAGTTCTATCATTTCCTTTATGAAGTGGCACAATCTTTCCCTCCTTCCACAACTTAGGAACTTGACCGAGTGCAACACTGGTATTAAAAAAATATGTCAAAGCTGGCGTCAACTCCCTGGCACATTCCTTCATAATACATGGTGATATATTATCAAGTCTCACAGCCTTATTGACATCTAGTTTGCTCAACTCCCCATACACCTCTTGCTCACTTACAGTCAGTCTCTCTTCCCCATCATCAGCTGCTCTCAATCTCTCCATGAAGTCACATTCACAAGATTGAAAGACCCGTATGAACTGCTCATAAAGTATCTTCTGCAACTGCTGTCTTTATACCATTTTCTCCAATCAGTGTCATCCTTCCATAATTCTTGTTTTGCTGGCTACATATCAAAAGAACTCCTTATGATTTTTTTTTGGCTTTATTAGCTAACTGCTGTTCATACCTCACTTTTGCTACTCTTACCAACCAAGTCACCTGTCTTTCTTGGTCTTTGTAATCCTTATAGAATTGGTGATCACCACTTCTCTTATAATGCCCTTTTTCTCTGTATCGCATGCTTAATCTCTTTATTTATCCATTTCACACCTACCTTATTTAATCTTCTCACCCTTGGAATACATTTAATCTTCTCACCCTTGGAATACATTTAATCTTCTCACCCTTGGAATACATTTAGATGAGTTTCCAAATTAGACAATGTCTAATTTGGAAACGCATCTTTTGTTTATAGATTACGAAAAAGCATTTGACAAAGTAAAAAGATATATATATATACTGTTTGATATATTACAAAGAATAAATATACCTAATATTTTACTACATGCAATATTGAATATATATATAAAGATAACAAAATAAAAATAAAAATAAATGAAAAATTCTCTGAAAACAAATCTATAAACCAAGGATTAAGACAAAGATGCCCTCTGTCTCCAACACTTTTCAATATTTACATTAATGAAATATTAATACAGTGGAACACCTTAAACAATCCAGGTATAGAAATTTCCCGGAATAACAAAATAAATATGCTATTATTTGCAGATGATCAGGTAATAATATCAGATAAGGAAGACAATTTACAAAGAGCAATATATAATTTAAACATTATAGTAGAACAGTTTGGAATGAAAATTTCCATAGATAAAACTAAAACAATGGCATTTTGTGGACAAACTCCAGTTAGAAGGAAAATAGTTATTAATAATAATATAATAGAACAGATAAATACTTTCAGTTATCTTGGATGTGAAATATCATATGAAGGAGAAAAAGTCAAAATTAAAAACTTCAAAAATTTTACAGATTATAGGCCTGATAAATAGAACACTCAACCCAAATATAGTACAAAAACAAACATGCTTGAAAATATACAATACTTTAGCAGTGCATTATTATATGGCAGTGAAATTTGGACAATAAACAAAGAATAAATACAAGTGAAATGAGATTTATGAGAAGAACTGCAAAATACACATTATTAGATCAAAAAAGGAATGAAGACATTTTAAAAGAACTTAAAACAAAATCAATAGAAGAAAAACTAAACAATTATAAACAAAAATGGATTGAACATGTAAACTGAATGGCCAACACTAGACAACCTAAACAAATACTAAAATATAAGCCAATTGGAAAGAGAAGGCAGGGTAGACCTCAAAAAAGGATATTGGATGGATATTGAGACCGGAACAGACCACCGTAATTAGTGTTATGATGATGATGATCTACTACTAGACTACTAGACTGATTCTTAAAGATATATCAATGTACCAGTGTTATTTCAACACACCATAGTTTTGAAACTGTGAAAGAAGATCAACAGTTGAGAGTACAGTAAAGAGTGCAAATATACCAATGCTGTAATAGACTACAAAAAAAAAAAAGGCATGGTTGGTAGAAAGAATCTATGAAACGCTTCAAGATATTGTTTGGATGTGTGTGTATTAGGTTGCAGAATGCTTATAGCCTGTGCATATTTCTCAAATATTTCAACATGTAGGTTCAAAACACACATCTACCTTAAAAAATGTTTCCATACAAAATTATTCCACAATCTCAGTTCATTGATTGTATATTACAATAGTAGTAAAATCTCGCATGATTTACTGCTATTGCAATATTAAATTCAGTGCTTTTGGTGTAGTATATCAATAAATAAAGCAAGGGGAAAAATATGCTATATCTCTTTAAGGTAGAGCTTTTATATTTGTGATTTCACATGTTGTCATTCTGAAAGTTTCAGAACATGGAAACTTTTCAAATGAATAACATGTGAAGACAGTTATGAAAGTTCAGAATTTATTGGGTACCACAATTCTGAATATTCTTGATGCATGAGAGAAAGGATTATGAATGATCTCTTAGCAGAAATATGTGAGGAGAAAGGAGTGCAGTTTGTCAATGTGTGGAACAAGTTTGAAGGACAAATTGAACTATAGGAGTGATGGACGGCATTTGCGTTTAGGTGTGAATCGCTCAGAGAGACTGCTGCTAGAAGGTAGAGGAGTGAGTGCAGAGTATGAATCTGATCAAGTGGGAAGCAATGTGGAAAAATAGGAGAGTAAGACAGGAGAGATTGAAGAGGTGGTAATGAATGAAGAAGTGAGCACCATGAGTATAGAGAATGAGAGAACAGGTATGCAAGACAGACAGGGAAATGGGGAGGTTCATGGTGGACAGAGGAACACAATGTGAGAAAGGTAGATGCTCCAAGAGGATGTGAATGCATATGTAGACAAAAAAGGAAGGGATGATCTGGGATCAAGGGAAAGCACTTGGATTGGAAGAAAGTTCTAAGATGAATAAGGAGAAAAAGAAATGGCTCGAGTTAAGCATGAAGAAGTCACATCAAATAAGTAGCATTACTGGAACCAGCTATAGGTCCAGGAATAAGCTGTTGTGTTTGTATACAAATGCTAGAAGTGTAAGAAACAAGGCAAATGAAATGGTTGCATCAATTGAGTCTGTTCACCCCAAAATTGTTGGAATAAGTGAGACATGGTTAAATGAGGATGACATCCTGAAGAATAGAGATGGAAGAGTATGATGTGTTTTGTGAGGATAGAAAAGGTAAAAAGCGATGGGGGGAGTGCTATTGATGATGGAAAAAGAGTTATGTCCATACAAAGTAGAGATGTAACAGGGAAATAATGCCAGTGGTTTTGAGGCAGTATGGTGTGAGACAGAGGTGAATAGAATGAAATACTTAGTTGGATGTTGTTATAGACCTGGTAATGAGGATGGTAGTGACTATGAAATGTATAATCAAATTAGCCATGCAAATAAGAAAAGAGTGATAATTATTGGCAATTTTAATTATGGCAATATAGACTTGAAGGATGAGATAGCAACTGGAAGTAAAGAAAATGAGTTTCTTGAGTTTTTGTGGGACAACTACCTCAGACAGTATGTAACAGAGGGCACACGAGAATTGAGAGTCTTGAATTTGATCATCTCTAAAGAGAATGTAATTATAAATAAGGTGTCTAATCACCCACCAATTGGTGAGAGTGACCATGAGGTGATTAACTTAGGGTGGTTGCCAGCAGTGTGAGGACCTCTGTGAGAAAATGGTATATGTGGAACTACAATGGGGGGGGTGATAATGAAGATCTCAGGAGACAGCTTACATGTGTAGCATAGAAAAAGGAGTTAGCGAAAAGAAATGAATGCAGCTTGGGGGATTTTCAAGAACTATCTAGTAGAAGCAATCTGTCTATTCTTCTACTAGATAGTAGAAGAATAGAGAGATTAAGCAATCACATGCTTAATCTTTCTATTCATCTAGTAGATGAATAGAGAGATTAAGCATGTGATACAGAGAAAAGGGGCATTATTGAGGCAGCATAAGAGAAGTAGTGATAACCAATTCTATGAGGATTACAAAGACTAGGCAAGGCAGGTGACTTGGTTGGTAAGGGAAGCAAAAGTGTATGAACAGCAGTTAACTAACGACGCCAAAAAGAATCACAAGGAGTTCTTTCGATATGTAGCCAGAAAAAGAAAGAATGATTATGGAAGGATGACATTGATTGGAGGAAATGGTATAAAGACAGCTGTAGCACATTGTGTGGTGGAGATACTTAATGAGCAGTTCATAAAGATCTTTCAATCTTGTGAATGTGACTTCATGGAGAGATTGAGAGCAGTTGTTGATGGGGAGGAGAGACTGACTCTAAGTGAGCAAGAGGTGTTTGGGGAGTTGAGTAAACTAGATGTAAATAAGGCTGTGGGGCTTGATAATATATCACCACGTATTCTGAAGGAATGTGCCAGAGAGTTGACACCTGCCTTGACATATTTTTTTAATACGAGTCTTGCACTCGGTCAAGTCCCTAAAGAGTGGAAGGAGGGCAAGATTTGCCACTTCATAAAGGAGGTGATCGAACTCAAGCATCAAACTATAGGCCTATCTGTGTGTCAGGTGTTGTGGTTAAGTTGTTGGAGAAGCTTGTGAGAACTAGGATCCAGAGTTGGGTAGACAACAATGGTATAATCTTTGATGGACAGCATGGATTTGCTAAAGGGAGGTCATGTTTTAGTAATCTACTTACTTATTACAATAAGGTAACTGCTTCCTCGGACAGAGGAGATGGATATCCAGTAATATACTTTGAGTTTGTAAAGGATTTAATACATTACTACATAATAAGTTAATCAAACTGAAGTGGATGGGGTTGGATATTAGATTGGTACATTGGATTGGAGACTGGCTATCTGATAGGTATCAACGAGTTGTGTATGGGAGGAGTGATATCCAGGAAAAGGAAAGTCACTAGCTGTGTGCCTGTGGGGTCTGTTTTAGGGCCATTACTCTTCAACTTGTATATTAATGATATTAGCAAAGATTTGGATGGCGATATTCAGTTGTTTGCAGATGATGCTAAGTTAGGACGAACCATGAAGAGTAGAGAAGATGTTGTGGCCTTACAAGAAAACTTGAATAAATTGAGTGATTGGGAATGGGGATGTGAGTTCAATGTTTCAAAATGTAAGGTTTTAAAATTTGGGAAACAAAGATGGGATGCAGAATTTATGCTTGCTGTGGATATATTATCAGAGGTAGAGGAAATAAGAGATCTTGGGGTGATAGTGGATAAGGATCTGAAATTTAAGGGATACATTGCCAAAATTGTGAAGACAGCACCAAGACTTCTGGGAATGATCCAGAGGACACTGACTTGCAGAAGTAGGGAGATTCTTGTTCCATTGTATAGGGCTTTGATTAGGCCACACATGGACTACTGTGACCAGATTTTGTTTTCAGAAGGATGAAGAGATGTTGGAAAGGAGCAGAGGCAACTGACTAAGGTAGTTTCTGACCTCTGGAATGTTGAATATGAGGAAAAATTGAATAGATGTAATTTACAGAGCCTGGTGAATAGGAGGAAGAGGGGAGATATGCTAGAGACTTACACATTAGTAAGGGGTTGTTATTGGGTCAATATTGGAGAGGTTGTACAAAAAACAGTGGGAGATCGGGGAGAAACAAAGGTTATCCCTGGAAGCTGTATAAGGAGGAAGAGAAGCAAGTATTTTGCATTCAGAGTTGTGAATGATTTGGAATGCCTTGTGTGAGGGTGTGGTGTCTGCAGAGAATTTGAGTTCCTTTAAAGCGTGGTATGATTAGCTGTGTGTATGATAATAGGACCTCCTAGATGAGTCTTTGACTCTATGTGGTCTTGGGTGATAATAATAATAATAACTTCAACAAGTATTCAATTGTATCTCTTCTTAGGCTCTTAGCAATGAGTTCAAGCTTTCAGCAGAAAAATTGGGTGTGCATACTTCTGAAAATGCACTCTTCAAAGACCCAGTCCAGGAGTTAAGGATGGGACAAATTATTATTCCAGTAGCAACAGAGGCCATGATCTTAGGACTTGTTTTTGACAAGAGGCTTACTTGCTCTCTCTCCTGGCCCACATTCCTCAATTAAGAGAAAAGTTCAAAAGAGCATTGAATATACTTCATACTCTCTTCTCTACAGAATGGGATGCAGCTCATTTTAACTTGCTTTGTGTTAATCATGCACTTGTTCTCTCAAAGCTTGATTATGGGTACTTAGTTTACAGTTCTGCAAGGGAGTTCATATTCTGCTGATTCGATCCTATCCATAATCAAGATATATGAATAGCTACTGGCACTTTTCTCACACCCGTTCGTAAGCTTTGTATGGCAGCAAATTAACCTGTTCTTTCCTTTCACGGAAAAAGTAATCACATAGTTATTCCCTAAAAATAGTCTCTTCTGAAACATCCCGCTTTGACTAGTATTTTTTTCTCTACTTTGATCAACTCCATATTACACAACTCAATATGCCATTCACCTGTCTGGTATGCATGTGAAAGAGATTATGCAGGGTATTGACCTGAATGTTGACAAATTACCAGCACCAACCATTACAACGTTAATCTAAGTCAGTTTTGCATTCCATCATGCAGCTTCTTGCTGTGGCATCTAAGAAGGCTCACACTCCATCATCTATGTGCAGTTATTTGATGTGCACACAGAGAAAAAGGGAAATGAGATTTCAGCTGCTATATCAGCTCATACTTTTTCCACATATTGTTCTTCACAGAACTTTATACAGATTGCAGACAGTATATAATAAGATCAAATCTGATTGCCCAATGGTTGGAGTTACTGACAAATTGCATGAGATTAAACTTGAAATTAAGCATTGGCAGTTAAGTCAATGGTGAAACAGAAGAGTGGAAGTTTTATTATTTCATTGTTATTATTATTTTTATTATGATTCAGGCCTCCATGGAGTCAAAAGATTCATCGTAGCAGGCCCACTGTAGAAAACACCACAAACTCTATTATTATTATTATTATTATTATTATTATGGGCGACTCTAAGGAGTCCTTAGACTCATTGAGGGAGGCCCTAAACATCATGTCCATCACAACTATTCGACATTCACATAGTACACTATCAAGCAATTCATTCCACTGTTCAACCATCCTCCTTACTCTCTCGCCACAACTTCCTTTCGTAACTTCCAGGGATTGCTCCTTGTCCTCACACCTTCCACCTGTTCCACCAAACAAAAGAACTCCATATATCAACCCTGTAACTACATCTCAACAGTTTAAAGATCTCAATCATATCACTCTTCTTCTTTTATCTACCAAACTCTGTAGCTCACATTCCCTCAACCTATCTTCATAACTAACATTTTACAGTCCTGATAATGCTCCAAGTGTGGTCAGATCAGGTCTATATCCAATGGAATGACAACTATTTTATTTATGCAGGTCAGTGTCCTTCTCAGTATTGTAGCAATCCTCTGGATTACCTTTGCAATATGCACCCCAAATTTCAGGTTTCTGTCAGTCTTCATCCCCAGAACCTCTGCCTCCCCAGTCCTCCAGTACAGTTCCTTCGACAGATTGTGCAGCCTCCCATCGATATAACCCAAACTTCAAGTCTTTACATTTTGCTGCATTAAACAGAGATCCCCCATTCGTTTGTCCATATGTCCAGTTTATTCAAATCCTGTTGCAGGGCTACCACATCTGTACTGTTACCAATAACCCTTCCCAGCTTCACATCATCTGCAAACAACTGAATATCCCCCTGCAATTCATTGACAGTCATTGATATAAAGGTTAAACAATGGAGGTCCCAGTACTGAGTCCTGTGGGACTCTACTTGTAACCTTCTGCCTCCTTGATACTGCTTCCCCATACACAACTCTCTGATATCTATTAGATAGCCAATCACAAATGCAGTTCACTAACTTGACATCTAAACCCATGCTCTGTAAATATCAGCTTCTATTGTGGTACCCTGTCAAATGTCTTTGTGAATTCCAAAAAAAAGGCAAAATATGCATTTCCCTCATCAAACACTCTTGTCACTTTATTATAAAAGGCAATCATATTACTAAAACAAGAGCATCCCTTAACAAATCCATTCTGACTCTCATACCCTCATCTGCCCAACACTGTAAATGATCCCTCACAAAATTCTCCAAGATCTTAACAACTACTGATGAAATACAAATTGGTCTATAGTTTGACACTTTCAGTCTGCTATTACCCTTATGCAATGGCACTATCTTACCCTGGTTCCACTCCTTGGGTATCTTTCCCATGGCCAGACTTTCATTGAAAAGCCAGGTCAGTGGAGCTGTCATTTCTTTAGCACATTCTCTCAAAACCCATGGCAAAATCCCATCCAGTCCGATTGCTTTGTTGACATCCATCCATCCAGAGTACTCAGTGTTTGAAACAGATTCTCTTCTTGCACTTCTAAACCTCAAAACTGCCCCTATCCCTTTAGTATTAAAATCTTCTTCTCCAGGATTATTATTGGTTGTGGAACTGTAATTCTTCCAAAACCAATTCTCCTCCTACTCGCCACATAGCAAAAAAATTCCTTAGGGTTTTCTTTGGATCTCAGGGGTATTCTCTTCTCATATTCCACTTTTGCTTTCCTTACCATACTAGACACTCTCCTGCATGAATCTTATATTCTTCATGCCTCTGTTCTCCATCCCTCTCCTTATACCTCTTCCATAATCTCTTTTTACTTGTAGTTCCCATTTGATATTGTTTGTCATCCACTTTACACCAAATCACAGTCTGCAACTTGCTGTTGCTGCTAATATAGATCAATCTGCGTAACAGCAGTCGTGGTCAAGGTGTTGGAGAGATTGGTTAGGAATAGAGTACAGGATTGGTTGATGGACATAAGGCATTCTTTATTATGGTCAGCATGGATTTGTAAAGGGTAGGTCCTGTTTTATCAATTTACTTGCATTTTATGATAGGGTATCAAGCGTGTTAAATAAGGGAAATCATATACAGTGATATTCTTGG